>NC_143202.1:19853409-20179090 GCF_051530095.1 Phoenix dactylifera | reverse complement strand
CGAAAGAGACGAAGAGCCGGCGCGGATGAAGAAGAAGTGGACGAAGGAGAAGTCCACACTGCCTCCAACCGGAGGCGCCATCCACGCCCCACGAAGAGGATGAGGAGCCGCCGCCGACGAAGCTCCCGCTGCCTCCAGAGGAACGCCACCTCCAAGGGATATTCCGGTCCTCCCCAGTGTTAGGGGAGAGAAGGAATACGAGGGGGAAGAGCATATGGAGGCGCGGTCCCGGATCAGGCGTCTGGTGCAGAGCTCAATCGGGAGGCTGAACTTCAAGGAGGGGAGATGTGATCCCGGATGAAACGCCTAGAGCGGAGTTCCGCCGGGGAGACCCTCCTTGCTGATCCCAGATGAAACGGCTAGTTGGCTGAAGTCGCGAGGGGCGCGCCTCCCGTTCCTTCGGCAGGAGTCTCTCAGCCATGCGCCAGAGAGAAGGTCCACGATCCATGGCAACTTGAACAGCTCCGGCTTGGCAGGCTCCATCGCACCTGCACCTATATTTATAGCCAAACTACGGCCCCCCGGTCGTTCCGATACGGGTGGCTCCAATAAATGCGGGCGCATTGAATCCGGAGCCGATCCGGCTCTTAAGGCGTATCTTCCCGCGATTTCCTAAGCGTCATTCTCCTTAATCGCATTTTTTGTGCAGGACACTCCGGGTGCCCTGTACCCCTAGGTCCACGTATCTCCGCCCGCGCCCAGGCCGCATCCGCCTCGAAGAACGCGCGCATCGCGGCCGCTTAACTGACACTCCTCGCAAGCAGCAACTGGCGATCCGATTTTCCAGGTAACCCCTCAATTAGCATTTAATGCCCATCTGGTGTTCCCCAGGCGACGCTTGGAGAGGAGGAGAAACACGATCGCAGCTGGCCACGGAGAAATCCCGTCGGGCGGCAAGCGACAGGCGCACGACCAGCGAGCGGAATTTTCCGAGGCTCGGCCCTCGGATGCCAGGCTAACCCGATGATCATCCCGGGAGCAGACTAGCCTGAAGCCCCGACCGGTCGCCTCGGCTTGCGCCAGCCTTGGCCGACCAACGAGCGGAATTTCCCGAGGCCCGGCCCTCGGATGCCAGGCTAACCCGATGATCAACCCGGGAGCAGACTAGCCTGAAGCCCCGACCGGTCGCCTCGGCTTGCGCCAGCCTTGGCCGACCAACGAGCGGAATCTCCCGAGGCACGGCCCTCGGATGCCAGGCTAACCCGATGATCATCCCGGGAGCAGACTAGCCTGAAGCCCCGACCGGTCGCCTCGGCTTGCGCCAGCCTTGGCCGACCAACGAGCGGAATCTCCCGAGGCACGGCCCTCGGATGCCAGGCTAACCCGATGATCATCCCGGGAGCAGACTAGCCTGAAGCCCCGACCGGTCGCCTCGGCTTGCGCCAGCCTTGGCCGACCAACGAGCGGAATTTTCTGAGGCCTGACAACCCTCGGATGCCAGGCTAACCCGATGATCATCCCGGGAGCAGACTAGCCTGAAGCCCCGACCGGTCGCCTCGGCTTGCGCCAGCCTTGGCCGACCAACGAGCGGAATTTCTCGAGGCCCGGCCCTCGGATGCCAGGCTAACCCGATGATCATCCCGGGAGCAGACTAGCCTGAAGCCCCGACCGGTCACTTTGGCTTGCGCCAGCCTTGGCCGACCAACGAGCGGAATCTCCCGAGGCTCGGCCCTCGGATGCCAGGCTAACCCGATGACCATCCCGGGACCAGACTAGCCTGAAGCCCCGACCGGTCGCCTCGGCTTGCACCAGCCTTGGCCGACCGACGAGCGGAAGAATTTCCTGAGGCCTAACCCTCGGATGCCTGGCTTAGCGCCGGAAGAATTTCCTGAGGCCTAACCCTCGGATGCCTGGCTTGGTGCCGGAAGAATTTCCTGAGGCCTAACCCTCGGATGCCTGGCTTAGCGCCGGAAGAATTTCCTGAGGCCTAACCCTCGGATGCCTGGCTTAGCGCCGGAAGAATTTTCTGAGGCCTAACCCTCGGATGCCTGGCTTAGCGCCGGAAGAATTTCCTGAGGCTTAACCCTCGGATGCCTGGCTTAGCGCCGGAAGAATTTCCTGAGGCCTAACCCTCGGATGCCTGGCTTCGTGCCGGAAGAATTTCCTGAGGCCTAACCCTCGGATGCCTGGCTTAGCGCCGGAAGAATTTCCTGAGGCCTAACCCTCGGATGCCTGGCTTAGCGCCGGAAGAATTTCCTGAGGCCTAACCCTCGGATGCCTGGCTTAGCGCCGGAAGAATTTTCTGAGGCCTAACCCTCGGATGCCTGGCTTAGGGCCGAAAGAACTTCGAGAGTTAGGAGTCGGCAAGACGCTGCCAAGAGTTAAAAAGAAAAAAAAGAGGAGGACGAAAGCGAGATGAAGAAACATTCGACTTGTATTATTTCTCATTGTTTCAGGGCCAAGGCCCATACAATTTGGCAAAACGCCGACATACAAAAAAAAGAGGACAACGAAAGGTACAAGAGGTCAGCTTGGAGGAACCCCCGGGTCGGGAGCGTCGGGCTCGTCCGCAGGGGGTAGGGAGGCGGTAGGAGAATCAGCAGGCGATGGCGCCGGAGAGGAGTCGAGAAGGGAAATCCCACTCAGGTCAACTTCGGGGTACTTAGCCGACACCCTTGCCAGGCCCTCCTCGAAGCCTAAGATGAAGGATTCGGACCCCGCGTCCGACGCGTCACGGACGAACTCGTCAGACTGACGATAGGCCCGTACCGCCTCCGACATATCACGGGTGAACTCGGCGGACTGACGATAAGCCTGTACCGCCTGGCGCCCGATCACCGCACTCTTCTCGGCCAGCGCCGCCTCTGCTCGCTCCGTAATCTGAGCCTTAGCCTCCAAGACCTTCGCCACAATCCGGTCTTCAGCCTCGGAGGAGACCCTCAGCAGATTAGCCTGAGCCTCCTTACGCTCCGCCTCGGCAGCAGTGCGAGCGGCCTCAGCTTCCTCCAGGCGCGAACGGAGCTCTTGGTCGTTCGCGCGGGACCTCTCCAAGGCTGACTCCAATTCGCCCAGTTTGGCTTCAAGAGACCGGGTTCGGTTGCGGGCGCTGTCGGCAGACCGCTGAGCCTTCTCCCACCTCTCTCGATAGTCCGCGACCTTCCGGGACTGCTTTTCAGCTCGTTCCTCCGCCTTCTTAACCCTGCTTTCGAGGCCCGAGGCGACTTTGAGCTGCTCCCGAGCTTCCAACAGTTGCTTCTCGAGGGCGGCGAAGCCGAGTGCCCGCTCTTCGGCCTCCCGGAGCCTCGCCTCGAGGTCCCCGGTCGTCCTGCCCGCCACGGCCTGGCCTCCCTCTTCCACTGCTTTCAGTCGGTCCTCGGCCTTCGCCAGAAGCCCCGCCTGTTCCTTGTAGCACTCCTCTAGACGGATCATGTACTGGGCGAGCTAAGAGATAGGAAAAGTGAGGGCGTCAGGCGGAGAACAACAGAGCTAATAAATGATGAAAAGCGGCCAGAAGAACACTCACCGACATGAGACAGACACAGCTGGCAGCCCCGACGTCAGAGACCCCCAACTCCCGGACCCGCCGACGGTCCTTCTCCAGCAGCACTGTTTCGATGAGGTTTCGGGCGCCATCGGTAGTGAAGGCCGACCCCGATTTCTCCCCGGAGCCGGATGGTGGTTCTGCAGCCTTACCCTTATCCATCGCCTGGGAAAGAGTCCTGCTGATTGTGCTCGGGGCGGGGGTCACTCCAGGAATTGATAGGGCCCCGCTCGGCCGGGGCCTCGGCGCGTCCCTCCTCGGATCATCAGGAGCCAGCTGAGTCGAAGGCCGGACCGGGGACCGATCACGCCCGACCCGTCCGTCTCGAGCGGGCTCGGATGATACCTCCGGAATAGCGGCAGTCTCACCACCGGAGGGCTGATACAGCGTCAGCTGCCGGTCCGTGCCCACGGCGTCTCCCTGATCGGTGGGCCCGGACTCGTCGGTCGGCGTCGGAGGCACCTCCCTGCGGGACTTCTTCGCCGGCGGGGCCCCGCTCGGAGGAGCTCGTTTCCTCCTCAGGACCGCTTCCAGTAGGGACGACCTACCAACAGCCGGTCCCTTGTCCGACCGCATGACGTCGTCAATCTCTGCAACAAGAACGAGATGGTCGAGGGCTGAGAAACCGAAGGAAAGAACGAGACGAAAGAGGAGAAAAGAGTCAAAAAAAGAAATGGTGGCGGGCTCACGGTCGGTGGGGACCGAGCTCAGACCGACATTCACCAAGGTATCCTCGGAAATAAGACGGGCCACCGGGGGGAGCTGGCCCTCGGCAACCAACCCCTTCAAGGCGGCCAAGCCATCGGATTCCTCCCTCGACAGTCTCGATAGGCCGATCGGGGACTTCATCGGCGTCTCCCAGGTCGCCCTGATTTCCCAAGAGGGATCTACATCGATGAAGAAGAAACGCTCCTTCCAGCCGTGAATGGAGGAAGGAGCCTCTTTGATGAGGCCGCACCCTCGCCGCGCCGCAAAGCACCACCACCCTTTGTCCTGGGGGTGGCCACTCAGGCTGTAGAACTCCCAAAAAACATTCAGAGTGGCGGGAATCTCGTGCATGCGGCAGAGAACCTGGAAGACCGTCAGGGCACGCCACGAGTTCGGCACCAGTTGCGTCGGCGCAACTCTTAAACCCCGGAGTACCTGCACGACTAAGTCCGAAGGGGGAAAGCGGAACCCGGCCTGGAGAATGCCCTCATTGATGGCGATCTTCCCTGGAGGAGGATGGGACATCCTCTCCTCAGGCCCCGGGAGCGTAACGTTGCAGGCCTCGGGAAGGTGGTACCGAGCCACGAGTTTGTTTAAGTCCTCGGCGACCAGCTCCGACTTAATGCGGTCTGCTCTCACTTCGCCCATTCCTAATGGCCAATAAACCTACGGTCAGGACGGGGACAAGAAGGGGGGAAAGACCGGAACGACTGGGGTACACTAGTACAAAAGGAGAAAGTACGAAGAGCCCTAAGTAGAAGAATGGGGTAACTCACCGGAAGAGAAGGAAGAACGGCTCCGAGAGCGTCAAAGGAGAAGCAAGCGAACAGTCCGACGGCAACAACGGCAGCGCAAAGGGGAAACTCGAAAATGTCTGTAAAGAGGAAGACGGACGGGGGAGGGCCCCCGGTTAAATAGGCGGAAAGGCGGGTGATGCCTCGATGACGCCAGAGGACGCCTGGCCGCCGAAGGGTCGCTCGCGCCCCAAAGGCAAATCGACACCATTAAGGAAGGATGTCCGCCGAAATCCTCAGACTGCCAGGTCAGCAACAACCGCCATACGCCATAAAGAAGGCGGGGATCTCGAAGCGCGCGCGCCTCTTCGAGGGATGGCGGCAATCTCGAAGCATCACTCCCTTCACCCGTTTCCCTACTGGTTCCAGGCTCGGAAGTGGGGGGCTACTGTTACGGGGGAACTAAGCCGCCATGCTCCACGTGACCGGCACGCGCGCCCATGAAGACTACGGCTGTCCTTTGATCCAGCAATCCGACCCCGAGTCGGACATCTTCGGCTCCACAGCCCGACCTCGAGTCGGCTGCCCTTCGATCCAGCAGTCCGGCCCCGAGTCGGACATCTTCGGCTTCGCAGCCCGACCCCGAGTCGGCTGCCCCTTAATCTAGCAATCCGACCCCAAGTCGGATATCCTCAGCACCGCAGCCCGACCCCGAGTCGGCTGCCCCCTGATCCAGCACTCCGACCCCGAGTCGGAGATCTTTTGATAACGACAGGCTGCTTCCCAGAGGCACGCCGAGGCCTCCTGCTCCACTACTCCCTGCAACGGCTGTATCCGATGCTGTTCCACGATCTCCTGTATCAGCCGTACAAAGCGGAACTCCACTACGCCCTGTCATGGCCGTACCCAGCGCTGCTCCACGACGCCCTGTAACGGCCATGTCAGTGGCCACTCCATCGCGCCCCACGATGACAAACCCCCCTGAGAGACCCCCCAGCCAGGTATATATGCGGCTGGGGGGAGAAGGGGGGGGTAAGCAATATCTTCCAGAGCACTCTCTTGCTTGCTATTATCATTTCTCCTCCTCCTCCAATCTCCTCTGACTTGATCGTCGGAGGGCCCCCACTACCCCAGTGGTGGTGCGAGGCTTGCTCGCAGGTTTCCCGGTGGAAGGTGGAGCGTAACCAACACCAACCAAGATAACTCAGACGGAACCCCGTCCACACCGCTGTGTCAATCGTTCTCGGTTTGGACCACCAGCAACAGATGTTATTTATCCAAAATCATGCAATCATTTACTAACACATGCTTGATCCTAATTTTGTGAAAACATAAATAATCATATATAATTTCATAATCGAAGAGTCACTAGTATTTCATAGGACATAAGATTATATCAGGGTTACTTACT
Organism: Phoenix dactylifera; assembly: GCF_051530095.1. Taxonomy (NCBI): domain Eukaryota; kingdom Viridiplantae; phylum Streptophyta; class Magnoliopsida; order Arecales; family Arecaceae; genus Phoenix; species Phoenix dactylifera. Next base: position 20,172,756 of record NC_143202.1, on the reverse strand, counting down.
TCTTTCACAATTCAAATTACATAATAATACTTATTCATCTTATAAAATGTGATACATGATCCATAATAAGATTAAGACAGGTTACTTACCTTAATTTACTCACCAAAAGCCAATTCTCCAATACCTAGCAAGATCATTAAATTACATGTCACTTGCACATTTAATTTCTATCTATGTATAATCTTAAAGTCATTTATAGCCCATCCATAGGACTCAATTTTATTTTCGGGTCCATAGCCTAATTCAATTTCTGGTTCAGGCCCATGGCCCAATTCAATTTCTGGTTCTGGTCTAATCTACTTTCTGGTTCGAATTTGATTTCATTTCTGGTTCAGATCTGGATCAATTGCATACTGGTTCAGATCTGACCCAATTTCTGGTTCAAGTCTGAGTCAATTGCATACTGGTTTAGATCTGACCCAATTTCGGGTTCAGGTCTGGATCAATTGCACACTAGTACAGATCAGACCCAATTACTGGTTCAGGTCTGGATCAATTGCATACTGGTTCAGTAAATTCTAGATTTAAGAATATTGGGCTCGGACCAGAGCCTAGCCCGGCCTCGGGCTTCTAAAGCTAAATTTATTTGAAGCCTACTCCAAAATCAGGCCCAATACGGCCCACAACAACTTTTATTTTATTTTTCTTTCTCCTTTTTCCTTCTTTTCCTCTTTTTCTTTTCTTTTTGTTTTTTTTTCTCTTCTTTTTCTTTTCTTTCTTCTCCTTCTCTTCTCCTCCCTTCCCGAACCTTCTTCTCTTCCGTTCTTCTTCCCCTCCTCCTCTCCTCTCCTCCCATGGGGCAAAGGGGCGAGCCCGAAAGTGCTCCGGAGGAAGCCGGCGGCGCTGCAGCCAACCAGCGGCGCCCGCGGTCCGACCTGCAGCAGTCGCGGCCCGGCTGGCCGCTCTCCTCCTCCACCTCCGGTGGAGAAGATGGGGCGCGTGCACCTCTCGAGGAGTAGAGGAACCGGCCGAAGCTGGTGGTGCCTGTGTAGCGTGCGGCCGACGCCCGCGGTCGGCCCAATGGCGTCCACAGTGCCCCGATCCGGCAGCGTCTACGGCCAAAACAGGGAGATCCCCCTTCGGCTCGTCTTCTCCGATCACCTCTGGCCGAGATCAAACTGGTTCCACCCATGGGAACCGGATTTGCACTAGCCGAGGACCATTCCCATGAATCGGAAGATAGGTTTGCATTTTTGGATTTCTAGATCCAAGATTTTAATGGAAGGAAAAGAAATCGGATGAAGGAGAAAGGACCTCAGCCAATGTCAGCTCACAGCCGATCTAAACCTTTCTCCTCCCTCCTCTTCATCTTCTTCCTTTTCTCCTTTACTCTTTGATATCTTCTATTTCCTTTTTCCCTTCTTGGTTTTGTTTTATAGCTAGACTGGATCCTACTTGAATGAAGTATGAACGATGCAAGAGAGAAGAGATCAAGACTTACCTAGCACCGGGACAACTCTGTGATGTTCCCTCCGGCGGCTCAGATCCCTACTCCGATGATATTGCTCCTGCTTCATTTCCTTGTAGCAGAAAAAGAGGGGAATGAGAAGAAATGAGAGGGTGATGGAGTTCCTCTGCGAGGGATCCATGGGCCTTAATAACCCTTAGCTATAAGAGGAGAGTAGTGGTGATCATGGCTGTCAGGCAGTTGTAACCGTCTCAGCTGGCGATCACCGCCTCTGGGTCTCCAGATGGGCCGGCCACGTTGGGCTTGGCCCATTAGCTCACTGTATGTAGGCTGGTCCTCACATTCTTTCCCCCTTATAATAATTTCATCCTCGAAATTTACATACCTTAATTCTTAAACAAATGAAGTTACTTAGTCTTTTATCTAACATTCTACCATGTTTCCGCTACGCACTCTGATTCAAAACACTAAAATCCTTGGATTCACTAATAACTTTTGATCAAAATACTACTTGTATTATGAACTAAAGAGATCCATATTTACAATTTTCCAAGCACAGCCTAAAAAAAAAAAGACTCGTTGATTCTTGTCCCCTAATTTACCACGAACACATATAATCTAGATTAACTCTCCGGTCAATTGATCCATTCAAAATCATCATATGGGCTAGTTACTATAATTCCCAAATGTGTAGAATCTTAATTCTCTTATCAATTCAACTGGACAATTCCAAGACAAACTCTTATAACTAAAATTAATTAGAAAAATTTCTTAATTTTCCACCAAACTAGAAGACTTTAATTCAACACAAATAAATCAAACCTCAAAGATCTTCCATCATAACCATCTAAGTCTAAAAAAAAAATTAAATCCTTCATGCAGTTTAAGTTTCAGCCACAACCTCAACACTATTGACAAGAGACCCTAGATCAACTTATAAACCCAAACTTTCAATTGAAATTTCATCTACATCACATAGTTTACGATAATTAAAATTATTAGTAATTCCACCAAGATGAATACAATAAAATCAATTCTTCAATAAGAAAATAGGCCTATTTGCAATAACTCACAACATATTTTTCTTCAACATAAAAGTTTCATTCATACTCCACAAACATGTTCAAACCTCGAAGATTATTTTAATTAGGTATCATAAAAATCTTTCATAGCTTAAATCTTAAACAATTTCTTATGAAGAGATCCTAACTTGCCACAAAATAATTAACTTCAAGCTAGAAGTAATATTACAATATACCCCCATATCAAAATGAACTTCCAAATTAACTAATAAACAAATAATTACATTCTATGATAGTATTTTATGATCAATTCTCTTTCACTAAATTTTGGTCAAATTCCAATTAATCATAACCTAAAATATCCACCGAGAGGACTCCTAACATAGCTTATTCACACTTTGGTTACGAGCCCAGTTAGCAAGCATTCCGATTTTAATAAGTATCTCCAAAATCAAAGTCTCCACTCAATATCAAAGATCCTTTGTCAAATCATAAACCTAGACTTGAGGTTAAACTAACACACCCAATAGTGTCCAATAATCATGAGAAAGATCTAATAGCCCAATCCAAACATGAAAATTCAAATAACTAGAATTCTCCCATCAACATGCATAGTCTATGGTCTTAAGAATTTAATCCACTAATAGAAATACAATTATTTGCAATATCCAAGTATGCCAATACCAATTATAATCCCCATACGGATTTAACCTTGAAGAACAATCCTCTATAATACTATGAAAAATCTTCCTTGGCTCACTCCAATTCTATGACCAATCCAAGTACAAATCACACTCAATAATCACCTCCAAATCCATAACAATTTTAAACTATCGAGTCGTTTAACCAACATCCGAACATGGTATAACCGCTATACCATGGTTAACCTTCCTACACTAATCTTAGGTCAAACATCTCTCATCATGATCAAAAACATCTTATCCAGTCCTTCCATACTCATTGAATACCAAACCCTAGTACTTACATTTTATCACAATGCTTAGCGACCTTTCATCTAAGCACTGAATGTAATTTTACTACTTTTGTTATGTTCCAAGTGATCATAACCTTAAGCTATGATACATTTCTATGGCAAACCCTAGTGATCTTAAACTTATTCTCTGATTCTAATTTTGTCACAATCCCATGGGATCATAACTTAAGCTCTGGCAGTTTTCCAATCACAATTCATAATGATCTTAAGCTAAGCTTTGATAGTTTTTCTGTCACAATCACGTCCCCAGAATGGCTTGTATTAGCCCTACATTCCTTCTTTTTGTTGCTCATTGTCACCTAAGACAATATAAACCAATATTATTATTTTATTTTTTTTAAATTTATTACTTTTTAATTATTATTATTATTCCAATTATGTGAAAGCTAACTTAGCTACCCATTCCCATGATTAATTTTTAAAGTTTTTAAATCATGGTTAAACTTATTGCTCTGATACCACTTAATGTCACGCCCCGAATTCGGTTCATACCAATAGATTTGTTCATACAACAATATTCCAACTCGTCTTCCTGCTCCAGTTTTTATGACACGGCCGTGTTATTGCCAAGTTAAGCATATAATAATACGCAGCCACTTTAAATCCTCAAATTGTAAATAACTATATTCATGAAAGTCATTAAATGTTTCACGTATTAAAATCCATACAAAGCTTCTAAAAACAATATCAACATTTAACATTCGTCTTTCCCATAACCCTGGAGCATGTTACGCTCCTTGTTCCTAGCATCTCCTATTCATCTGTAAGAATATAAATAAATTGGTGTGAGCTATAAAGCTCAGTAAGTAAACAAGCATAATCTTATCGGATCAAGCATAATATTTTTGTATGCCAATGCACTATTTGAAGAACAAACAGTTGTAATAAAGAAAGCATTTTCTATAATCAAACCAGACGTAAACCTTTTGTCTTTATTCCATGCTTTGAAATTCGTACTCATCATTATTCTTGCTTTGAAATCGGTACTCATCATTATTCTTGCTTTGAAATCCGTACTAATCATTAATCATGCTTTGAAATCTGTGCTATTATTATTCTTGCTTTGAAATCCGTACTTATCATTATTCCTGCTTTGAAATATGTGCTGTCATTATTCTTGCTTTGAAATCTGTGCTTGTAACAAAGTAAACATTTCATATAAACCAACCAGTCATAAAACTATGCAAATCCATTCATGCAACTTCGTAAATATGATTATGCATCATAAAATTTTTGCCATTATTCCGTAATTTGAAATTCATACTCTCAGATGGTAGTGTAGCTATGGCCGCTCTTATTCCCACGGCAAGGCGTTTACCACTGCAGGGTCATCTTTCAGTTACTATTACCCACTGGCGGGGATTGTAAAGCCAAGTTACTTTTACCCACTGGCTGGGGTCGTATGCCTAGTTACTGTTACCCACTGGCGGGGGTCGTACATAGCAATCTGAGAATTCTTTAAAACATATCATGCTTTTCATAAATCTTTTCTCATCGATACATTGGAAAGTGAATAATGGCATCATGCTGAATAAAATTCATGATCATGCTAAAAACTTTATTCTTTTCCATGCATCTTTCTACATCATCATAATCATGTGTAAATAATATAATAATCATGATGGATGCTATTTATCCAAAATCATGCAATCATTTGCTAACACATGCTTGATCCTAATTTTGTGAAAACATAAATAATCATATATAATTTCAAAATTGAAGAGTCACTAGTATTTGATAAGACATAAGATTATATCAGGGTTACTTACTTCTTCCACAATTCAAATTACATAATAATACTTATTCATCTTATAAAATATGATACATGATCCATAATAAGATTAAGACAGGTTACTTACATTAATTTGTGTTACGACCCCCGCCCTGATTCGGCGGGCCGCCGCGACGGTCCTAGGATGCGGGTAGGCATAAGGTTACCAGCCACCGCGTAGAACCCTACTACCTATCAATCATCATAAATTCCAAAAAAAATTTGGCATGATATATGCACAAAATGAGCACTTTTGATCTATGTTAACCTGTCAGAATATATCCACACATACCACAATCTACCCGTCAGAGCAGCAATCGCATAATCCTGTCACAAAATAACCCTGAACAATATAAATCAATATATTATCACAGGCACACCCCATCTACATAAAAAAATATCCGATTTCCATTTCATTCATGGTCAAATCTATATCCACAACAAAATTTATGCCTATAACTGTACACCATACACACTGAGGATTTATAATACATCAAAATATATAAACCTCTACTCTACATTATACTATGCTATGAAGCGGCACAGATAGCAAGCAACCACTAATCCTGCTCCTCTCTATATATCAGCTGGCCTGCAACAAAAATATCAACTGGGGAGTGAGTATATAAATACTCAGTGAATGGAGTGGAGAGTACTATGTATATGAGATAGAATATAATCATAGCTCGAGATGAAATCTCAAGAGCATATGAATGGTGATCAATAACAAGATGAACAAGAACTCAACATAAAGAATATGAAGTAAATCATCAATATCACCATAATCAATATCAACTCATCTGAAGCACATATGGAATAATCAAGTAAACATATATGCTACTCATGAATATGCTCAATAGATCATAATACTAGAATATACAAATCGGGTGTCAATATGCTGAGACATCGATAAACAGCTATCAGGAGGCGGATCTTACGCCCTAGGCGAACCACAACAACTCCCTACTGTCATATGCATGCATAGAATATGACACCACACCAATAATATAAATACTGGCCAGTATCCAGAACAGAAATCCATAGAAACCCATGAGAATCACCTCACATCTGAATACTATTGGCACCTCGCAAGAATGCTACATCCGCAGGAAGCCATACTGCACCTCGCGGGGTCTTACTATGCCCGGCGGCAAGCAGATATATAAGTCGCAGGACCGGCCGATCCTATGCCTAGGGTCGTGTCCCCCCCAGGAAGGGACTGGGCTCCGCCCACCCAGAAGGCTACTATGTGCACACAGGCCAATGTCTAACACCATCGACTATAGGTGTCCTATAAATACTACCAAGCCATGCATAAATGCCATAATGCACCCTCCCAATACCCTACTAAAAAGAAGTATAATCAAGACTACCACTCACTCGATCACGACATAATCATAAACTAACATCAGCGTTGGGAGTGAGAGATCAAGGGAGTGCAATGCAACTCAATATACCACTGACAAGGCTCTACAAGTCTTTGAAATAGAGAAAATAAAATCAATTTACAAAAGAAGTCATTTCACAATTCGGAACCAATTTGACTACTCTTCCACCCCTTGTAATTCCTCTCAATGTTTCCTCAAATGCATGTACAAAATAATCAAGCATGGAGAAATAAGATTATAGAGGAATCTACTACAATATCAATTAATATGCTCAAGTGGATCAATTCACACTTGGTGACATTCATGAAAATGAATTAAGAATGCTCATGGTGCAAAGTATATGACTCCCACTCACCTGCCAATCCGGCACGGTCCTGATACACCTCCAAAATCTACAGTAAGCAGTAGGGGACTTCTTTCTCTTGTCCCCTAGCTTATTGCCCAACTGTGACATGCATTAATTATACATTCAGTCTTGTATCAAGGACTCATAATCTATGTATCAATCATAAACATAGAAAACTTTAATTGACTCAACTCCCCCCTCACTAAATCTTTCTTTTTCTATTAATTAACTTGCTATTTATGTGTATTTTGATGCAGGAGCATCTCACTCACACCTTGGGCCATTACTGTTGGGGTAAGGTGCGATAAAAAAAAATTGAATCCTTTCTCTTTCTAAAATTTTTCTGACTCCCGAGCCGTCTCCGACTTTCCGAGTCGACTCCGCTGAGGCTCGAGTCGACCCCAATCTACCCCGAGTCGACTCCAGTTGACCTCGAGTCGACTCCGGCGCGTTTTGAGGCGACTCCCATCATTTTTCTCACCTTCTTCATCTCGGATGAACAGTAATACGGACTGACAGTGGGTTACTTCATCCCAGTTTTGATCCACTTTCCAAACTCCAAATTTTATAAAATTTTTATCTAACATTCTACACTCATAGGGGTTTCTAGAATGATAATATATATCGGCAACGGAGGCCGATTGGCCCTCGAAATAATTCACTGAAATCAGGACTTTGACACAAGTTTTCCGCAGCCTCGGAAAACCTTGTCGAAATCCAATTTCCTCTCTTTTAACGCCCTCTAACACTTCTATCTAACCTCTTTACAGCCTCAATTCCATTAGGGGACTAGGTAGGGATGGGTATTTATCTTTTTCTTTTCGAAAAATCGAGGTCTTTGCGTAGAGGGGAAGGAGACCTACACTTTTTCCTTCAGCTGGCAGCGCAACCGGGGCTCCCTTCCCTTCTCCTTTCTTCTTCTTCTTCTTCTTCTTCTTTCTTTTCACCTGTGACTAGCTCTATTTCCTTCTCTCTGTTTAAAATCCACCGCCTCAGCTCAAATCCACTGCCAGCACAACTTAAACCCCCTTTTAAGTCACATCACAATGCTAAATTCCCATTTTGCCCTTGCCACTTCAATGCATCTACAATTATACCATTAACTTTTGATTCCTTCCAATTTTACCCCTTATATCAATTCTAAGAACTATTCTATCCTTCTTTATAAAATTTTTTTTTTTGGGGTTATTACATCCTCCCCCCTTATATAAAATTCGTCCAAGAATTTAAAAGAGTAAATTACCTGATTACTCAAAGAGGTGAGGGTATCTGCTCTTCATATTCTGCTCCGACTTCCACGTGCACTCTTCAACATTGTGCCGGTGCCATTGGACCTTCACCATACATATTTCCTTATTTCTCAGCTTCCTGATCTGAGTATCAATGATAGCTACAGAAAGCTCTTCATAAGAAAGGTCTTCTTCTACTGTAACTTCCTGCACTGATAGCACATGAGATGGATCCGGCACATACTTTCGAAGCATAGATACATAAAATACTGGATGCACATGGCTGAGATTTGGAGGCAGTGCTAATCTGTAAGTACAGTGCCAACCTTGTCTAATATCTCAAAGGGGCCAATGTATCTGGGACAAAGCTTGCCTCTCTTTCCAAACCTTATTACCCCTTTCATAGGAGAGATCTTAGAAAAATATAATCCCCCATGCCAAACTGCACATCTCTCCTTCTGAGATCTGAGTAGCTCTTCTGCCTACTGAACACTGTCCTCAACCTTTCCTATATCATTGGCACTTTTTCTGATGTCTTTCTGATCAAATCTGGTCCTTTTAGGTGCTTCTCCCCAATCTCAGACCAGCATAAGGGAGATCTACATTTCCTCCCATAAAGTGCCTCATAAGGTGCCATACCAATAGTTGAGTGATAGCTATTATTATATGCAAACTCAACTAAAGGTAAGTACCTGTCCTAGCTACCTCTGAAATCCAGTACACACATTCTGAGCATATCCTCAAGGGTCTGAATGGTCCTCTTCGACTGCCCATCTGTCTGAGAATGAAATGCTGTACTGTAATCAAGTTAAGTTCCTAATGCCTTATAGAGTTTCTGCACCTAGAGGTAAACTGTGAACCTCTATCTGATATAATAGAAACTGGTTCCCTATATAAAGACACTATCTTATCCATATATATCTCGGCATACTGAGCTACTGAATATGTGGTTTTTACCGGCAAGAAATGGGCTGATTTTGTCAATATATCTACAATTACCCAGATGGAATCATATCCTTTCTGTGTTCTGGGCAGCCCAACCACAAAATCTATAGTTATCCTTTTCCATTTCTACTTGGGCAAAGGTAACTCTTGCAATAGTCCTGTTGGCTTCTGATGTTCAAATTTCACTTGCTGACAAGTCAAACAAGAAGCCATATACTTGGCCACATCCTTTTTTAATCCGTTCCACCAATACATGCTTTTGATATCATGATACATCTTGGTGGAACCAGGATGAATGCTATAGGGAGTGTTGCGTGCTTCATGCATAATCTTCTGTCTCAGATCTCCCACATTTGGCACACAAAGCCTACTGCCACACCTCAATATCCCATCTACTATCTGAAAACCTTTCTGACTGTCCTGATTGCACTTCTCCTTTCAGTTTCACAAGGACTGGATCTAAATCCTGTGAAACCTTGATTTCATCTATCAACCTCGGTTTCACCTGAAACTGTGCAATCAAAGGACGAACTTCTGATACCTCAAAAGATAGTCCCTGACCAAATAAATCTGCCAGGTCTCTAACTATCTCTCTTCTCTGGATGGAGATGTGAGATAAACTGCCCATTGACTTCCAGCTTAATGCATTTGCTACTACATTAGCCTTGCCCGGATGATACAGGATTTGGCAGTCATAATCATTCAACAGCTCTATCCATCTCCTCTGTCTGAGATTCAAATCTCTTTGCTGCTGAATGTACTGGAGGCTTTTGTGATCAGTATATATTTCACATTTCTCACCATATAAATAATGCCTCCATATCTTTAATGCAAATATGACAGCAGCCATTTTCAAGTCATGAGTGGAATAGTTTACCTCATGCTTTCTCAGCTGTCTGGATGCATATGCAATCACCTTGCCATTCTGCATTAACACACATCCCAATCCCACTCTGGAAGCATCACAGTAAACTACAAAGTCGCCTGTATCTATAGGTAGAGTCAAAACTGGAGTTGATGTGAGGCAATCCTTCAGCTTCTAGAAGCTCTGTTCACAAGAATCTGTCCAAGTGAACTTAATCTGCTTCCGAGTCAGCTTTGTTAATGGGGTAGCTATTTTTAAAAAGTCTTTTACAAACTTTCTATAGTACCTAGCCAGATCCAGAAAACTTCTGATTTCTGTTACATTTGTAGGTCTCGGCCAATCCATAACTGTCTCAACTTTTTTGGGATCCACTCTGATTCCTTCCTTGCATATTATGTGTCCCAAGAATCCAACTTTCTGTAGCCAGAACTCACATTTCGTAAGTTTGGCATACAGTTCATATTCTCTCAAGGTTTTTAGTGCTATCCTCAAATGCTCTTCATGATCAGCCTGACTCTTAGAGTATATGAGGATGTCATCTATAAAGACTATCACAAACCTGTCAAGATAGGGTTTGAAAACCCTATTCATCAAATCCATAAATGCTGCTGGGGCATTTGTCAGCCCAAATGGAAGCACTAGAAACTCATAGTGCCCATATCTCGTTCTAAATGCAGTCTTCAATACATCGTCCTTTCTGATTTTTAGCTGATGATACCCAGACTGCAGATCAATCTTCGAGAAGTACTCAGCCCCCTGTAATTGATAAAACAGGTCATCTATCCTGGGGAATGGGTATCTATTTTTGGTGGTCACTTTATTCAGCTGTCTATAATCTATACATAATCTCAGTGACCCATCCTTCTTCTTCACAAACAAAACTGGGGCACCCCATGGTGATGTACTGAGCCTAACAAACCTCTTGTCTAGCAGATCCTGCAACTGCACCTTTAACTCCCTCAGCTCTGTAGGTGCCATACGATAGGGAGCAATCGATATAGGGTTTGTAACAGGAAGAAGTTCAATACTGAACTCAATTTCTCGATCAGGTGGCAATCCTGGTAATTCTCCTGAAAATACATCGGGATACTTCCTAACAACTGAAATCTGCTGCAGATCCACAGACTCTACCTGGGTGTCCATCACATAAGCTAGATAGTCTTGACACCCCTTTCTCAGCAGCCTCTTTGCTTTTACTGCATACACCAAATTTATTGGGATCTCACTCCTGTCCCCTTGATATGTAAATTCACCCCCCTCTAAGGGTCTGAAGATAACACTCTTTTCTTGGCAGTTAATGGTGGCACGATTGTCTGATAACCAATCCATGCCCAGTATGACATCAAAATCTAACACTGCCAACTCAATCAAATCGACTGGGAGTGTCTTACCTTCTACCTCTACTACACAGGTAGGATACACATATTTCACTTCTATATTGTCCCCTATAGGTGTACTAATAGCTAAGGGAATATGCATCAATATCTTATCCTTAGCTAACTTTTTAGCAAAATAAGGAGACACAAATGAATGGGTAGCTTCAGAATTAAACAACACTCTAGCTTTAATCTTATCAATGAGGAGCATACCTGTCACAGCTGCATTCGATGCCTGTGCCTCTTATGGATTTACCGTGAACACCCTTCCTTGCCCTCTGCCTATTGGAGCTGATGGTTGTGATGGTCCAGCACTCTGCTACGACGTTTGTGCCTGACCCCTGCCTCGGCCTACAGGCCCTCTGCTACTGGGTCTGTCCATCTGCACAGAAGGGTAGAATGCCGAAGGTACAAACTGCTGGGTGACACCCTGAGGGTATTCTCTATCAAAATGACCCGGCTGTCCACATTTGTAGCACACTCCCTGACCCATTCTACATCTGCCAGGGTGCTTCTTTCCACATGTGTCACACACTGGCCATGACTGAAACCTTAGTTCAGTCTTGGTCATAGCAACTGGAGAACGAGGTGCTGATGGTAGAAAAGCATCCTGTGACTGACCTCTTCTCCTCCACTTCCTCTTACGTGGGGCAGGTGGACCTGAGCGTACAGACTGCTCCGTCGGGCCTTCCGAGAGACTTGCTCCCTCAGATCTACCTCTGCTGCTTTGCCCTTTTCCCATACTCATTTTTCTCTGTTCTCTTTCAGCTCTTTCCTCTTTGTTTCTGATCTCCCACTATTTTGCTTTATCTATAAGCTTGGACAAAATGGAGACCTCTACTGCCAACACCGCATTATAGAGCGAAAAAATCAGACCCCGTCTGAAACTTTCTATCCTGGCAGCTTCAGTGGGGATGATGTAAGGAGCATACCTCTCCAATCTGGTAAACTCACGAGCGTACTCAGATACGCTCATTTCGGACATCTGCTTCAGCCTCTCAAACTGAAGAGCCCGATTCTGCCTCTCCGCTGGAGATAAGAACTCATTCATTACTGCTTGCCTGAACTCTTCCCAGGTTGAAGGATTACTACTGTACAATCTGTCCTCCACGTGCCTCTGGTACTAGTGCCAGGCATCTTCTTTCATAGTGAGCCCTACAAGCTCTATGGCCCTTGCATCAGAATAAGACAATCTCCGAATCATCTTCTGTGTTTCCTCCAGGAATCTCTGAGGATCCTCACATTCTTCCCCCTTAAACTCCGGAGTTCTGAGCCTTAGAAAGTCCTGTACAGTAATCCTCTCATCATCTAGAGCCCGCCTGGCCAAACTCCTCGGCACAAGTACAAGAGGTGGGATGGATGTTATTGATGGGGCAGGAGGCTTCCCTCGAGTAATTTGCTCCCTCAGAGCTTAATTCTCCGCCAGTAACTGCTCCACCAGTGCATCTCTACTTCCTATTTCTCCTTGATCATCAACCCACCGTCTATCAGCAGGAGGAGATTTTTCTCTGTGGGGCTCAACATGTGCTAAACCTGCATCAAGCTCTATCTCTGGCTCCGTCCTCTTTCCAGAACTAGCGGGTCCTCTCCTTGGAAGCATCCTTTATATATCTCTGAAAAGGAACAAAGAGAGAGGTGGTCACTACACACTGAGTCATAAAATGCTTTACTAAATTGTAAATAACTCAGCAAATAGCATAAAAAAAATTCTATGCTCCATAGTATAATCCTATACTTAATCCTAACTCATCCTATTACTCTGACAGGACTCTTCTTTAACCTTTGCTCTGATACCAAATTTTGTCATGACCCCCGCCCTGATCCAGCGGGCCGCCGCGACGGTCCTCGGGTGCGGGTAGGCATAAGGCCACCAGCCACCGCGTAGAATCCTACTACCTATCAATCATCATAAATTTCAGAAAAATTTTGACAAGATATATGCACAAAATGAGCACTTTTGATCTATGTTAACCTATCAGGATATATCCACACATATCACAATCTACCTATCAGAGCAGCAATCACATAATCCTGTCACAAAATAACCCTGGACAATATAAATCAATACATTATCACAGGCACACCCCATCTGCATAAAAAAAATATCCGGTTCCCATTTCATTCATGGTCAAATCCATATCCACAACAGGATCTATGACTATAACTGTACACCATACACACTGAGGGTTTATAATACATCAAAATATATAAACCTCTATTCTACACTATACTATGCTATGGAGTGTCACAGATAGCAGGCAACCACTAATCCTGCTCCTCTATATATATCAGCTGGCCTGCAACAAAAATATCAACTGGGAAGTGAGTATATAAATACTCAGTGAGTGGAGTGGAGAGTACTATGCATATGAGACAGAATATAATCATGGCTCGAGATAAAATCTCAAGAGCATATGAATGGTGATCAATAACAAGATGAACATGAACTCAACATAAAGAATATAGAGTAAATCATCAATATCACCATAATCAATATCAACTCATCTGAAGCACATATGGAATAATCAAGTAAACATATATGCTACTCATGAATATACTCAATAGATCATAATGCTGGAACATACAAATCGGATGTCAGTATGCTGAGACACCGATAAACAGCTATCGGAAGGTGGGTCTTACGCCCCAGGCGAACCACAACAACTTCCTACTGCCATATGCATGCATAGAATATGACACCACACTAATAATGTAAATGCTGACCAGTATCCAGAACAGAAATCTATAGAAATTCGTGAGAATCACCTCACATCTGAATACTATTGACACCTCGCGGAAAGCTACACTGCACCTTGCAGGGTCTTACTATGCCCGGCAGCAAGCTGATATATAAATCATAGGACCGGCTGATCCTACGCCTAGGGTCGTGTCCCCCATAGGAAGGAACTGGGCTCCGCCCACCTAAAAGGCTACTATGTGCACACAGGCCGATGTCTAACCCTATCGACTATAGGTGTCCTATAGATACTGCCAAGCCATGCATAAATACCATAATGCATCCTCCCAATACTCTACTAAAAAGGAGTATAATCAAGACTACCACTCACTTGACCACGATCCAATCATAAACTAACACATCAGGATTGGGAGTGAGGGGTCAAGGGAGTGCAATGCAACTCAATATACTACTGAAAAGGCTCTACAAGTGTTTGAAATAGAGGAAATGAAATCAATTTACAAAAGAAGTCATTTCACAATTCAGAACCAATTTAACTACTCTTCTACCCCTTGTAATTTCTCTCAATGTTCCCTCAAATGCATGTACAAAATAATCAAGCATGGAGAAACAAGATTATAGAGGAATCTACTACAATATCAATCAATATGCTCAAGTGAAAATCAATTCACACTTGGCAACATTCATGAAAATGAATTAAGAACGCTCATGGTGCAAAGTACATAACTCCCGCTCACCTGCCAATCCGGCACGGTCCTGATACACCTCCAAAATCTACAATAGACGGTAGAGAACTTCTTCCTCTTGTTCTCTAACTTCTTGCCCAACTGTGACATGCATTAATTATGCATTCAGTCTTGTATCAAGGACTCATAATCTATGTATCAATCATAAACATAGAAAACTTTAATTGACTCAACTCCCTCCTCACTACATCTTCTTTTTTTCTATTAATTAACTTGCAATTTATGTGTATTTTGATGCAGGAGCATCTCACTCACACCTTGGGCCATTACTGTTGGCACAAGGTGCGATAAAAAAAAAATTGAATTCTTTCTCTTTCTAAAATTTTTCTGACTTCCGAGCCGTCTCCGACTTCCCGAGTCGACTCCGCTGAGGCTCGAGTCGACCCCAATCTGCCCCGAGTCGACTCCAGTTGACCTCGAGTCGACTCCGGCGCGTTTTGAGGCGACTCCCATCATTTTTCTTACCTTCTTCATCTCGGATAAACAGTAATCCGGACTGATAGCGGGTTACTTCATCCCGATTTTGATCCACTTTCCAAACTTCAAATTTTATGAAATTTTTACCTAACATTCTACACTCATAGAGGTTTCCAGAATGGTAACATATATCGGCAACAAAGGCCGATTGACCTCCAAAATAATTTACTGAAATCAGAACTTTGACACAGGTTTTCCGCAGCCTCGGAAAACCTTGTCGAAATCCAATTTCCTCTCTTTTAACGCCCTCTAACACTTCTATCTAACCTCTTTACAGACTCAATTCCATTAGGGAACTAGGTAGGGATGGGTATTTATCTTTTTTGAGGATGATAGTGTTATTTTGATGATTAACAAGCAATTATCTAGAGTATATTATAAGTTAAATTGATACTTCATTTATAAGTTCATTACTCTCAGTATATTTGTATGAATTGATATAGATACATGTCTTTGTTCATTTGAATGAATCTAATCTTGAGATGCAGCAAAGTGTAGATTGAGTCGACCCAAAGGTTGATTGGGT
Source organism: Phoenix dactylifera (assembly GCF_051530095.1). Lineage (NCBI taxonomy): Eukaryota > Viridiplantae > Streptophyta > Magnoliopsida > Arecales > Arecaceae > Phoenix > Phoenix dactylifera. The sequence continues at coordinate 20,156,965 of NC_143202.1, read as the reverse complement.
CAACCTCGGCACATCAAGAAGTCATTTGGCACACTTCTGCAAAATTGGCACAGATGAACAGTGAGTTGGGTCGACCCAAGGTAAGCATGAGTCGACCCAAACTTCAAGAACCTCAAAACATGAAAGAAATATGTTCTCTGGATTTACTGAGAGGGTCGACCCAAACAGTGGTTGAGTCGACCCAAGCTTGAGTCGACCCAAACCCTGAGAGGGTCGACCCAAAGGCAAGACAGAAAGGCAGACAGAAAATGGTTCTCTGGAATTACTGAGAGGGTCGACCCAAGAAGAAGTTGAGTCAACCCAAGTGAACTTTGAGTCGACCCAAAGAATGGTTGGGTCGACCCATGGGAAGGAAGGCTGAAATTTCAAGTTTCTGTGTTTTCTGAGAGGGTCGACCCAAGGAATGTTTGAGTCGACCCAAGTGAATGTTGGGTCGACCCAAGGACAGGTTGAGCCGACCCAAACACGGGCTGAAGCATAACGGCTAGTTCTGCAGATGTACTTTTTGTCCTTCCCAAGGTCAGTAACGGCTAGTTTTTCAAATCTAACCATTGGGGCTTGTCCAAAGGATGTGGGAAGCTATTTAAAGGGGCACTATTCATCAGATAGAACGACTTTTGAAAGAGATATCAAAGAGTACACAAGAAAACAAAAGTGCCCTAATCTTCTTCATTCAAGTGCTTCATTCAAGAATCAAAGAAAGGGGTTGAGCAGATTCAAAGAGTCATCAAGAGCTCCATCCTCCCTTGAAGAGTGAAGCATCCTTGACAAAGAAGAGCAAAGCCACTTCAAAGCGATAAATACTTTCTAACTCTTCTTTGTAGTTAATATTGTTTCATTTGCTCATTTAGGAGTTTGAATCTTTCTTTTTGTTTGTCGAACTATTTGTAAAAGTTCGTTGGTGAACCCGTAAAACCAACAAAGGTTTTTGGTGAACCCGGAAAACCAAAGTGTAAAGGTTCGTTGGTGAGCCTGCAAAACCAACAAAGGTTTTTGGTGAACCCGGAAAACCAAAGTGTATAGGTTCGTTGGTGAGCCTGTAAAACCAACAAAAATTTTTGGATTGTGAACCCGGAAAACAATCCAACTGTAATCCGCGAGATTATAGTGAATTCCCAAGGGGTCGCTTGGGGAGTGGACGTAGGTGCTAAGGAGAGCACCGAACCACTATATATTGCTGTGTTTGTGTTGTGCTTGTGTTTACATTTATTCTTGCATTATCTTCCATCTTTGTTCTAGTTTAACTCATTCAAATTATCTAAGAAAGCAACCACCGCACTTAATTAAGAAAGCTTTTAAAACACCAAAATTGAGAAGAAACCAATTCACCCCCCCCCCCCCCCCTCTTGGCTTGTCACCTTGGGCAACATTTTTCTTTTCGAAAAATCGAGGTCATTGCATAGAAGGGAAGGAGACCTACACTTTTTTCTTCAGTTGGCAACGCAACCGGGGCTCCCTTCCCTTCTCCTTTCTTCTTCTTCTTCTTCTTCTTCTTCTTCTTCTTCTTCTTCTTCTTCTTTTTCTTCTTTCCGCCTATGACTAGTTCTCTTTCCTTATCTCTGTTCAAAATTCACCGCCTCAGCTCAAATCCACCGCAAGCACAACTCAAACCCTCTTTTAAGTCACATCACAATGCTAAATCCCCATTTTGCCCTTGCCACTTCAATGCATCTATAATTATGCCATTAACTTTTGATTCCTTCCAATTTTACCCATTATCTCAATTTTAAAAACTATTCTATCCTTCTTTATAAAAAAAAATTTGGGGGGGGTATTACAATTTGCTCATCAAAAGCCAATTCTCCAATACCTAGCAAGATCATTAAATTACATGTCACTTGCAGATTTAATTTCTATTTATGTATAATCTTAAAGTCATTTATAGCCCATCTATAGGACTCAATTTTATTTTCGGGTCCATAGCCTAATTCAATTTCTGGTTCAGGACCATGGCCCAATTCAATTTTTGGTTCTGGTCTAATCTATTTTCTTGTTCGGATTTGATTCCATTTCTGGTGCAGGTCTGGGTCAATTGCATACTGGTTCAGATCTGACCCAATTTCTGGTTCAAGTCTGAGTCAATTGCATACTGGTTCAGATCTGACCCAATTTCTGGTTCAGGTCTGGGTCAATTGCACACTGGTACAGATCTGATCCAATTACTGGTTTAGCTCTGGGTCAATTGCATATTGGTTCAGTAAATTTTGGATTTAAGAATATTGGGCTCGGACCAGAGCCTAGCCCGGCCTCGGGCTTCTAAAGCTAAATTTATTTGAAGCCCACTCCAAAATCAGGCCCAATACGGCCCACAACAACTTTTATTTTATTTTTCTTTCTCCTTTTTCCTTCTTTTCCTCTTTTTCTTTTCTTTTCTTCTTTTTCTTTTCTTTCTTCTCCTTCTCTTCTCCTCCCTTCCCGAACCTTCTTCTCTTCCTTTCTTCTTCCCGTCTCGATCTCCTCCCCCTCCTCCTCTCCTCTCCTCCCATGGGGCAAAGGGGTGAGCCCGGAAGCGCTCCGGAGGAAGCCGGCGGCACTACAGCCAACCAACGGCGCCCACGGTCCAGCCTGCAGCAGCCACGGCCCGGCTGGCCGCTCTCCTCCTCCACCTCCGGTGGAGAAGATGGGGCGCGTGCACCTCTCGAGAAGTAGAGGAACCGGCCGAAGCTGGTGGTGCCTACGTAGCGCGCGGCCGACGCCCGCGGTCGGCCCGATGGCGTCCATAGTACCCCGATCCGGCGGCGTCTACGGCCAAAACAGGGAGATCCCCCTTCGGCTCGTCTTCTCCGATCACCTCCGGCCGAGATCAAACTGGTTCTACCCATGGGAACCGGATTTGCACGAGCCGAGGACCATTCCCATGAATTGGAAGATAGGTTTGCATTTTTGGATTTCTAGATCTAAGATTTTAATGGAAGGAAAAGAAATCGGACGAAGGAGAAAGGACCTCAGCCAATCTCAGCTCACAGCCGATCTAAACCTTTCTCCTCCCTCCTCTTCATCTTCTTCCTTCTCTCCTTCACTCTTCGATCTCTTCTATTTTCTTTTTCCCTTCTTGGTTTTGTTTTATAGCTAGACAGGATCTTACTTAAATGAAGTATGGACGATGCAAGAGAGAAGAGATCAAGACTTACCTAGCTCCAGGACAACTCTATGATGTTCCCTCCGGCGGCTCGGATCCCTACTCCGATGATATTGCTCCTGCTTCATTTCCTTGTAGCAGAAAAAGTGGGGAATGAGAAGAAATGAGAGGGTGATGGAGTTTCTCTACGAGGGATCCATGGGCCTTAATAACCCTTAGCTGGAAGAGGAGAGTAGTGGTGATCGTGGCTGTTAGACAGTTTTAACCGTCTCAGCTGGCGATCACCGCCTCTAGGTCTCTAGATGGGCCGGCCACGTTGGGCTTGGCTCATTAGCTCACTGTATGTGGGCTGGTCCTCATAGGATCTACTCAAAGCATCATAAATTTATTAACTATTTCATCCTTTTAGTAATGGTCTCCCTGTCTCTTTCAGCTATCTTCTTTCCATTCTCAAGACAACTACACTGTTCCATTTGCCTTAATTCTAAATTGGATTCGTAACATGATGGTTTTTTCCTTTTTTGTCAAAACATCAACTAATGTTGATCTATCACAAGATCATAAACTATTCCACTTTATCCATAGTAGAATATTTGGGCATAAAATATTTTTCAAGATTGATAATTATCCTTGAACTCTTTCAAAAGCATAAGCTACAAATCTAAGAGAAAGAAAATCTATACTAAAACATTCCAAATCTAAGATTAGCTAATGCAGAAACCAACATTGCATTAATCCTAGACTTGAGATGCCATTTTTTTTTTCTTTTTTTTTGCATAATAGATAGGAGAACCTACTAATGAAATGATGTAATGACAACCAAGTTAGTTAGGAATCAGAAACACTATCCTTTCTTTTGACATGAAAATTCTCCAAAACTTTTTCCGATCAAAAATACTCTTTCGAACCGGCCCAAAAAAAAAAATTATTCAAACCACCAACATTCTCAGGGTTTACTAATTGATTTCCCATCAAAATACCGATCTTTTTTATAAACTGAAAAGATCTAAAATTTCAAGTTTCAAGTAGACCCAAAGAAGAACTCTCGAGTTTCATCCCCATATATATTTTTCTTATATATAATAATTTCATGTATGATCCACCTACAAATTTTAACATTAAATAATATCATAAAATCTATCCTAGTTCAAACATTAAACGAACTTTAACTTGACACCAAAATAGTTAACTTCAAACTAGAACAATACCGATATCAAGTTGAACCTCCAAATTAACTAATAAACAAATAATTTTATTGTACGATTATATTCCATAGCTACTACTCTACTTAATTTAGTCAAAATCCAACTAATCATAATATGAAATACAAATTGCTCCACCGAGAAAATTCTAAAATGGCTTATTCACACTTCGGCTACGAACATAGTCAGGTTGCATTCTGATTTCAATGAAAATAAAATAAGCATCACAAATAAGATTCAAATAAGATAATAAAAATCAATAACAAAAGCAAACAACGGCATCTGTCTTTTTGCCTAATTTCTATCTAACTCTCAAACTTTCTGACAAATCTAAGAATCCTAAAAACTAAGCTCTGATATGATTAATCATGCACTACAGAAAAATACATCTTTTCCGGCATTTTTTATGACTTTTACCGATGCTTATAAGCATCGGTTAAAGTTCAGTCGATGCTAAACAAAGCATCACAGAAGCGTCGACGATACCTGAGTGGAAAAATTTTTCCCAACGCTTTTGGAAAGCATTGTAAAAGATTAGTTTTTAGCGACGCTTTCTAGCGATGCTTAAAAGCATCGCTAAAAGCCTCAAAGACGACGCTTATAAGCGTCGGCTTTAGTCTTTATTTTTTTACAAAAAAAATTTTCTTCAGCATCTCCTTTTCTTCTTACATCAGAGATCCACCTACCCGTTTGGCTCAGTATCAACGATATCAGCCCCAGCAACATCAACTCTTCGAAAAAAAATTTCCAAAGACAGGGACAAACACCTAGGCATCAGTAAAAAAACAAAACTAAGAAAGAAATCAACAACTCCAAGAAAGGATAGAACCAAAATTTCGTACATCAAGTCAACAAAATCACCTTGCCACGATTCAGACCAGTTTGCACAGCAGGCTTTTCACATGCATTACTCCTAGGCACCGATTTTCTTCAAGAAAACATGTGATAATTAAGGCAAAGGGACAATAACCATGCACATAAAACTTTATTAAAGAAAGAAAAGAAAAAAAAATACCGAGAGGCGGCCATCGAGACCTTTCTTGAACCCTTTCTGTGAACAAAATGCAGAAGCCAAAGCTACTACTCTTATAAAATGGTCAATTAAAAAAGAAGAAAAGAGGGGCGAAGAAAAACGATATACCTCAATGATTCAAAACCTGATTCACGGGACTCAGCCTTTGTCCTTTCCTTTCAAGAGTATATCTTGAAATATTTCGCCATTACCTGAGGAAAAAAAGAAGATAAAGTGAAAGCAAAAGGTAAAAAAAATGATGTAATGATCAAAAGATTGCTGAGAGAAAGCACGAGGCAAAAAATAAGAAAAGGAGAAGGAGAAGCAAGATTTGTACTGTTCTTGGAGGGCTTGGGATCTCCAAGGATTCGAGTTCGAGTGGCCATGGCTGCTTTGCGCTAGATCACATGAGCAGTGGTGAGAGTGGCGATGGTTTAAGGGTTTTAGGGGAGGGAAGATATTAGGAGGCAGTGGATTGATGTCGGCGCTGGAGGGAGAAGGAGAGGAGAGGAGAAGTTTACAAGAACTAGGGCATCAACCGAGAGGGGGCTGATATTTGAATGGATTTGGCCTCCGATGATGCTTAAAAGCGTCGTTGTAGGTCGAACTTTTAGACGATGCTTTTAAGCGTTGTCGATTCTGAAGCTTTACCGACGTTTTTTAGCAGCGTCGGCAAAGTTTGGCGCTGAACCAAAATTTTCCGATGCTTCTCCCTGGCGTCGGGAAAAAAAGCATCGAGAAATCTCCTTTTTCTTGTAGTGATGAATCTCTAGTAATCTTAAATCTAAACTTTGATACCCCTAAATCTGTCCCGCGCCGAGCCCGGAGCACGACAGTTGCCGCATGCCTATACGGAAAAGACTAATTTAAGAAACTATATTAAAATGCTAATTTTAATTTTTGTTTTAGGAAATTATGTGAGAAAAGGTGTTCAAAATTATTGAGGGCTATGTTTATCAGAATTCCTTGATTTATATACACTGAATATAATACTTCTAAATAATGGAGATTTCGGCCAAAATCGTGGTCAGGTTTGAAACCTTGGTTATTGGTTTCTTTCTGGCTTTCCATCTAAATCTACAAACAGTTTGACTATGGAATAACAGTCTTCTAAGCCCAGGTAGCAATTAATAAGATCATTAGTATTGTCTTCATTTTGGATAACAAAAAAAAGGGTCTTATATCTATTAAATTTGATTGTATAATTTATTATCTATTTAATATATCTAATACATATACACACATATGTATATACACTAAAATAAAGGCGATCTCTCCTTTTACCATATAGATCTATATTAATAATATTATTAATATAGTTCTTATTTTAGAAAATAATTAGATTTTATATCTATTCTATTACATTTATGTTATCTATTCGATACTACATTTTAAGAATAATTGAAAGAAGAAAAAAAAAAGGTGCGGGTTATACCCTAGTTCAATATTGTTTTAAATGATACGTTGTTCCAGTTGTAAGTAAATGCCCATGGAATGACCAACATCCAACGCAGTTATTTGCCTATTTCATACTCAAAATTTGGATACATATATTCAGAAGTCAAATTGTGCCATTAATGAAAAATCTTTCTTTGTTTCCACAGATTATATATGAATAATGGTTCCCTAGAAGAACAAAATGAAGGGAAATGGAGGCAAGACTTCTTATGTGATAAGACCTATATTTTAGTTGGTAAGGCTAGGCCTTGCATCGGACCTAATTTGTAGTCAACTTAAGTAGGAACATCTTCCAACATTATGCAATATGAGACTATCGATGCAATGAGAACAACAATCTTATAATCTACTGGACACAAATGCAGAGAGAGTCAATCGGCTACGTCAAAGGCACGCAAGCCATTCTGGACAAATCTTAAAATCATCTACATGACATCTGAGGCTAATGTTGTTCCCCACCTTTCGTGTTCCAAGGACTCATGGGCATCACTCTTGGTGCGAGTGTGAGTTAAGCGACGTCAAGAATGGATGTGAATGCAAAACAAATGTGCCATTGATCCTTCCAGCATCTAGTCATAGCAAGAAGACATGGAGGGAGAGGTTTGGCCCTCGTCAACAAAGAAACAAGATGAACAGAACGAATACCAAAAGGATCGTGCTTTCATTATTTCCCTTCCTCAAAGACCAACAGACATATATAGTTATTTAAAAGATTGTTATGAGCCATCCAACAATTTTGAAAGCAACGTTAGCCACATTCAGAATTGTGCCAATCTCTCCGGGCAACGACACAGATCCTCCGCCAGAGGAAGAGTCACCTACGCAGTTTCCAATGGCCTTCGCTGCTTTCCCAAGTTCTTCTATCGCCCCAGGAATATCCATTGACTGAATCTTACTAATAGCTGCTTGTATGTCTTTCGCAACTTCCATTATACTTCCAATGCATTTAAATGTTTTCCCGAAGTCGAAGTCCGGAGACACATCGCCACTTGTCCGATACTTCAGAGAGGCGACGTTACGAGCACAGTTGGCTATCAGTTGCTCCACGGCGGTCACAGCCAGTTCTCGGATATTCGCCGTCGGGTTCATCGGAATTCCTTGAAGAGCTGCCACGCAGAAGTTGTAGTCATCGCCTGTTGTTGCTTCCCTGCATATCCTTTCGAAGGATACTTCCTCCGCGGATGCAAGCGAAAAGCTTGGGATGAAGAGGATAAGGAGAGAAGAGAGGAAAAGAAAAGCTTTCATCTTTAGGGGTTTCTTATTTTGCCTGTTGCTGCTGCGTCCCGTAGTCTCTTTGTTCATATTTATGGACATGCAACGATGGGTCATCCTTGGTAGATTTAGTTATTATAGAAGGTGGTAAATAAACTATAATATTTTTTTATGCTAAGGGTTACTGGAGGTGGAAAAAACAACAGTAATATATCAATTAAGGATAGTAGTAAAATCTGGTGAGATTAGATGGTAGGAAATTACACAAAAAAAAAAAGGAAAAAAGAAAGACTAGGGAATAAAAAGATTTTACTTATAGAGAGGATGGATATCTCCACCAATTATTCCATTTATCATGGGATCCAGCTGACTGTGAATTTTATTTTTGTCGAGAGTGATAGATTCTAAGGAATTTGCTAAAACTCCACGGGCTGGGTTTGATTTATTCAGTTGATATATGGGACCGAGATATTGAGATATCAATTGATATGGCAAATCCAAATGTTCTTTAAAAACTATATAATTAAAATGCTAATTTTAATTTTTGTTTTAGGAAATTATGTGAGAAAAGGTGTTCAAAATTATTGACGGTTATGTTTATATCATATCTGCCAAATATATCAGAATTTCTTGATTTATATTGACTGAATATGATACCTCGAAGTAACGGAGATTTCGTTCAAAATCGTGGCCAGGTTTGAAACCTTGGTTTTTGGTTTCTTATTGACTTTCCATCTAAATCTGATAACAGTTTGACCATTGAATAACAGTCTTCTAAGCCCAGGTGGCAATTAACATTCAAGTCTTGGACCAATATTTCTTGATCAATCTTTAGCCTTTTCCTATTAAATTCAGCATGTCTTTGAAATTAACAGGTAAGTATGATATCATCAAAGGATACCTCCTCTCCGGTTGCATGTGAAAAGCTTGGGATGAAGGCAATAAAGGGGAGAGAAGAGAGGAAGTGACATGCCTTCATCTTTTATGCTTCTAGTTTGCACGTTACTGCAAACTATAATGGAACCAGAGGTCATCCATTATGGATGGCAATATATATAACAAATTTTAGCCAAATTATAAAACTTTTAATGTTAATTAGTTTCTCTCGGTGAAAAGGAGGTAAAAGAAGGAATATGTTTGAAGACAAATCCGAAATCTACAGCTCATGCATGGTTTTTTTCCAAATGCATTTCAAAATCTAGTGAGATTTGATGGCAGTAAATCGGAAAAAGGAAAAAGAGTGATTAGGGAATGGATATATTTGCTTATGAAGAGAACAGATCTCTCTACCAATCTTTCTTTGTTAAGAACAGTGAGAAGAAGGAATAAAGTCTGTCGAATTTTCCATTAATCATAGAATCTAGCTTGCTGCGAAATTATCTTTTATCCAGGTTCATCAAACCAATATGTCATAATTCAATTTGGGAATAACAGATTCAAAAGAATCCAATAAAATATTACAGGCTGGGTTTAATTCGTTTATATCCTGAATAAGAAGGAGCAGCTCTGGATGTAAGAACAGCACACGATGGACTCAACGCAAGCAAATAAAAAAGGAAAAAAAAAAAAAAGAAAAGAAAGGTAATTTCTTGGATTGTTATTTGTTTTAGCGTTCCTCTATGGAAAATCACCATTGTTTGCCCTCTCTCTCTCTTTCTTTTTTTTTCTTGTTTAGTTTTTGACGTGCATGCATGCATGCTAATACAAAATCAAATTAACACGAGACCGTTACATTGTAAATTACATAATTAGCTGTTTAAAAAGGTAAAAATAACTATGTAAGGTTTGCTAATGGTACGCTATATAGGTCCGAACTAAGCGGTACGGAGCGTACCATACTGTACCGGTTCTGTATTAGTACCTAGTATGGGTGACGTATCAACACTTCCTACGTCAAAAAAATTTCATATCATACTGTACCGTCCCGATGCTATGCTAGCTAGTGTAGCACTAGTACGAAATTTGGTACTGAGACGCGAATCTTACCATGCTACTAACTATTTTATCTTACATTTAGTTTCCAAATACTCTGAGAATCATTTACAAAACAAATGACGGCTATTATTTGTATAATCACACAAGACTTGGTGAAAATGATAGCATCGAGGCAGGAAACTGTCCACGATTTTTTTGGGGTTGTGTTAATTCTTTCTTTTTTAGCTGAGTTTTGTGATTTTTTGTAGTGAAAAAATTGTGCTTGTTGGTCCTAAAAATACCTACTTTTGATAACTAAAATAAAAGATTTATTTGTTTTGGGTTTATATTTGAGTCTCCATCCTGCCTATCCAAGAATGACAGGTTGGCTTATGTAAGATTAATCTGATTAAGTGATCGGGTCCGGGCTTGATTGGATCCAAGTTTGGGTTGCATGAGGTATGGAGTAAGACAAAGTCTAGGTTTTAAGTGGGATCTATCATTTGGAAAGCTGAATTCTCTTCATACCATTTTAATTATTCGGTAAAGGAATATATTCAAAGTATAATTAATAAATTTTATAGAAAATAAGGTATATATGTGTAATACAGGTTTTATGTATTGGATAAACTTTCAGATATTTGTATTATATGTTAGTCAAACTATTAGATATACGTGTAATACTTGTATTATGTATTGGATAAACTATCAGATATTTGTATTATATGTTAGGTAAACTATTTGATATGGAGCTGTACCACAAAAAACTATCAAGATGGATCAGATTTAGATCCAAGTGAGTAAATATTATGAAGACCAAACCTATACCCCTACGTGTAAGGATGCAGATGAGCCAAATAGCTCGCGAGCTGCTCGAGCCCGTCTTGACTTAACTAATATCGAGCTCAAGTAGTATAATACTTGGTTCGAAGGCTCATGAGCCTAGTCGAGTATTTATTTTTAATAACATTATATTTTATTTATAATATATTATTAATTTAATATTTAAAAATATAGTATTACATTATATTTGTTGTAATTATGTTTTTTTTAATTATGGCTAAGGCTTAAATTTGAGCTTGAACTCGAGCTCGAGTATAAGTCAATTGATATTCGAGTTGAGTCGAGTTGAGTCGAGTTGATCTCGGGTATTGTTTTTTTTTTTTTTCTTTTTTGATCGAGTCAAGCTCAAGCTTGGATATTAAGGCTCGGTCAATCTCAAGTTGAGTTTTGAGCCCGAGTATTTTAAATCAAATCGAGCTCGACTCGACTTAACTCAATTGCACCCCGACTTACATGTATATATATGATCTGATTGGATCATATATATCGCAAAAGAAGATCAAGTCCCTAGCTCAGCTTAGCTAAAATGAAAAATACTTACCTTTGAGCATAACATTGTAAAACAAATTTTACTACTAGGTCTGGAGCCTTACATACTTTATCTCTAAATATCATCGTAAGAAGTAAGTAAATAAGTAATTTTCAATTATCTCTAAATAAGTAATTTTGCTTCTTGTAGACAAAATTTTAGAGCTGGGTAACCTTCTTGTTTCATAAGGGTTTGCTTTTTCTATTTCCAATTTTTTTCCCTGCGCTATCAATCAAAATTGTTAATTTGGACATTAAAAACCTATTTAACAATCAGAGAACTAGACAACTAATGTAGTTTAGATTATCACAATTACACATTTTAAAGGGGATAAAACATGGAAGACCTGTATCGAGTTAATATTTACTTCATCTTGCATACAATTTTCAAAATTCTGAAGAACCATTGCAAGTTATCATTTGTCTAATCCAACCTATCTCAGGAAAAAGATGGCACCATTAGCTTGAAATCTAAACACCATCCATGATTTTGCGAGTTATATCATTCCTTATAACTTTTCCAAAAAAAAAAAAAAAAGGGTTTTCCGGTTCAATAATTGATTGCCTGCTTTCATGGTTACATCAAAAAAATTTACTAGGTGAGATCACCAACATGCTTGCATGTCTATGCACAAATTATGAACAATCACAGGCCAACGAGGATGATAAATCACGGATGGATGACGGCCATGTCATACTGGATTTAAAGCCCAACCCGTCAACTCTTCCCACCTTTTGGAGCGTGGCATCACAGCAATCTGAAGTCCATGCGCATGTCATCATAGGCGTTCAATAGCCATTACAAATTCCAGGTAGCATTGCATGGATCACATCTAAATCGCCGAGGAGGCTGATCACCCATCCACGATTCATGGACTGAAGCTAGAGCTGGTTACGGACCAAGCTTGGGCACAGAAAATATTAAATTTTAAATAGACCCGGCATGGTGCCCTAATAAATATGAATATAGTTAAGGCCCGAGGCCCGACCCATGATCAACTATGATTGGTAGGGTTATGATGGCTTCAAGAATATACATACATAGAGAGAGAGAGAGAGAGAGAGAGATTCGAGTTATTGGATGTGATCTATTATCTCTAAGCTGCTTACATACTAAAACTTATATGCTTTGGAAATTTTAGCATATGATAAAGTGATCAAAAAATTGAACAATCTAAATAAATATTAAATTATATGTATTTTTTAATCACCTGATGCATAGGCTAGAGGTCATCAAATAATATGATTTTGATGTGTAAGTAGTTTAAAACTAGTATATTATATCCAACATCTCGAATCATCAATATAGAACCCTCATTATCCTAACTGGATCTGAGTGGCAATCCATTCTCATATAACTAAGCCCATCTCTCTCTCTCTCTCTCTCTCTTTATATATATACACACGCACAGAGCATCAACTTGCACTCTTACGGCTATTTTATGATTTGACCATTATATATAATAACAACAGCTGATTTGTTTTATTTCTAGTTATTCATCTAATTAATAAAATATTTTTTGAAAAACTAAATCTTTTCGCCAGTACATACATAGATGATATTTTTTGCAATTCAAAGGATACAATATATTACCATTATTTATTAAGAAAATAACATATTTCATGCCATTTTTGTCTGTTACTTTTTTAACATTATAACATTTAATAATAATCTTGATAATAACTATTATTTTTAATTTTAAAAATTTAGTAAATGTAGATTGGATATATAACAATCATTAGAATGACAAGTAATGGTTTTTGAGAGGGTTTGTTATCATAAATCACGAATACAAAAATCTTGGTTGAATTATGTAGTGAAAGGGCAATAATAAAAACCTTCTTTCAAGCAAACTACTTCGTTTACATGATGACTTTAATCTTTATGCGAACCCTAGGAACTTCCATCGAATGGCTGGCGAGCGTGTTAGCATGAGGATTGTGGGGTGGAGAAGATGGCGATTGTGGATCATTACTATGCTATTGAATCGCAGGGTCTATCAGGTGGTATCGTTGTTGTATGGAAGGAAAACATGGCTATTGTGGACGCTTTACATAATTATAGTCAAGAAGTTTGTTAACTATTTCTGAACCCAATATAGAGGCTTGGATTGTTGTGGCTATTTATTCAGATATTGAGTATATACAGCGAAGATAGCTGTGGAATGAGTCAACTACTATAATCCAAACTGGCATTCCTTCATAGAGGGAATTTCAACTATATTGAAGCACTGAATGTCAAAAGGGCCAGGGGCAAACCCTTCTCTTATAATAAGATTGAAGTGAGAGAGTTTAGAGATTTTATCTCTACAAATGGGTTGCATGACTTGGGCGTTATTGGCCCTCGATTTATATAGTCTAATAGTAGAGTGTGAGAAAAAAATTGACAAAGTCTATGCTACAAGAAGCTGAATTCAACACTCCCAACTACTAGGTGCACTACTTACCCGGCATCACCTCTGATCATTGGCCTATTTTAATAACTATCAATTTGCCCATTCCTTGCCCCTTCTGATTTGAAAAGATTTGGCATACTTACCCACAATCTTAGAATATGATGCGAGACGCATGGAGTATTCCTATGCAGGAAGATGTTGTGTTGTGTGACCTGCAAATTGGAGCTCACAAAAAAAAGTCCTTGAAGATGGAACCATAAGTTTGTGGAGAATATTTTCAGGAGAATGAAGAAGTCGAAGCCTCCATCTTGAGCTCTAGCTAAAGCAAGAGAGGCATGGTGGCCTATCCAATGAAGATCTATTGGCACTTCGGTTAAACCTATCCAATCATCATGTGCTGGCATGTTAATAAGAGATCTTTTGGAGTAAAAAATCAAGAGTGATGTGAATATGTGAAGGGGGCAGCAACACCAAATATTTTCATTAATCTACCATTGTTTGAAGATATAGAAACAGTAACCACCTCTTGAAGGACGACAATGGGATTGTGACCAATGATACCCAAGCCATCAAGAGGGAGGTCTTCCACTTTTTCAGGTCGTGATGGACCAGCAACATTGGGGGATCAAGTGTTATCGAATAATGACAATGCTGCACTAATAGGGAAAATAAAGGATGAGGAGATCAACCAAGCTATTAAGTCCATGATAGGTGATCAGGTACACAGGCCTATTCCCTCATGTCTTTTTCAAAAAGAATTGGTGGATCATCCATAAGGAGGTTTTTAGTTTTTATGGCTATCAAATAGTTTTTCACTTCAACCTCTATGCCTAAGGCTTGTAAGAATGCCTACATCACTCTATGCCCAAGAGATTGGGTGCAATTGCACCAAGCCATTACATACGCATCATCGTGTGTACCACTATGTATAAAATCATCACCAAGATCATGGTCAACAGGATGTAGCCAATCCTTCCTTGGCCAGCCTAGGTTAGGGTGCTTTCACCGGAGACATCTAGCTCGGCCGGCGATGTCTTATGGCAATTAAGCTTCCCATGGAATGTGCCTAGGACTAAGTCTGATGGGATTTTTTCACTTATACACTTAGGTAGGTAGAGTTCCATGAGGTGCGGATTAGGTGGATTCATGGGTGCATCTGTCACCATCCTTAATCGATGGCACTTCTACATACTTCTTTTGTTCAACTATTGATTTTTTTAAGGTTGTCCACTCTCCCCCTATCGATTTATCTGGTGCGTTAATGTCTTGCCTAGAGCTTTAAGAATGGCAACCATGAACCACTCTCTATTAGCAACCAACCTATCACTGAATCACTAGTAATCTCTCATTGATTTTTGCTGATGATTGTCTCCTCGTTGCCCGTGCCACTAGACAACATGCAAGAATAATTAGGAACATCAGGGAAGATTACTGTCATGCATCTGGCCATTGGGTCAACGAACATAAGTTACCAGTGCTTTTCAGCCCCAAAGCAAACCCCCATGAAAGAATGCAATTAAGGAATCTTTGGGCCTCTCGAAGCAGAGTGGTGTTTGGACCTACATATCTTGGCTCCTTCAACAAAAGAAAATCAACAAAGGCTGAATGCAGGCCATTGGAGCAAAGTCCTTATCTATGATGAGCAGAGTTACATTCATCAAACATGTGCTGAGTGCACTGCCAGTTTATCTCATGGAAAACACCATTATTCCAAAAGGTACTCTCTTGTAACTGGAGCAAAGATTCAGGAAGTTCTTGTGAGAGACCACAGGTGATGTTAAGAAGGTGCATTTATTGTCTTGGGACAAGGTGCATCAGCCTATGCAGACGGTGGCCTAGGGATTTAATCATCAGAAATAAGAAGAGAAGCTGTAATGGCTAGACATGCGGCCAAACTTTTACTGGAAACTGTGATAATTAATCTATGGTATTCTCTAATGAGGAAAAAATATAGAACCTGGGTAGTGTGCTCCAATCCATCTGCACCTCATAGCAGCTACTCCATCCGGGAGGTCTTATGTACTCACACCTTGGCAGCACTGTCCAATGTTTATGTGGATTGCTAGGAATGGTAGATTTTTTATGTGATTCATGATCCATGGTTGTCCTCTCTGTTCCCTTGTCCCACTGGCTCGCCACCTTGAGCCATGAGGTGTTGATGGACTTGAACGTCAGCAACCTCCAACTTCTTGGTGAGAAGAGATCGAATACTGACCTAGTCCATCGTGCTTTGATGAGTATTTGGCCAAAAGGTTGGTCCAGGGCCACCAAGGTGGTAGCACAGTTGGAACGAAGCTTTGCTTCCACCGGCACGGTCCAGGTTCGAAACGCACGGGCGTCAATTAAATGTTGGGGACCGTATGCCTTCCGCCTAGACATGCTCGGTGGAAATGCTATCTGCTCCAGCTGGCACTGAGATAACGTACTCATAGGTGGAGTGACCCACGGGTCGAGGAGGGTATGAGCAAATTTCTATCCGCATCAAACATTTTCTGGTGAAAGAAAGGCTCAGTGAGAGCTGCTAAGCAGGTGAGTAGCTTCAAAGCTAGAACCAATGACTTGTATTAGAGTGACCCGGCGCCGCGGAGGGACGCTGCTTGAGTTTGAAATGTAGGTGGTCCATCCTAAAGTAGCCTTACTTTTTTGGAACAAGATCCCGTGCCATGGTATTATGGCTACTAGAGGGCTGAATATCCCGCCAGACCTGTGATTGCTACCCGGGAACAGTTGAAACTGTGACCCATGTAGTGCCTGAGAAGGAGACGGGTGTGAAGGCTGGCTGGCACCTTCAACCCAGTTATCATGTTGTCCTCCCCTATGGATGTTTCCTTCGACTTTCTAAGGGAGAGTGGTCCCAAAGTTATCGACAGGGAACAGAGAGTAAGTATTGCACACACCGCTTACCATGTTTGGATGGCAAGGAATGGTCGGGTATTCGAGAATCAAATTCAGCCACCCAGAGTCAGTGTAGGCAGCTGAGATATCGAGCCTTACCTTCAACGGAGAATATTTGACAACTAGGGATAACTTGAAGCCGATATTGTATCCTCTTATATGGTCTTGAGAGCTCTCACCTCCTAGTTACCTCAAAATAAGCTTTGCCAGTAGTGTGCTAGATGAAGACGCAAGAGGCAAAGTAGGGTTTATCATCGAGGGCTCGAATTCTGTTTTTGTTGCTGCAGGAGGATGTCACTTGTATGAAACCACTGTTCTAGGAGTGGAGTTGAGAGGGGCATGAGGGGGACTGATGTAATGTCATGTTAGTGCTCTACGAGGGTGATTCAGCGACCATGATTGGGTGGGTCGCAAAACAGCTCCACAATGGTAAGGGGCACCTACTATTCTTGGACATCTAGAGAATGAAGAGGAGCTTTGCTACCTTCAGTTAGCCAACCACTCAACCACTCAAGATACATTAGATGGGAGAGCTTCAACATCCTTTTCAGTACATTTATGGGGATATTTTGATTTCTGATTTTTTTTTTGGATGTTTTCATATGAGACTGATCCATCCGGCCGATTCACCAAGAAAAGGCAATAACTCGCATCAAAAATTAAAAAATAGGTAGTACATGGATCACATCGAGACGACCCTACCAAAAACATGAGACAAACATCCCAAGGAGTCACGGCTTTTGGGGTAGAACCATATCCACTCGCTCACAGTACAAAATCTCTGAAGCACATTGATGCTTACAAATGTTTATGATGTTAGGTGGCCATTAACAAATGGCCTCCGGCCAGCCAGGTGAAGCCAAGCTGTCTCTTAGCCAAAAAAAAAAAAAAAAAAAAGCCAAGCTGTGGCCCCCCAGACACAACTGCTTTGTGATCAGTCTGATAGCTTTTATCCACTCCCCGTGAACCCTTGGGACCTCTCAAGATGCCATAGATATAGTTAAGGCAAGAGTAATGATACATGAGAGAGAGAGAGAGAGAGAGAGAGAGAGAGAGATGGAACAAAAATAACCAATAGAATGAGAAAAAGAGAAAGGAGGCTGTCTATATTCTACTATAACTTGAACTGAAGGGATAAGATTTGCAGCGTGCTCTATTGTCTCTTAAGACTGTTTGGCAGTTTTGGCAACTCCTTTCTTGGATACAATCTGAAAAGAACTGTACATGGCGGCAAACTCTTATTAACCAGTGGCATGGTATGAGAATGGAGGTCACAGTTTTAATTTTCACTTGAAAAGGAGAGCCATGTGAGTATATGAGACTAGAAGCCATTTCCCTCCAACTTTGGGTAGTTCATGCCATTGTAACTCTATAAACTATTTGTGGAATAAATCACCAGATGAATGTTTCGCCTTAGCACAACTCTTACTGGGGTCATTCTATTAAATTTTGTGGTAACTGTCTATCTTCTATTGGGCATGGAAATATCTTGTAGGTACTTATATATGTAATATTTCTAAACATTTTATAGAAGCGCTTTAGTTAGAAATTTAAAATCGGATCAACGACGAGTTGCATGAGGAGTTCTCAAAAGAAAATAGTGGAAATTCACATGATGATTAAGACATCTAGCAAGTCTCCATTAATGGAGAGTCCAACTAAATTGGTCCACAAGGAATCATATTTGTATCTAGTCATGAGGAGTTCACCAACTGCAACTATGAAAATAGAAATATCTTCATATCGATCCCTTGTAATCAATTTTAGTAAAATACACAAGTAGTTGCATTTTCAAATACGATCAAAGATTTATATTATTTATACAATTTGTTAATTACAATATTCAAGAATTTAGATTTAAAATAGATGTCTAATTAAAGAATTTGAGCATTTTCTCACTTCTCCAAAATTGATCATTTTGTATCTCATAACCATCTTGGACGTATAATATCCAACAACCAGCTACAGCTACACTCTAGACAGTATCATTACTCTAACTACAACTAAAAACTACACATTTCTGTCTCTTCCGAGACATCCAATAACATAACCACACTTTTTAATTTTCCATGAGTTCCTAACAGGTGCCGTTTGGAGAGACGAAGACAGCCCAAAGAGCATGCAATTTGGAATTATATTTTTAGAAAACCACCATGAGTACACTATAAGATTCAACATTTTGGATAAGCTTCCTTACTCTCTCTTTAAAAAAAAAATGGATGAACAAATATAGATCCATAAATTTAATCAACATACTATTATTAAATTATATACATATATATATATATATTAAATTAAATAAAAACCTATTAATCCGAATCCAATCTATTTATTAAATAGGTTACAAATCCAACTTTTTTGCGAGATTTATCTTGAGGGCAGCCATATGCACCGGATATTCCATACTGCTCATATTCACCACAGAACGAACAATGCTGCAGACTGGATGGTCTTCTATATGGTGAAGCACTTTGATTACACTCTTGTGGGTTGATTATGAGACTGTTCTTTCTTCGTTTCGTGTCATTTTATTCATGAATTTCTTAGATGTGTTCATGCTAGAGCAGTATGATCTTTCCCTTTGATATATAAAAAAATTTCAGACTCAAACCTAACTATTTTACTAATCGGGTAATGTAGCTCAATCTATAACAAGTTGAAACAAGTTAAGCATTACCACCCTCAGTTTTTCTCAAGATAATAATCAGAATATCCATTTCAAAATAAAATTATAAAAATATATCAAGTTTTTCTTTTTTTTTAACCTTGGATGTCAGAGAATGAAACAAAATGGTTGTTTATCTCAAGAATACACATAGAAACCTAGTAACTATTTGACTATCTCTATCATATGGAAAATTGGCACAATTCCGTAAATCAAATTTTAAACTGCTCATAAGTAAGACTAAAAAGCAGCAGATGCATAGAGCTTACAGGTAAAGGAACCCATCAATGCTCCCGGTGCTGTCCCAACACCCGGAGAAAGAATTATTACATGTTTATGGCATTCATAGCCCGGTCGGTTGCCACTTACTAGCATCATCCACGAGGACTGTCCCAGTGCAAGCGTAAAAGTACATTTGCTCGGTCCAAATCTATGGTGATACCGATGTGCACATGACTCGAGGCATATTCTTCTCTTTATATTACCAACGTAAGAAGGCTAAGATTAGAGACAACCGAAGGAAAGGAGAAGGCGGATCCAATCCCATCCAGACTTTATTTTTATATCCGAATCTATCGTAACAATTTTGAATATCCAACTAACATCTCATATTAAACAACGGTTGAATCCATATTCAAATATTTAATTCTATTTATAAATTTTTAAAAATATATATATAATCACGTTAACATATTATTAACTTAATTTATCATCTATTTAGTAATATTTTTAATTTTATAGTCATAAAATTTAATTATCTCACTTATACCTATATTTATACTAAAATTTTTAGCATTCGATTTATATTTATATTTATTTAAAATAAATACAAATATAAATTTTTATCTATATTTATTAAACAAAATAAATATAGATATAGATATTCTGATACCCGATCGCCGAGGCGGACCCATTTCCGAGCAACCCAACATTTTGTTTTTGTTTAACAAAACACAAAGAAAGCACAGCCTACATGCCTATCTCTACCATCCATAATTAAACTAATATATAATACTTCTATTAAATATAATCAAATCCCTATTCAACAAAACCTATTCCTTGGGTACAGGGTCCAACAAGGCCTAGACCATAACATTATACATACTCCATAGAACTCCTAACAACTAAAACTTACACTAACCCATATTTTATTAAGACCATGCTACTCTCTCTCCCTAAAATTGCCTCAGCTCTAGGTTGCGTCACACTTGACCTACTCCACTAGAGTTATAATATCAGCCAAGTCCAAATTTAGCTGCTGGCTGCTGCTGCTGCTGTCCACTAGACCATCAACCACCAAAACCTTACAATTAATTTACAATGACCTCCCCTCTAACCCTTCTCCAAAGCCACCCAAATACCTAATTCCACTTTATCCCATCACTCATCAGTGGCATCTTAGCAATTCCGAGAAAAGGACAAGGGCATTTTTTTTCCAAACACACTGCCCCTACTATTGCAAGCAAAGCAACCTCTCCCACCAAACAACAGTTACATCTGTGCATTCAAATATTTCCTTAACTAAAAAATTAATTTTTCTTTTTTTTTTCTCTGTTAATCTGACTGATGGCACCCTTCCAAGTTATCGGAGATACATTTAGATCACCGTAATTAATGAAAGATTGATTTATTAAGTACTTTACCTTAAGCCACAAGTAAAAATAATAACTTTTACCTTAAGCATGAAGCTATGTTCGAACTAAGATAGCATCATGAATGAAGTAACTAATTAATTAATAGATCTCATATTGCATGCATCACGACCAAAATCTTCTCCGGAAATCTAGAAAGACAGCATTTACAAGATTTTAAACAAAAAGAAGCATAGAAATATATGAAATTCAGTAGAAAATAATACATACCGCCATTTTTTTTTCTATTTTTCCTTTGTTTTGTGCCAGAGTGGAATATCCACTGCGCTCAGTCGCCCGGACTCCAAAGGCTCCACAAACGGGAATTAAACAAGCCCATCACGTCCGGCCACCCCCTCCGCCGCTCGCCGGCCGCCGCCGCCACGTCCGTCTCGTCCCCGCCCTCCTCCTCCACCTCCACCTCCCACTTCTCGTCGTCGCCTACCTCAGCCGGCTCCTCTTCGCAGGAGAAGCTCACCGCAGGAAGCTCAAGAACCATCTCTTCGGTGGTCTCTTCTGCCTTCTTCTTCTCCTTCTCCTTCTCCTTGCTCTTCTTCCCCTTCACCGACCGATCCGAAGCCCTCCGCTCCCTCCGCCGTCCCCTTCCGCCGCTCCCTCCGCCCTTGCTCTCGTAGTTGGCCAGGTGCTCCTCGAAGGCCTCGATGGCGTGGTGGATGAGCTCCCGATCAGGAGAGCAGTCCCAGCGGGACCAGAAGCTAGTGTAGCAGTCGAAGCATCCACAGTCGAAGAGCGGCCGGTGGACTCCCCCCACCACACGCCGGCCCCGCCGCCTCTCCTCCCCGCCCCCGCCACCCATCCCAGCGGACGCCGCCATCCCCGGCCCATTTATCGACCTGGTGATGAGGTACGCGAGCACCTCCTTGTCCTCGTTCCCCAGCGCCACCGTAAGCGCCAGGATCGCCGCCGGCAGGAGCTTCAACACCGCCAGCGCATCACCGCTCGACCCGCCACCGCTGGAGGCAAAGGGCGACGCCGGCGATGGGTGGATCTTTCCCTTCCCTTTCGGGTAAAGATTCTTCATATTTTCCACCCTTTCTTCGCTTCCTTTTTCTTGAATTTTTCTCGCCCAAATCTCAGAGAACGAGGAGAGATTAGGGTTGGAACCCACAGGAGAGAGTGAGAGACGATATCGCTGTTATAGGAGCTGGGGCGTTCTTTTCTCTCATGTCGCGTCCGTCCGCGCGCTAGGTTCACCGCCTATCCCCGGTTTCAATCGGTCTATCACAGTGCGGAATCCTTCCTATCTTATCTTACTACTCCCTGCATAGAACGTCTATGCGGGAGAAATATTTGTCGTCTGGGATTCATCAATCAGCGGCTTGATGTTACCATCGATAGTTTCTCGTATAGGAAATATTATGCGGACCATTTGATGGAAGAAATAATAGTAGTGGAAAACCGGGAATACTTAGTTTGGCAGGGAGCGTGGATGTGTAGAGATTCGGCGCGGTCCTCCTACGCTATTATTTAAAATTCTGCCCCCAATGACATATTTACTATTTGCTGATTAGGAAGATGAAGCCAGAGAGGGCCTTGTTCATGATAGAGTGTATCCGGATGTTTGGCGTATTTTTTTTTTTAGAGCAATTTGGTTATAGTGATTGATTGAATCTCGAATGGACATGGCAGGATAGATTTTGAATGGACATGGCAGGATAGATTTGTATCTCCTGATCTACGATATTTTTTTTTCTTATGGAGGAGTTTGAATCTTTTTGAGTTTCGTATGTGCAGCGAATAGTGGGGCAGACTGGATCGTTTTTTTTGCAACACATCATTCTGAGATAGCATGTGCCGCTGGTACTAAAGTGTGTTCTATACTTATGGTTATTATAGACGTACTCATTATCGAATGGAGTGAGACGTAGTTGCACATATAGGAAGAAGAAGGGAAGGAGGAGGGTATTTTGGAAAATGAAAAACTTGGATGGCAAGGCGGGATCTGGTCACCGTACATTATGGTTACCTCGCTACGTTTGATCTTTGGTTGGAGAAAGTGGGGTGACGGCCCTGTAAGGTAGGGTACAAGATAAGGACGGCGGAGTCAGTTTTTCTGTGCCTCTGTAGGCGGAGTGCGTACCTGGCGACAGCGACGTGAGTGATAGGATAGATGGCCGTTGATGTTTGATCAGAGGGATAGAGATGGAAGTGAATCGGACGACTAAGACTACGGTTGACGAAGGATAGCAACGTATCAAGAAAAAGTTTGATTCTCTTTCTTAATTTATGTTTCTTTCTTAATTTATTCACAAGTTCTTCCTGGATCTTGCTTTTTCTTTTCTTTTCTTTTAATAAATCTAATTTGTTTTGAGATACTTCGTTATTATTCTCTTTTTGGTCAATTATGAATCGATTCAAATAACTTTTGCTTTGAGGAATGTAAAGTTTGTTAGTGGTAAACTTAATTAAAGGAGTATCGGTGCAATGCTATTGTATGTAATATCTCAAATGTGGATTGGGATTCAAGATGTTGTATTTGAATGAAAGGTCCATGATAAAGATTGGGAACTGTTGGAGGAAAAATATAAGTCGAACGGCCGAGCACGAACGGCCGAGCAGACCCCCTCAGACCTGGAGCCGACCGAGCAGACCCCCTCCGACCTGGAGCCGACCGAGCAGACCTCCTCCGACCTGGAGCCGGTCGAGCAGACCCCCTCCGACCTGTAGGCGGTCGAGCAGACATCCTCCGACCTGGAAGCATCCGAGCAGCTCTACCAACCCAAAGACGTCTGACTTGCGCGCTGTGGTCACATCCCCCTGCAGCGCGACCGAAAAACTACGCCTTGCCTTCGTCAACAATCAATGCGTATGACTCCTGCAAGTATCCGGTTTACTCAACAATCAAAGCGCATGGCCCATGCAGGCACTCAGCCTACTCAACAATTAAGGCGTATGGCTTCTGCTGTCTACGGACACCAAGCCTCTTACGGCAAACCTGCGTGGCTACGAATGATGGCATGACTCCGCGATGACTTGAGAACTTCGGCCTAATCTCCTACAGTAACAGCATTGATTCACATGATCGAGCATTAAGTTTCACTACATGTCCAATCGTACGACAGACCATTTGCTCCGTCACATCACAGGTAACCCAGCCTCCCTCTATAAAAGGGGAACTTCTCCATTTTAAAGGGGGCTGAGAGATTGAAACTCTACAAATTGACTACTCCTGTTCATACACTTGCCTCCCTCTGACTTAAGCATCGGAGGGCCGGCGCCGGGAACCCCGGCCACCGGCTTCTTGTAGGTCTTCCGGAGGACGTCGCATGCCGTCGGACCGCCGCTCGCCGATTCCCACCGGAGCTCCTCCTTTCTAGCCTAGTGGTCGCCCCCGGGTCCAAATTCCAGCAACAGGAACTAATCTCGTGCAGACATTAATCTCGTTAGACCCTCCATCTTTCAAAATTCTTACAAAGCATGGCAAAAGAAATTATTTTACTATGACTCATGCTTTTATTAATTCAGGATCAGATTCGATGTAGACTATTTTGTCTTCTACATATATAAATGAATAAGGTCTGGAGGTGAAATCTATCATATTGGAAAGCCGAATTATACGCCATAACTTGTTCATAAGATATTTAATCGAGATGATCTTTATTTTTTTCAAAACAATTAACTTATCAAGATCTACGATGTAGAGTGAACCTCTTAAGGGGTTGACAGAGAACGAAATTCTATCATTTAGGCCATGAAATGGGTCGATCAATTCGAAAATTTTTGAGGGAGAAGATTTTGAATGGACATAACTTCTAATTTAGAAAAAATTGGACGAAGTGACAAAAGGCAAAGTTAATATGGAAATCAAGATCTACCTTATATAGCATTTGGATTTCTTTTATATTTATTTTTACTAGTCATGTCTATTTTTAGGAAGTTGTTCCTATACGAACTAAAAGATGTATTTGATACGAACTCTATAATAGCAAACCTCACTACTACTATTATAAATAGAGCTATGTACTTCAGTTTTTGAATTTTAATTAATCAATAAAAGAAAAGAAGACCTAAACCATACTTTTGCCAATTTTTCTACTTTTTGATAAAAAAAATTTTGAGAAATTTAAATTGAGCAGGTTGAAAATTTTCTTCCTTCCCTCTAATCGAATCATTTATGCATCTTGATCTATGATGCTAGATACACATTGCACTCCTTAAGCATCCATCATCCCAATTACTTAAACTAAGATGATAATCTTGTGTGCATCAAGTAGTTGATGTAAGAAATCCTAATTATATTATCTGCATGGATTAAATACAAAATTTTACTAAGAAGAAAAATTGGAAGGAGCAGCCGCTAAGTTAGCACCCTTATTGCTATACCTTAATGGAATCGTGTTCGAGTAAAATACTATGTTTCCCATTTCTTATGTTTAAATCATCCCCTACCAGCATGACATTGGCCAAGTTAGTCAGCTTGTCCTCAGCATTTTTCCGCATGAAATTCTATCCATCAAGTCAATATCTCTAAACATCCATTTTTATACTATAAAACACCTCCTCCAGTCGTCATGAAACATATCCAGCAAGATTGCTCAAAATAGATTGATCAAGAACAACGGCATCGTTATCCAAGAGTTATCACTTAGGTTAGTACAGTATGTAGGCATTGCTCACAAACTTGGAACTTGGGTCATATCAATCTCATGTGCCTTGACATGTGTTCAATTCTAGTTTTTTTTTTTTTTGGTAGAACCGCGGCTCACACTCTACAGACATGGATGCGGCCAACAAAATTAGAAAACAAAAGACCAGATAAAGGACTCGGTACTATGTTGCAATTCATCCATACGAAGCCTTCGGAATGGTGAGCCGCATAGGAAGCCATCCAGTCAGCTACATCGTTTGCTTCTCTATAGACATGTGTGGTCTGATGGAAACCACACTCCCTCGTATGTTAAGTTTGGACCGAGAAAACTTGGTAAAGTGATGTTGGAGTTCAGGTTTTATGAAAGTAACTGAAGGATTCAATAGTGTCACTCACCATTTGTAAGCCATATACGCAAATGACGAGTGATGTTTTAGCCGGATCCTTCAGTAAACAACACTATATTTAAAAAGAGTCTTCTAGTTTGCAGAAAAAAAAAAAGAAAAAAAATATGATTAATATAAAAGTATAGGAATACCTCATGTTTAGTTGAGTTTTTAAGGAAGACAGATAAAAAGGTAGCTTTTCCACCGCCTGAAAATTAAAGAAATTTTTTTTGCAAAAGTATTCTTAAACTTTTAGATAGAATATGATAAGATCTTTTTCTTTATTAAGAGCATAACATATATTTTAGATAACTTTTCTGGAAAAGTAGATTATGGTGAGGGCCAGCTCAATCAAGCATGAAGCTGCAGCAAGGAAGAGGAGGGAGGAAAGGAGAAGGTGGCTGGATGTACGGCGAAGTCCAAGACCGGCTTTTTTTCTCAGTTTCTGAAGAAAGAGAGGGAGAATTTTTTGGATGGCAATGGCTAATCATGTCATCTGTTTAATTTGTTCGGATCCCTTATAGATCAAACTGTAATATCTATTTAATAAAATAGTCACGATCTATATTTTTGATATATTTAATAAATACAACGGATTCGGGTTGATTATTTTTTTTACCTATTTTATATCTCATCCGCCTCACATCTTCGTCCGGTCCAATCGGATTACTATCCCTAATTTTTGGTGGGTTACCAATGCATTATTGGGCTAGGCAATGAGGAGGAGCTAGAAGAACTTATCCATGTTGAAGGAGGTCCGACTCTAATGGGATTTTTGTTGCATCTTAAAATTAGTTAAGGATGATGGCGAGGGTCATTTGAATGAGCACCAATAGACGAATCATTTTGATGTAGTTTGCTTTGCTGCATCAGCATGATATGATCTGAGTTTTCAAAAATTACAAAATGCATTGTGGCATAACCTTTTTGCCTAAATTTGTTATTAAATTTCAAATTTATATACATTGTCATATCAATTATTCCATTAAAATTAACTTATAAAGTGGTTTGAGCACATGTAATACATAATGTTATTATAATGCATATGCATTTATTTTATTTAATTTTATATCTTAGAATTTCAAATTGTTTTGATATGATTAAACGCAAATCCCCACTTTTCTTTGGTCAAATTGTGTTGCCCAGTCCAAAGACATTGTGTCACGCCCTGGACCCGGATTCGTAACACGGCCGTGCTATTGCCGACTACCGCCCCCAATAGCACGCAGCCTCATACATGGGTAACAGGGTAGTAAAAAGCAGTCAAACTTGCATATATCAAAATATGTGCATTACAACAGAGGTTATATATAAAATACAGAGCTTCTACATAGTTTATATACACAAAAGTATATTCATATCACCCCAAAAATAAAGAAGCCCTGTTGCAAAAAAAAATGCTTCTAGCAACTGAAACTGGTGGTGATCTGAAAAAAAATGTAAATGAACAGGCATGAGCTACACGGCTCAGTAAGTAATCCTGCATAATCTTGTCGAATCAACTAAAAAATGCTAAACATGCTTATCAGGGTTTGAGAAGCTGACATGTATACTATCTAATAAATCATCGTAATAAAATATCCATGCTGAGTAAATAATTCAGTGTCCTATATCAACAGGAAATCTCATAACATGAAATGCACATATAGAACCGTGCCTCCGGCATGCCGTGGTCATACTCTCAGATGCTACTGCGAAGTCATTATCGGCCACTGGCAGGGCTGGCTCAGTCATTCTCGGCCACTGGCAAGGCCGACTCAGTTGCATTCGACCAGTAGCTCTTAAGAGTCCGTAAACAACACTTCTTGTAGGTAGTACCTCATGGATGCTACAGTGAATTCATTATCGGTCACTGGCAAGGCCTGCTCAGTTATTAGTCGGCCACTGGTGGGGCCGGCTCAGTTGCATTCAGCCCGTAGCAATATAAACCCATAAGTACCCCTTGCAAGCAGTGCACATAACTAGATGCAAATCATTATCTTATTTCATATGGATATCACAATTATATAGCAATGTAACCCAATTCATCTTGCATGCATAATAAAATCTGCATAAGCTCAATACATGCATAATCATGCATTATATGGCTAAAACATACCACTTATATACATGATGCATAATTCATAACTCAAGATACATAATTCACAATAAAATTATGACAGGTTAATTACATGCGTGATTCATAGAAGGTTAGGACAGGTTACTTACATACATGATCCACAACAAGATTAAAACAAGTTACTTATTGTGATTCGCTTTTTCCCAGGTCTCTCACGTCCTGGTGATAGATCCTGAGTCACCTAAAATCATATCATAACAAGCATGTTATTTCCTTTTTATTTGTTTAGATCCTATCCTAAATTTAGCCCAAGTCTAATGCGTCCATATTGGAGCCTTGATTGGGTTCATATAGGTTAATTGGCCTTCTAATTGGTCAATAAGCTTAATTCCCAACTTAATTGGGTTTAATTTCGGGTTTAGGGTCACTGTGGTCTATTTGGGCCTGTGTTAGGGTCAGCCCGAGGTCAATTTGACCTACATCTATTAAATCGGGGTTTGAACTAGGCTTTCTTTATGATTAATTGGGCCTGCTGAGACCCACATACTCAATTGGGTTTGGACCTGGTTTAAATTGAACTCGTCCAGACTTAGCCCAATCTGATTGGGCTCGGGTTCAGGTTCAATTGGCTAAACCAATTTCTTATTATTGGGCTTAACGGGTTTCGGACCCGAACCCGATTCCGACCCGTTAACCCACTCTTTTCTTTTCTCTTTTTTTTTCTTTTCTTTTCTTTTCTTTTCTTTTTCTTTCTCTTTTTCTTTCTTTTTCTTCACTGTTTCTTTTCTTCTCCTTCCCGAAGCTTCTTTTCCTTCTCTCTTTTCCTTTCTTTCTTCCCTTCTCCCAATCCCTCTTTTCCTTCCCCCTTTCTTCTCCTGCGAAGGGAGGAAGGTGATCTCCGGAGGGGCCAAGCCACGGCCGGCGGTACCTGCGGCCGATGCCCGAGGCCGAGCCCACGGCATCCCCGGCTGAGCCCACGGTCGGAGCCGACGGCTCCCTCGTTCCAACTGTGGTGGGGAAAAGAAACCCACCACCGCGGCCATGGCTGCGGTCGAACTTGCCGCGACCAAGGAAGGTGGCGGCCGAGCTCACCGTGCCCGAGGGAGGGGAGGAAGGGCCTCCAGCCGTCGATGCTGCGACCACAACTGCGGCCAAGGTCACCGCGCCGGATCCATGGTCGAAACACCGGTAGGCTCCCCTCTCCTTTTTCTCCTTTTCTTTCTTTTTCTTTTCTTCGGTCCTTCCCTCCGACACCACCACCTCTTGCCGGAGAGGAGGTGGTGGTCCGGCCAGGGCTGGCGGCCCTGTGGCCACGCCGGTTGCCGGCTCGGCCAGACTGGCGGCCCGGGGCTGCCCCCCGAGCCCTAGGGTAGCCGCAGCCAAAGCTGCGGTGCCCTGCTCATCTGCAGTCGGGCTCGGCCCGAGTGGTTGTCGGGCCTGGGCCTGGGCCGCGGCCGTTCTCAGGCCGGCCCGCGGCCTGTGAGTCCGGCCCGGCCCGCGGCCTGTGAGTCCGGCCCGGCCCGCGGCCGGTGGCCCCTACCTGTGGCCCTTTCTTCCTTCTGCCGATCTCCTCCTCTCTGTTTCACTATTGAAATAGAGGAGAGAATACCCCACAGAGGGTTTCTTTACTACTTATAATGTCATTAACAGGGTCCTTACCTGGCTTTGGCCAGTTGCAGTCGGGCAGTACCACCCCTTGGTAGTCCCTCCTTCCTCTCCTAGAGCTTCAGGGCTTCTTCCGCCTCTAGCTCCAGGGTTTCGGCTCTCTAGTTTTTGTGTTCTAAGGGGTCAGGGAATAGAGGGTACAGTACTGGGGCTTAAATAATTTTGTTTAAGGGATAAGACCCCCTTCTGAGAGGTCCCATCCTCTCTTCCCCCTTGCTCCGGGGGCTTCCAGTTGCCCCCCCTTGTCTCAGGCCCGCCGGAATTGGCTGCCAGCAAGGGGGTGAGGTGGCGGCCCCCAGTTTTGCATGGGTGAGGGTCCCTCAGTGAGGTCCCATCTTCCCCTGTTCTCTGGTCCGGGAGCTCCCAGCTGCCCCCCTTGTCTCAAGGGCGCGCGGTGGCTCTCCCTCTGCCGGCCAGCTATGACCCTGTCACTTTCCTTCTCAGCAGGAGGTGGCAACCCTTTCACGGTTGCCCCCTCTCAGTACTGCCCCTATAGTGAAATCAGGCCCCACTCCCCCCGTAACTGGGCCTTAAAATATTGGGCCCAGTTGGTAGTGGGCCCGGACATTACATCCTCCCCCCTTAAAATAAATTTCATCCTCGAAATTAAACATACCTCAATTTTCGAAGAGTTGGGGGTGACTTTGACGCATCTCCTCTTCAAGTTCCCAAGTAGCTTCCCGTTCAGTGTGATTGGTCCACTGGATTTTGACGTAATGTATGGTGCGCCTCCGAAGAATCTGCTCCTTCTTATCGACGATGCGTAGAGGGACTTTCTCATAGGTCAAGTCTTCATTTATCTGCAGGGGTTCATATTGTATTACATGGCTGGGATCTGGGATGTACCTGCATAGGAGAGAGACATGAAAGACATCATGTACGCCTGATAGCTCCGGAGGTAAGGCCAGCTTGTAGGCGACCCTGCCTACCTTGGCAAGAACCTCGAATGGGCCGATGTAGCGGGGACTCAGCTTGCCGTGCCGCCCAAATCGGGTAACACCCCTTGAAGGAGAGATTTTTAGGAAGACAAAGTTCCCCTCCAAAAATTCCAGTTCCCTCCTTCCTTTGTCAGCCCATCATTTCTGTCTGTCCTGAGCGGCCTGTAGTCTTCGCATTATCAGGAGTACTTTATCTCTAGTATTCTGAACCAATTCAGGACCCAGTAATTTTCGCTCTCCAACATCATCCCAATGCAGAGGGGATCGACATTTTCGTCCATATAGAGCTTCATACGGTGCCATTTGGATGCTGGAATGGTAACTGTTGTTATAGGCAAACTCTACCAGAGGTATGTGGTCATCCCAGCCTCCACCTAGATCTATGGTACAAGCTCTCAACATGTCTTCTAGAGTTTGAATTGTTCGTTCTAACTGACCGTCGGTCTGGGGGTGATATGCTGTACTAAGCCTCAATTCAGTACCCATAGCCCTCTGAAAGCTTCTCCAGAATCTGGATACGAATAGGGGGTCGCGATCAGATATAATGCTCACTGGCACTCCATGTAGGCGCACAATTTCATCAATATATATTTGGGCCAGCCTGTCCAATGAGGTTCCAACCCTAAAAGGTAGGAAGTGAGCTGACTTTGTGAGACGGTCAACAATCACCCACACTACATCATTTCTTTTTACTGTTCTTGGGAGCCCTGTAACAAAGTCCATAGTTATATGCTCCCATTTCCATTCTGAAATTTCTAGTGGCTCTAGTAATCCTGCCGGCCTCTGGTGTTCTGCTTTTATCAGCTGACAGGTCATGCATCGGGCAACATATTCAGCTATTTTTCTTTTCATACCTTTCCACCAGTAATGCTCTCGGAGGTCTCTGTACATCTTGGTACTGTCGGGGTGGATGGAGAAACGAGATTGGTGGGCTTCTCTTAGGATCTCCTTTTTCAATTCAGCATCAGCTGGAATATATAATCGATGACCGAACCTCAGGGTACCATCTGGGTGAATCTGGAGTTCGGGTCGTAACCCTTTCTCTACTTCATCCCTGAGTTGACCTGTGCGTACATCAGACTGCTGGGCGATCTTTATTCTGTCGATCAGTGTCGGTTGTATCCTCAAAGTGGCCAACAGATTCCTTGTAGTTTGTGCAACTACTTCAACTTGTAGCCTATCAAGATCCTTTTGAATCTGCGGCTGGGCGGTGAGCAGTGCAGCTAAAGTCACCGCTGACTTTCTACTCAGAGCATCGGCCACCACGTTAGCTTTGCCTGGGTGGTATTTAATACTCAAATCATAGTACTTCAGAAGTTCCAACCATCTTCTTTGCCGCATATTCAATTCTTTCTGGGTAAATATATATTTTAGGCTCTTATGTTCAGTGTATACCTCACAATGTTCCCCATATAGGTAGTGTCTCCATATCTTCAGGGCAAAAACTACTGCAGCCAACTCCAGGTCATGGGTCGGATAATTCTGCTCATAGGGTTTCAGCTATCTGGAGGCATAGGCTATTACCTTGCCATTTTGCATTAATACACAGCCTAGCCCAGTTTTGCAAGCATCACTATAAATAGTAAATTCTCCATTTGTGGATGGCAGAGTTAAAATTCGAGCAGATACTAACCTCTGTTTTAGCTCCTGAAAGCTTTTCTCACAACTGCCGTCCCAAATAAACTTGGCCCGTTTTTTGGTCAATCGGGTCAAGGAAGTGGCTATATTGGAGAATCCTTCCACAAACCGTCGGTAATACCCGGCTAGTCCTAGAAAGCTTCTAATTTCCTTGACGTTGGTGGGACGAGGCCAATCTACCACTGCTTCAATCTTCTTGGGATCCACCGACACTCCATTCTCGGAGATCACGTGCCCCAGGAATGCCACGCTGCTCAACCAGAACTCGCATTTGCTCAGCTTGGCATATAACTTTTTCTTCTGAAGGGTTTGCAGTACCATTCTCAAATGAATTTCGTGCTCTTCCCTGCTCCTTGAGTAAATCAGTATATCATCAATGAAGACTATCATGAACTGATCTAAATTCTGCTTGAAGACTCTGTTCATTAAGTCCATAAAAGCAGCTGGAGCATTGGTTAGTCCAAATGGCATAACCAGAAATTCATAATGTCCATACCTGGTTCGAAATGCAGTCTTTGGCACGTCATCAGGCTTGATTTTTAACTGATGGTAACCGGACCGCAAATCTATCTTGGAGAAGACTTGGGCACCTTGCAGCTGGTCAAACAGGTCGTCGATCCGGGGCAGAGGATATTTGTTCTTTATAGTTATCTTATTCAGTTCCCGATAATCGATGCACAGTCGCATGCTCCCATCCTTCTTTTTCACAAATAGTACTGGGGCTCCCCATGGAGACACACTGGGTTGAATAAACTTTTTATCCAAAAGTTCTTGTAATTGTGTCTTTAATTCTCTGAGCTCAGCAGGGGCCATTCGATAAGGAGCCTTGGAAATAGGTCCTGCTCCTGGTGTGAGGTCAATAGTGAATTCGACCTCGCGATTAGGAGGTAGTCCTGGTAATTCCTCAGAAAAAACATCCGGATATTCCCTGACTACCGGAATATCTTCTAGTTTGATCTCCTTTTGGGTATCCACCACACATGCTAGATAAGCCGTACACCCCTTTTTTAGTGCTTTGGCGGCTTGCAAGGCAGAAATGAAATGCAGTGTTGAATTACATTGAGGAGGTGTATCGTCATTCAGAAAGAAGAACTCCGGTTCCCCTGGCATCCGAAATACCACTTTCTTATGGTAACAGTCAATATGGGCGTGGTATTGGGACATCCAGTCCATTCCCAAAATAATGTCGAAATCATGCATGTCAAGCTGTAGAAGATTTGCCTCTAACTCCTTTCCTCCCAACTGAATTATGCAGTTCTTGTATTTAGTGTCGACTATTACTGTTTCTTGGAGGGGTGTGGCAAGATGCAATGGTTCTATTTTCTCAGATGTGCAATGTAACTGTTTGGAAAAACTAACCGACACAAAGGAATGTGTAGAACCAGAATCAAACAGAATAGAAGCATCAATCAAATTAACTGGCAGTGTACCTATCACCACTTGGTCGCTCGCACTGGCATCCTGGCGAGTCAGCGCAAATACTCGGGGGTTGTTCCTTAGCCTCTGGCCCTCGGGTGCAGGAAGTCTGGGGGCTCTCCTTGAGCAGTCACGTGCTATATGTCCGAGCTGCCCGCATGTAAAACAGGCCCCAATTTTCTTCAGACAGGGCCCACTGTGATGCTTGCCGCAGCTAGGGCAACCTCGGTTCTGTCTTTTCTTAATCATAGACCCCTTGATGCCCCTGGGCCTACTGCTCTGTCCTCCTGCTGGCCTGGCCTTCATCAGATCATTTCTTTCTATGTCAGGCCTCATCAAGTCGGCCTCAACCTTCAAGGCCCGGTCCAGTATGTCTCTGTAGCAGGTGAATAGGTGAGAAGATATCCGGGATCTGATCCTGTACCTCAGCCCCCGCTCAAACCGGCTTGCCTTACTCCTTTCATTGTCCATGAACTGGGGGCAAAACCGGCCCAGTTCGTTGAATTTGTTGGCATACTCTAGGACGGACATCTGCTCGGACTGCATCAGTGTCAAGAATTCATCTTGTTTCATCTGGCTAACCGAGTCCGGGAAATACTCTGTATAGAACAGCCTCGTGAAGTCCCTCCAAGTTATACTGCTGGCAGGGTATGCTGGTTCCATGGTTGTCCACCAAAATTCGGCACTTCCTATTAGCTGGGGAATGGCTAATCGGACCTTTGTTTCTTCAGGGAACTGGAGTGCTTGGAACATCTTCTCCATTTTCCGAATCCATGTCTCACCTGCTATCGGGTCCGGTCATAATAGGAGTTAGCTGGTGGGTTCAACCGTCGGAACCTCTCATAATAGGAGTTAGCTGGTTGTATTGCAGCCAGCTGCATCTGCTGCTGCTGCTGGAGTAACTGCGCCATCAACTGGTATACCCCAGCTAGATCTGCGTTGCCTGCCGCAACGCGTGGCGTATCCGGAGAGTCTGAGAGGTAGCCAGGATGTGGGGATGCTGACGGTACCCTCCTATCGTCATCCATATCTTACAGTGGTTACTGCAGTCAAAGTTTAAAGTAAGATCAACATATCTTGATAAGCCATAATATTCTTAACTACCCATTAACCCAGATGTTTACAGTTATAATCTTGTTAAACCTAGAGCTCTGATACCACGAGATGTCACGCCCCGAACCCGGATCCGTGACATGGCCGTGCTATTGCCGACTACCGCCCACAATAGCACGCAGCCTCATACATGAGTAACAGGGTAGTAAAAAGCAGTCAAACTTGCATATATCAAAATATGTGCATTACAACAGAGGCTATATATAAGGTACAGAGCTTCTACATAGTTTATATGCATAAAAGTATATTCATATCACCCCAAAAATAAAGAAGCCCTGTTGCAAAAGAAAAATGCTTCTAGCAACTGTCACTGGTGGTGATCTGAAAAAAAATGTAAATGAACAGGCATGAGCTACACGGCTCAGTAAGTAATCCTGCATAATTTTGTCGAATCAACTAAAAAAATGCTAAACATGCTTATCAGGGTTTGAGAAGCTGACATGTATACTATCTAATAAATCATCGTGATAAAATATCCATGCTGAGTAAATAATTCAGTGTCCTATATCAACAGGAAATCTCATAACATGAAATGCACATATAGAACCGTGCCTCCGGCATGCCGTGGTCATACTCTCAGATGCTACTGCGAAGTCATTATCGGCCACTGGCGGGGCCCGCTCAGTTATTAGGCGGCTACTGGCGGGGCTGGCTCAGTCATTCTCGGCCACTGGCAAGGCCGGCTCAGTTGCATTCGATCAGTAGCTCTTAAGAGTCCGTAAACAACACTTCTTGTAGGTAGTACCTCATGGATGCTACGGTGAATTCATTATCGGTCACTGGCAAGGCCTGCTCAGTTATTAGTCGGCCACTGGCGAGGCTGGCTCGGTCATTACCGGCCACTGGCAAGGCCGGCTCAGTTGCATTCAGCCCGTAGCAATATAAACCCATAAGTACCCTTTGCAAGCAGTGCACATAACTAGATGTAATTCATTATCTTATTTCATATGGATATCACAATTATATAGCAATGTAACCCAATTCATCTTGCATGCATAATAAAACTGCATAAGCTCAATACATGCATAATCATGCATTATATGGCTAAAACATACCACTTATATACATGATGCATAATTC
This sequence comes from Phoenix dactylifera, assembly GCF_051530095.1. Lineage (NCBI taxonomy): Eukaryota > Viridiplantae > Streptophyta > Magnoliopsida > Arecales > Arecaceae > Phoenix > Phoenix dactylifera. Next base: position 20,121,226 of record NC_143202.1, on the reverse strand, counting down.
ATAACTCAAGATACATAATTCACAATAAAATTATGACAGATTAATTACATGCGTGATTCATAGAAGGTTAGGATAAGTTACTTACATACATGATCCACAACAAGATTAAAACAAGTTACTTACTGTGATTCGCTTTTTCCCAGGTCTCTCAGGTCCTGGTGATAGATCCTGGGTCACCTAAAATCATATCATAACAAGCATGTTATTTCCTTTTTATTTGTTTGGATCCTATCCTAAATTTAGCCCAAGTCTAATGCGTCCATATTGGAGCCTTGATTGGGTTCATATGGGTTAATTGGCCTTCTAATTGGTCAATAAGCTTAATTCCCAACTTAATTGGGTTTAATTCCGGGTTTAGGGTCACTGTGGTCTATTTGGGCCTGTGTTAGGGTCAGCCCGAGGTCAATTTGACCTACATCTATTAAATCGGGGTTTGAACTAGGCTTTCTTTATGATTAATTGGGCCTGCTGAGACCCACATACTCAATTGGGTTTGGACCTGGTTTAAATTGGGCTCGTTCAGACTTAGCCCAATCTGATTGGGCTCGGGTTCAGGTTCAATTGGCTAAACCAATTTCTTATTATTGGGCTTAACGGGTTTCGGACCCGAACCCGATTCCGACCCGTTAACCCACTCTTTTCTTTTCTCTCTTTTTTTTCTTTTCTTTTCTTTTCTTTTCTTTTTCTTTCTCTTTTTCTTTCTTTTTCTTCACTCTTTCTTTTCTTCTCCTTCCTGAAGCTTCTTTTCCTTCTCTCTTTTCCTTTCTTTCTTCCCTTCTCCTGATCCCTCTTTTCCTTCCCCCTTTCTTCTCCTGCAAAGGGAGAAAGGTGATCTCCGGAGGGGCCGAGCCACGGCCGGCGGTACCTGCGGCCGATGCCCGAGGCCGAGCCCACGGCGTCTCCGGCTGAGCCCGCGGTCGGAGCCGACGACTCCCTCGTTCCAACTGTGGTGGGGAAAAGAAACCCACCACCGCGGCCATGGCTGCGGTCGAACTCGCCGCGACCAAGGAAGGTGGCGGCCGAGCTCACCGTGCCCGAGGGAGGGGAGGAAGGGCCTCCGGCCGTCGATGCTGCGACCACGACTGCGGCCAAGGTCACCGCACCGGATCCATGGTCGAAACACCAGTAGGCTCCCCTCTCCTTTTTCTCCTTTTCTTTCTTTTTCTTTTCTTCGGTCCTTCCCTCCGGCACCACCACCTCTTGCCGGAGAGGAGGTGGTGGTCCGGCCAGGGCTGGCGGCCCTGTGGCCATGCCGGTTGCCAGCTCGGCCAGACCGGCGGCCCGGGGCTGCCCCCGAGCCCTAGGGTAGCCGCAGCCGAAGCTGCGGTGCCCTGCTCATCTGCAGCCGGGCTCGGCCCGAGTGGTTGTCGGGCCTGGGCCTGGGCCGCGGCCGTTCTCAGGCCGGCCTGCGGCCTGTGAGTCCGGCCCGGCCCGCGGCCGGTGGGCCCTACCTGTGGCCCTTTCTTCCTTCTGCCGATCTCCTCCTCTCTGTTTCACTGTTGAAATAGAGGGGAGAATACCCCACAGAGGGTTTCTCTACTACTTATAATTTCATTAACAGGGTCCTTACCTGGCTTTGGCCGGTTGCAGTCGGGCAGTACCACCCCTTGGTAGTCCCTCCTTCCTCTCCTAGAGCTTCAGGGCTTCTTCCGCCTCTAGCTCCAGGGTTTCGGCTCTCTGGTTTTTGTGTTCTAAGGGGTCAGGGAATAGAGGGCACAGTACTGGGGCTTAAATACTTTTTTTAAGGGATGAGGCCCCCTTCTGAGAGGTCCCATCCTCTCTTCCCCCTTGCTCCGGGGGCTTCCAGCTGCCCCCCCTATCTCAGGCCCGCCGGAATCGGCTGCCAGCAAGGGGGTGAGGTGGCGGCCCCCAGTTTTGCATGGGTGAGGGTCCCTCAGTGAGGTCCCATCTTTCCCTGTTCTCTGGTCCGGGAGCTCCCAGCTGCCCCCCTTGTCTCAAGGGCGTGCGGTGGCTCTCCCTCTGCCGGCCAGCTATGGCCCTGTCACTTCCCTTCTCAGCAGGAGGTGGCAACCCTTTCACGGTTGCCCCCTCTCAGTACTGCCCCTACAGTGAAATCGGGCCCCACTCCCCCCGTAACTGGGCCTTAAAATATTGGGCCCAGTTGGTAGTGGGCCCGACATTACACATTGGGTGTGGGCCTTACATGGGTTCAACTCAAACAAAACATGAGATGCTCAAGTTGACCAGGATCCAAATCTCATAGCTTACCTGATATATAAAATGGACTTTTATCTATAAATCTCTTACATATTTGTAAAACTTATTAATTATATAAATTGAAGCAAAGATATTAAAAATATAGATCTTAAGAGTAAGAAAAGAATCAAACTTTCCAAATAATAGTATTTGCTTTCAACTAGGCTAATCCTGATCAAACTCAAATCGGATCTCAAGCCATTCCTAATCCACCCGATAACTGCTATTCCGGCTGCTGCCTACACTTGAGTTGCATGCACCAAAAGCAGGCCTTGATCATACTTAATCCACATTCCCCTGGGTCATCCTTACCTTAATGTTTAGATTTTGGAACTTCAACCATTTCATGATGAAAGTCTCCATAAGCAAATCTGGTCGAAGGCATCGAGAATTTGGTATGCTAATGTAAATTTGGTTCCTCTAGAACATTGGGTGGAGTAAAGGCAACAAGTATACAAACAAGTAGTATGATGTAACTCTTGTTCAAGGAGGTGGCTTTTTTATTCCTAAGAGGAAAAGCTGATGCTCAATCGATCATAAAGCTCAATGTCCAAGTCAAATATGAGCTTAACATGTTTCATGAATCATACTTACAAAAATATAGGGTAGGCCAAGTTTAGTCAATATCAAATAACCAATATCATTCTCGAGTTTTTATCGCTAAAACAAAATATTAGGAGATTTTTAAAATTTTTATAGTTTATGGGCTCTTCTTGGGATATCTCAAATCAAAATTATCCATTAATTCTTCCAAGTGAAAAAAAAAATGATCAACAGTTGAAGTTTATTGTGATTGAGTCTATTAGAAATATAATCATACTGTGGTAAACCTAATGTGACTGATTCAATTATAATTATATGTTATTTGTAAAAATAATAATTGCTGTATACATTTTGCAACACTTCTCTGACAACATTTGGGTTTTAATTCTCTTGCAAAATCTTTCAATTTATCAGGATATATCTTTAATGAATTTGTAACTAATGGCTTCGGCAGAGATAAGGTTCAACCCAATGTAACCGGCAATTCGATCGGACCAGTCACCTGGTCTCAGTTCAACTTGACACTCCCAACTCAGCTGCTTTTAGCTCAAACCAACCACTTTGGAGAAAACCCCAAGCATAATCCTGCTTGCATTTATCCTGACCTCATGGAATTTAACTGACTGCGAAAGCCAAGAGTTGCCGACTCTGGAGATACGTGGGCTGGGCTCCACTGAAATGTAACCAGCCCAACTTGCAAGTTGGGTAGGGCCCAAGATTTTAGGAACGTGGGTGGGCTTGGGCTTAATATTCCTAAGGTCGAGATTCCTAAATTGGCTTATTGTTGAGTTTACAACTAACCAAAACTGCAACTCGGCTAAGCCCAACACTACACGGCCCAACTAGACCCAACCCGGAATAACCGAAATTATACTACTACTCATTTATAGTTTGCAGAAAAAGAAGAGAAAAAGTAGAGTTAACGAAAAAATGAAAAAATACCTTATATTTGATTGAAGTTTTTAAAGAAAGAAGATGGAAAAATAGCTATCCCATGGGAAGGGGGGATATGGAAAAGTCCAATTTCCCTCGGCTGGAATATTTTTTTTTTTTTTTGGCAAAAGTGCCCCTATGTTTTTAGATATAATGGGATAAGATTTTTTTCTTTATTGAGAGCAGGTATTTTACACAACTTCTAGAAAAATAGGTGCTCCACTAAACATAAGCCATATTGAAATGTGCCGCTTTTACATAATCAACCAAATATGCAAGACCACTTTTTCCAGCATCTACATATCAGCTTCCTAAGAAAATATTCTAGTGAAGAAAAAAATTTTCTATGAACCAAATGAACCTTTAATATTTTGGCTATACTTATATATGGCTCATTTAGTTATATACAAGGCAAAGAACTGTGCCATGCATGGGAATAACATAAAAGATAAACTTAATAGATAGATGTTGGATGTTTATATATCTTTAGTCCCTATGGATAGTTAGATCTATTCTTTTCATCAAGTTTTATCTATTTATGTGTACGATGATATATATTTTGTACATAGACAAAGGATTAAACACAAAATAGCCATCCGAAAACGAAGATCGGGATCTTCGATCAATCGGGACTCAATATACAGCGACAATGATTCTAGGCAAAGTTCGGATCAATTATTAACTACCAAACTGTTACAAAAGAATCTTATTGATGATTACTTTTAATCTTAATTAGTTCTCAATTTTTAGATTGCAACTGAACTAAAAAATAGTGGAGCGAACCTAACCCAAGTCAATCACGGTTGGATTAGCTCAAGCTGGTTCTCAAGATACCCAAAACTTTTAAGAAATAAATAGCAACAAATTCTTCTTATCTTTTTAATCTTAATTTCTTCTGAATTATTGGAAATGCCATTCAAACCATTTAATAATGGAACCAACGTTACCAGATCCAATCAAGATTGAGTTCGTTTGGCTCGTTATTGAGTTACATATTTGGAAAAAGAGAAAAAATAGAAAGAAACAACGAACGGCGCCCTATCCTCACATCGCCATCTCAAACCCATGCATAAGGACCATGGGAGCCACAACACTAGGTAATTTATAAATAGACCCAGCATCTTCTATAGTGCGATTTTTGCATTGCAGAGTACTGTATCACTATAGATATCCACCGTCACCTACCATAGAGATAGACGGGTCTTCTACATCTTCACGATACATCGTGTATCATATGGACGGCATTTACTTATATTTTTAAGATGAATGAGAGTCGTTTGTCTCCAAAATAAATAACATAGTGGTTAACGGATACGAATATGAATGTTAGTCGGATACAAAGATTCATATTTATATTTGTTTTAAATGAATACAGATACAAATCATATATCGAAAGTCTGGATATAAATATAGATATAAATCGAATAATTAAACTTTATAACCATAGAATCAAAGATATTACTAAGTGGATAATAAATCAAGTTAATAGCATGTTAATATAGTCATTTATTTTTCTTAACAGCTCATAAGTGCTATATAAAATTAAATAAGATTACAAATGAAATCGAATTTTCTGATATAAATCGGATAGTTATTTATTTATATTCAAATTCATTTTGCATTGATGGATACAGATACGGATACAAGATATTAGTTGAATGCTCAAATTTCTATCCATATCCAGATAGTTTCGAATATGAAAATGAATTTGGATAAATATTATCCGATCCACTTTTATCCCTAAATACTATTGGGACCATAAAAACCATGCATCTAATATTATCTTACATGACCAATTTAACCAAGCCCCTTGGTTGGGTTTATACTCAGCTTTTAGTTTATAGTTCTCATCTTATTGTAAATATGATTTTGATTATATATATAAAATTTTGATCATACAACATAAATGCCAGGTGTTATTCACTATATTTTTATCCATCTAAGGACCATATTTTTTGAATCAAATCTCTATGTTTAAATGTGAATAATTGTTCTTTTATTTGACCCATAATGACTAATGCAAGGAACAATCTTTTTATTATAATCCTTTTGGGTGGAAAATACCAACTATTATCCGCAACTTCCAGTTATAAACAATAACAACTATTATAAAAGCTAATATCAATTCTCAAAATGAACTCTAAGGTTGAGCTGGGTTTTTTTTTTCACATTGTTGCTTCTCTCACTACTAATTCACCGCAAATGATGGTGTAGGTGGGGGTCCATCAATAAAGGTTACTGGCATTGCAACCGTGGCTGTCCTTCACTTGCCCATTTCTTTTATTCGCCCTAAACCTCATCAAGCAGCCACAGTTCTCAATATTGGGAAGCCCAAACTCCAAAGCAGTAATGCCTGGACATACATGAAATCAGTACACAATATTGGTCATTGTCAGTGCCTGTTGATCTGTCCATTCATTTGTTTAATCTCATTGGATTTCATTATGGGTCACCTAACAACTAAAGTAATGACTCTATTTAATAATCCAACAACCTTGTTGACGCCCACATGAAATTACAAATATATATATAATAATGCATAATTTGCCTCGAAGTCCATGCTATCTACTTAATTAGGAGATGAAAGGCCATATGTCTAGGTGCAACACCTTTCATACCAGCAAAACAAGTAGGCTGGTGTAACCAAACAAGTAAAAAAAAGAAAGTTATTAAAGTATCAAACTAACAGAGAACAGCATAAGAAAGTTATTAACGGAGAGTTGTATTAGGTGTTGTAATTCATTCAATACTATATATATATATATATATATATATATATATATATATATATATATATATATGATATCGGAAGACAGACAGAACTACAGATTAAATGGTTTTTTATATTATAGAATATTTCAATAATGCTATATAAGAAAATTATTAATGGAGAGCTGTGTTAAGTGTTGTATTTCATTCAATACAATATATATATATATATATATTATCGAAAGACAGGCAGAGCTATAGATCAAATGGTTTCTTATGTTTTAGAATATTTCAATGATGCTACATAAGAAAGTTATTAACGGAGAGTTGTATTAGGAGTTATATTTCATTCAATACTATATATATATATATATATATATATATATATATATATATATATATATATATATTATATCGAAAAACAAGCAAAGCTACAGATCAAATGACTTTTATATTATAGAATATTTCAATAATGCTACATGAGGGGATGGTATCGATTGCAGTCTCATAATATTTTATTTTCTGATTTTGTCAAATATGATTCATCAGTTTGGCAATTTCTAGCTGTGGCTGATTCCCGTTGGCTCTGGACCGGAAATTAGGTTTGGAAGGAGCGTAGAAATCAACGAGTTTGAATATTTTTTCGAGCATGTGTCATACTTTGACTACTGCCACTAGCTTTGGCCGGCAACATAACATATTTTTTTTCTGTCTTAGGGCGGTACAAACGTAGTACAAAAACGTCGCAGTGGAAGGCCACCTAAATTTATATTTCATTCTTCCCTGCTCCCATTTGGCACCACAGAAGCTGCCAAACGAAGGACCATGCAAGTTGTTATTTTACTTCCATTGAGCGTGGGAATCTTGTGGTTTGTTTAGTTGGAATATATCAGATTATTTTCTAATCTGTTTTTAAAAAAAATTATTTATCTAAAATGATAATTATAAAAAAATAAATTTATTATATTTCGTTGATAAAAAAATAATAGGGGCGAAATAGATCGTTCAGCTCATAACAAAAGAGCCACCCAATTTCGGCCCAGTAAATGCTAACACCAATCAGATGGGTTCTCAGTCCGGCCTCGGACTCTGCCAAAAGCTCCTTCAACTTCGGATATTCTTTGACTCGCCCGATCAAGTTCAGGACATCTCCCATGTTCGCCGACCCACCCCGACCTAGCTCGGAGAGCCTCCGGCACTCGCCGACTCACCCCGACCAAGCTCGGGGCACCCTCTTCAGCAATACATCCCGACCCAAAAGCTCGGGGCGCTCCACCAAGCACACTTCGGAACTCGAAAAGCTGAGCTGATCTTACCAAACGTATGATGCGGCCTCTCAACGAGTTCGGCCTCACCAGCGACCGCACCAACATACGTGCTCATGCCCTCCTACGTTGCCGTATATTGCAACATCACACACCATGCTTTATTAGGTGGCCCTTGACAGTCAAAGGACAGCATCGTGACTATTCCAGCCATGCCCTGCTACGACTGTCAACATCTTACCACTCTCAAGAGCGAACAGTACCACGCGCCACTGGCCAGCTCGAGCTGCGCGCCATTCGACTTAGAGCCTTTCATGATGAGGGCGGACAATGCCTTTGCTACTTGGGCCATTCCACCGAGGCTATAAATAGCCTGACCAGGTAATTTCTAAAAACTTTTTGGCTGGACAAAAGATCCCCACTCTAATTTGATTGTCGGAGGACCCTCACCAGAAATACCGGTGAGGTTTTGTGCACGTCCGCCGCTGCCACGCAGGAGGTGACTCCAGTTTTCTTCCTCCACCAACCGACAGCTCTCTCGACTCCTCCGGCGTGGCCACCCTTGGGCCAAATTTGAACCACAACAAAAAATATTTTCAAAAATAATATAAAAATTATTTTATTTGATTAAGATAATTTTATATAAAAATATTGTCAAATTTTAATAATATTTTTAAATAAATAATTTAAATAATAATATTTTTTAATCTATTTGCTTGTTATTATTTATGACCCATTTACATAAATACCGTCAATATTAACTGGGGATTGATAACCTACTGTCTGTTATGGTAGGTTATCAATCTACCCATTTTTTATTGGACAAAAAGTACCCTTACTTTTTATATGTATATAGAGAGATGTATGTATATATATATAGATAGATATATGTATCTTTATATGTGTACGTGTGTGTGGATACCGAAGAGAGAGAGAAAGTATTAATTGGGAGTTGAGAGGGTGAGTTAATATGGGATTTTAAAAAGATATAAAATATCCTTAAGAGTTATAAAAAGTAAGAATATTTTTGTCTACGAAAATATGGGTAGATTGATAACTTACCATAATAGAGAGTGGGTTAGCAATCCCCATATTAACTATTTACATCATTAAAAAAATATAAATAAATTAAACATAAAAAATATTTATCTTATTATAAATAAATTTTATATATTTTGGTATATAAATAAATATATTAATGATTAATAAATTCTATTATAAATTTATTAATAAGAAACAAATGTCCATTGTTTTTTTTCAAAAACCTATGGTGCAACAACTTGCACTACTAGGAGTTGGCCACCCAGAGCCTTGTCTTGTTGCTCAAGACTGCTTTACTCGATTCAGTATTTTAATAGAACAAATGCATCCTGTGGTAACTTAATAGTAGCCCTTCCACTCTAGTTTATATCATTTCTGGAAAAAAAAAAAAAAATGAAAACTTTCTTGCATTCCCATCTGCACTGAGCATTTGTATTTCAATTTTTTTTTTTTTTGCTAAAAAGAATTTGTATTACTGATTTGTACCATACTCTCCACCTGCACTCGACTCCAGAACCCCCGAGTATCACCATCGTCGCTACCGTGTAGGGCCCAGTTCATAAGTGGGTGAGAATATGGGTGCGGATACAATAGGTGTCATGTACTGTCCTAGTTTTTTTACTTTTAATCGTGTTCCTTTCTCTAATAGAATCCCGGCACGTGGCTTTCCTTGATTCGTCGCCTTTTTTTTGGCTGGATCCCACTATCCGCCTTGAACAATTATCGGCCGACAAGTTACCTAAATCGGCCGTCCCAAATTTAGCACCGCGTGAGCTGTCGGAACACGTGTTACCATCTTGTCCTTCGACAGGATCCCCTGAAGTCCTTCCCCAATGACCATTTGGCCCAGTCCCCAAAATCTATTGTGCCTCCATTCAGATCTTTCTCAAAAATACCCTCTACCTCTAGTGGTGAAATATCTAGTACACCTGATAAGACAATTATTGAATTCTTATTCACATATTTAATTCTATTAGTAACTTTATTTAATTTTATATAATATTTATAATTTTAAAAAATTAAATGACTACACTAATATTCTATTCATTTGATTTACCTTTCACTTGCGATCATAAAGGTAAGCAAATATATGCAACCCTATCTTATTCTTATTGAAAGCAAAAAAAACTCCAAAAGGAGTAAACTCATCAAAGCATATTATTGAATTACATAAATAATAAAAACTTTCTGAAATTAGGTAGTGATTTATAGAAAACAATTCATCCAACTACATTAAACCCTAATTTCAGCACATCTCAATATTAAGACTGAAATCGAATCATATATGGATTGAATACCAGTATATCCATATCCATATTTATTTTATTTAAAGAAAAAGATACATAATAGATTCAAATATTTATTTTCATAATTATTTTAAATGAATACAGATATAAATTGGATACTATGAATATAAATATAAATATAAAATAATTAATTAAACTTTATGATTATAAGATCATAAAAATTACTAAATAAAAGATAAATTAAATTAACAATATATTAATATGATTAATTATTTTTTTAAAAAAATTATAAGTACTATATAAAATTAAATAAAATTATACATAAAATTAAATATTTAAATATAAATTAGATAGTTGTCTGTCTATATATATATATATATATATATATATATATATATATATATATATATATATATATATATATATATATATATATATATATATTAGATGCGGGTATTAATTGGATCCTTAAATTTTTATTGGTGTTTGAACCGATGGGTTCATCTCCTCCCATCCCATGGGGAGGGGCATTTTCGTTATTCAGAGATAAAATGTGACATCGTGCGGGCACCCTCGCTTATTTGTCTTCCATGGGAAGCTTTTTAGAACGGCGAAGAGAGAGCGAAATCACTGCTTGATAGTTTGAAGCTGAGGAGGGGTGAAAGAACTCGGCAAAAGATCGGCGAAGAGGAAAACGAAGCGATGCGGGCGGCGCTGGAGAAACCCCTAGTCGTCGCCGCCGCGGCTACGGCGCTGGTGGTGGGTGCCCTTCTCGTCTCGAGCTTCATCCGTGCCGGCGACCGCGCCCTCCTCTGCTCCTCCATCTTCTCCTCCTCCTCTTCCTCCTTCTCCTCCTCCTCCTCTTCGGAGCTCGCGGAGGCGCTCCTCCACTACGCCACCACCAACGTCGTACCCCAGCAGTCCCGCGCCGAGATGCGCATATCCTTCGACGTCCTCCGCCGCCGCGCCCCCTGCAACTTCCTCGTCTTCGGCCTCGGCCACGACTCCCTCATGTGGTCCGCCTTCAACGCCGGCGGCACCACCGTCTTCCTCGAAGAAGATCCCAAATGGTTCCAATCCGTCACCAAGGCCTCCCCGGCCCTCCGCGCCCACAACGTCCGCTACCGCACCCAACTCATCGAGGCCGACGATCTCATCAAATCCTACCGATCCGAGCCCTCCTGCCTCCCGCCGGCGGCGGCGCCACTCAAGAACAACCACCGGTGCCGGTTGGCCCTCGCCGACCTCCCCGCCGAGATCTTCGATCGGGAGTGGGATCTCATCATGATCGATGCTCCAAAGGGGTACTACAACGAGGCGCCGGGCCGGATGGCGGCGATCTTCTCGGCGGCGGTGATGGCGAGGAGCCGGCGGGGAGAGGGCGAGACCGATATCTTCCTCCATGACGTCAATCGGAAGGTCGAGAAGATGTTTGCGATGGAGTTTCTCTGCAAAAAACACCTCGTCGGCGGGACTGGCCGGCTGTGGCACTTCCGGATCCCGCCGGTGAGGGGAAACGAGTCCTCCGCCTCCGGCGAGAAGAGCTTCTGCTGAAGTTTTGAAATTTTAGATTTCCGAGGGGCTTTCTTGTTACTTTATTTTTGGGCTTGTACTTAATCTCTATTTTTGAATTTTACTTATACCCCTACTCTATCCGTTTGCATGGATTTGTGAATTTTGATTAAATTATAACAAATGAGCAGGGTGGAAATGGTAGTGGAGGCAATAACACAGAGTAAGTAATGGACTAGTATGTAAATTTTGTTGTTTATCTTTGATAGGGTAATACGAAGGAAGGTAAGGAAAATGTGATAAATTAGGATGAAAATTTAATTGGATTGGTAGTAGGGTGCTGGAATGAAAAATAACGTATGGTACTCTCATTCATGTTATGGATAGCTAGCTGGAATACAATAAAATCGCATTTTTGGCTAAATTGGAGATCATTACAAAACAGTTCGGGTTAAAATCCCATTTTTATTCTTGTTAATCATATGTGTGTATGTATAAATGTATGTATGTATAGATATAAATATGTGTGTGTGTGATATGTGTAGCTTTGTGTGCATGCCCGCGTGCATATTTACATGAATGTTTGTCCATATATATATATATATATATATATATATATATATATATATATATACACACACACATATATATATATACACACACACATATATATATACACACACATATATACACACACATATATATCTATATTTATATATATGCGGGTATATTATCTCCATCAGAGGACCGAAAGAAGCCTAAAGAAATAAATAATATTAAGAAATGAGCAAGGTAGTGAGTCTAGTTTGTAGGTGGTTTGGTGGAAGGGGTGCTGATCGGATCAAATCAAATCGGATGATATAAAAATCAGATCTGATGCGGAATAGATCAAAAATCTACCAATTTGAATCTCACCTATTAATAGACAATTTAACTCAATCTATAATAAGTTAAAACAAGCTAAATGGATTAAATGATTAAGCCCGTTTTCTATAGTTTAATTAAAGTGATTGTTAGTGGAGAGCACACGCCTATTGAATATTTTTTAATTTCTTAATAACATAATCTATTATCTCATTGGATATAGGTGAACTATAATACATAAACGGTGCATTGTGAGTAAATTAAGGTGTATGGCGGTGTGCCATTTAAAAGTATTTGGCTGGACTTCAAACCATGTGACTTCCACGGAATCAATCAAATGCCGTGAAGAGGGGCCGTGGTTGGAAGGTCAAGTATCTATTTAGAAATGAATCTTGGTTGCCCCTGCCTTCACGCCATGGATCTATCCATTCCTTTTATCACCAAGCTATAGAAGGGAATTTTGCATGAAAAATATTCTCATTTCCAAGTTGATATAGTTATTATTTTTTTCTTTTAAGGACTTTGTTTTTGTCATGAAAAAAATTAAACGATCCTATCCTAACTCTTATCTTCCGGTCTGATCGGTGATATCAAACTACATGAGCGTAGAAAAATCTAAAAAAAAAAAGAATTTGATGAGGTGTCCATTGTTTATCAGAGCATATTGTAAAAATCTTTGATATCAATGGTGGCCAAGGTTTTTAATTGGTAGCTAACAAGGTTTTTCTTTTTATTGGTTGTAAAGGTTGACAAGGTTCATTTTAATTTAGGTGCTGATATCCTCTTAGAAGTTGGCAGCTTGACTACTTGATGTGGCAATGGAAAGCCTGTGGCAATGGAAAGCCAAGTAGTGTCCCTTTGGGTCTGTCAAAGTATACTCTGATGACTTCAAATGCAAGTTGGTTCAGTAAATTAAAGTACAAGTAGATCTTTCTGAGTTAATTGCACCTCAATGGACAATCAAGTTATCTTTATAATAATTGGTGGTTGAACAACTTCTATGAGGTTCTTAATGAAAAGATATGCAGGCAAGCCCTTAGATACAAAGATTCATTTCTTTTTTACCTGCAGGGTAAAATCTGAGGTATTACTTAAAAAACAGAAATGAAGACTGGTAAATATATGCGACATGTTACATGCAATACATCGGGTCACAAACTATGGAATTCAGCATCATGATTTCATCAAATTAATCTTATTTGATGGGTGAAATCAAAATCATTAATTAAAAATTTTGCAAAAAAGGAGGAAATATAATAATCAAATTTGCAAAAGAATTATCATCTTTTTGGGATAGAGCATTTGTTTTCAATTTTTGTTCGCTGATTAGAAAATAACCTACGCTACGCGACAGTATTAAATTGAGTGACAAAGAAAGAAAATAGCAAGGAGATAGAGATAAGAAAGAGTTATAGTGGCATTGAACATTAGATGATATACAAATATAAAACTTAATTATGACTCCTATCTAGCTCAGACTCTTCAGCATGAACTGGTTAATTTCTGTTAATCTACCTTTCAATTGCTATAAGAGGTAGTTCAAACCACACATATGAGCAGCTTGCAAACATAAATTATAACTTAATTAACAAAATCCCATCAATATAAGAAAGAAGAAATCACTCGATTAGCCTGCTCTCTATGTGACAAAAATCAGATCATCAACACAACATATTTGAAGTCCATTAGCGGCATCCAATAAAGCATAACCAAATAAACATTGAAGAACAAATAACACAACAAAATAAATTTTAAGAAAACAAAAACAAACAAATCACAGAAAGTTTATTTATGAGTAGGGATCTGTTGGTGAAAAAATGGACCACCCCACAAATGTAATTATAGCACCCAAATCCGTCAGCAAGATCGAGCTCATCCAGGCCGAGCTTATGCAAGCTCATCTAAGTGCCCGGGCTCTTCCGCTCTCGAGCTCATCTAAGTGATCGGGCTCTTCCGCTCTCGAGCTCATCTAAGTGCTCGAGCTCATAGGCCGAGCCGAGCACAGAAGGCCGAGCACAGCAGGCCGAGCACAGAAGGCCGAGCACAGAAGGCTCAGACCAGAAGGCCGAGCTCCGAAGGCTGCGGAGCTCAGAAGGCCGAGCACAGCAGGCCGAGCTCAGAAGGCTGCCGAGCTCCGAAGGCTGCCAAGCTCAGAAGGCCGAGCACAGAAGACCGAGCTCAGAAGGCTGCCGAGCTCAGAAGGCCGAGCACAGCAGGCCGAGCTCCGAAGGCTGCCAAGCACAGAAGGCTGCCGAGCTCAGGAGGCCGAGCACAGCAGGCCGAGCACAGCAGGACGAGACCAGAAGGCTGAGCTGACCTCATAAGGCCGACCTCGTCGTCTATATGCTGCGGCCATGCCCTGCAGCAGCCTTACCGCACCATGTTATACTTGCCGGCCACGCCATGACATATTAATCAGGAACCATACTCTGCTATGACTGTCAACGCCTCATCATTCCCAAGAATGTACTGCACTGCGCGCCTCAAGCAAGCTCTGGCTGCACGCCATCTCCTCTCATGATGGGAACGGGCCATCCACGGCAACTCATTACTTCCACGCCCACGTCCAATCGTGACGGTAACCCATTAATTCGCCCAGTCACATCACAGGTAACCCTGCCACTCTCCCTATAAAAGGGGAGCTTCTCCCTCTAAAAAGGGGGAGGCTTCTTCCTCCCAAGGGGATTTTTCGGACTTCACATACAGTCCCTCTCTCTTCTCCAAAATTAAGCCCCCCTCTGACTTAGGCATCGGAGGGCCGGCGCCGGAAAAGCCCGGCCACCGGCTTCTTGCAGGTCCCCCGGAGGACGCTGCTCGCCGACGGATCGTCGTCCGCCAGTGTTCGCCGGAGCTCCTCCTCCTCGGTTCGCGGCCGCCCCCGGGTCCAATTTCCAGCAACAGTTGGCGCTAGAGGAAAGGCCCGAGTTGCGGCCATGAAACTAAGGAGCAGAGGAGTCTTTAACGCCTCTCAGCATCATGCTCCAAGTCCCAAACGCTCAGTCCAGAATTCACCACCAAGATCTCCGGTAGATCAAGTTCCACAAGTCCAACTCGAGCACTTCGATGCGCTAGTGTAGCAAGTCCAAGCGCTAGCCATTGCAGCCCAAAGCCTGCAACATGTAGAGGCCCCTCCTGTGCCGCCTCCACGGGATCATGTTAAGCAGAGGAAGAAACTTTCTCCCGACTCCCGAGCCATCTCGAATCAGGCATGGCTCCCGCTGCAACGACGTATGTGGGGGCAACCAGTGAGAAGTAATAGTCTAAGTCTCACGTCAACGAGTTGG
Source organism: Phoenix dactylifera (assembly GCF_051530095.1). Taxonomy (NCBI): domain Eukaryota; kingdom Viridiplantae; phylum Streptophyta; class Magnoliopsida; order Arecales; family Arecaceae; genus Phoenix; species Phoenix dactylifera. Next base: position 20,105,611 of record NC_143202.1, on the reverse strand, counting down.
GAGGAAAGAGAAATAAAAGCTGAGGTCTGGAGAAGGAGAGTTATGGAGCTTTAAAATGGGATTGTAAGCCTCTGTGACAAAGGGTACAGCCCCATTAAATCCCATTGTCTTTCCAAGTCTTCTGTCTTCCGGCAGCAAGCAAGAAACCAGCATGTACTCCCTCCTCACGGGCGTAAGTCCTTAGGATAGCGCCCGCGACGTTGCTCCCCTTCAGAGCGTCGCCATCACAGAAGCCCCCGCCGAGCTCATACAGGCCGAGCTCATGCAGACCGAGCTTAGAAGACCGAGCTCATGCAGGCTACTGAGCTCAGAAGGCCGCCGAGCTCATCCAGGCCGAGCTCATGCAGGCTGCCGAGGTCAGAATGCTGAGCTCAGAAGGCCGCCGAGCACAGAAGGCCAAGCTCAGCAGGCCGTCGAGCTCAGAAGCCCGAGCGCAGAACACCTCCCAGAAAATCGAGCCAAAGAAGGCCTGTGCTAAGCCAAGTCCTGAGGGACTTTGGAGCTCGGGAGCCATCAAAATATCTCCAAAAGGTACAGGACGCCACTTTGGCTTCAAATAATTTCAATATTTTATCTATTTTTAGGTCGGAGAATCCAAAAAACGACCTACGGGTATCTCTATCTCCAACGTCGCCCCGCTCCGAATAAGGGCGCACGATCGCCAACGAATGAAGTCCATCTCCCGTATGTCTCCAAGATCGGATTCCCGACCAAGCTCGGATCCCCCAGTTAAAGGGTTAACGTCATGCTACATCAACTATCGAGCTCGGCTCGATCTCCATCGGCTAATCGAGCTCGGCTCGATCTCCATCGGCTAATCGAGCTCGGCTCGATCTCCATCGGCTATCGAGCTCGGCTCGATCTCCATCGGCTAATCGAGCTCGGCTCGATCTCCATCGGCTAATCGAGCTCGGCTCGATCTCCATCGGCTAATCGAGCTCGGCTCGATCTCCATCGACTATCGAGCTCGGCTCGATCTCCATCGACTATTCGAGCTCGGCTCGATCTCCATCGACTAATCGAGCTCGGCTCGATCTCCATCGACCAATCGACTAATCGAGCTCGGCTCGATCTCCATCGACTATCGAGCTCGGCTCGATCTCCATCGACTATCGAGCTCGGCTCGATCTCCATCGACTAATCGAGCTCGGCTCGATCTCCATCGACTATCGAGCTCGGCTCGATTTCGGCTTGATCGCCAACAGACAAGGCCAAAGAAGGCCGCTGAGTCAACCTGGAGCACTTAATTCCAACTGCATGAGAGGTACACCCTACTTGGCACGTACATCTCTATACATATTTGGCTATATTACAGGATGATCGACGACTGGACTACTTCCTTCGTCCGAGCCAAAAAGCAGCTCGAACTCGGAAGTCGGGGGGTAGTGTTGGTGGAAAAATGGACCATCCCACAAATGCAATTATAGCACCCAAATCCGTCAGCAAGATCGAGCTCATCCAGGCCGAGCTTATGCAAGCTCATCTAAGTGCTCGGGCTCTTCCGCTCTCGAGCTCATCTAAGTGCTCGGGCTCTTCCGCTCTCGAGCTCATCTAAGTGATCGGGCTCTTCCGCTCTCGAGCTCATCTAAGTGATCGGGCTCTTCCGCTCTCGTGCTCATCTAAGTGCTCGAGCTCATAGGCCGAGCCGAGCACAGAAGGCCGAGCACAGCAGGCCGAGCACAGAAGGCCGAGCACAGAAGGCTAAGACCAGAAGGCCGAGCTCCAAAGGCCGAGCACAGCAGGCCGAGCTCCGAAGGCTGCCAAGCTCAGAAGGCCGAGCACAGAAGGCCGAGCTCAGAAGGCTGCCGAGCTCAGAAGGCCGAGCACAGCATGCCGAGCTCAGAAGGCTGCCGAGCTCAGCAGGCCGAGCTCCGAAGGCTGCCAAGCACAGAAGGCTGCCGAGCTCAGGAGGCCGAGCACAGCAGGACGAGACCAGAAGGCTGAGCTGACCTCATAAGGCTGACCTCGTCGTCTATATGCTGCGGCCATGCCCTGCAGCAGCCTTACCGCACCATGTTTTACTTGCCGGCCACGCCATGACATATTAATCAGGAACCATACTCTGCTATGACTGTCAACGCCTCATCATTCTCAAGAATGTACTGCACTGCGCGCCTCAAGCAAGCTCTGGCTGCACGCCATCTCCTCCCATGATGGGAACGGGCCATCCACGGCAACTCATTACTTCCACGCCCACGTCCAATCGTGACGGTAACCCATTAATTCGCCCAGTCACATCACAGGTAACCCTGCCACTCTCCCTATAAAAGGGGAGCTTCTTCCTCTAAAAAGGGGGAGGCTTCTTCCTCCCAAGGAAATTTTTCGGACTTCACATACAGTCCCTCTCTCTTCTCCAAAATTAAGCCCCCCTCTGACTTAGGCATCGGAGGGCCGGCGCCGGAAAAGCCCGGCCACCGGCTTCTTGCAGGTCCCCCGGAGGACGCTGCTCGCCGACGGATCGTCGTCCGCCAGTGTTCGCTGGAGCTCCTCCTCCTCGGTTCGCGGCCGCCCCCGGGTCCAATTTCCAGCAATAGGATCCATAATGAGAAGTGTGTGGTATGACTTTGAATATTTAATTTTTCCTCAAGGTGTTACTTTTGTCTTTCTCCATATAGTAAATGGAGGGAAAATTTACTTAGCTTTTATAAGCCATTTTCTCTATCTCAAAAAATTTATTAGCTATTTAACAAGTAACAAAGGCTAATCAGTAACCTTATTTCATTACATAACCTAGACTCTGATAGCATGCACCGGTAAGGCGCCGTTTTAGATCTTGATGTTCTCTCACTAAAATTTAAATCCAAACCAGCCCATTGTTCTCCAGTTTTTTGATCCCTCTCCCCTCTCCATCCATGGCGATGACCGCAGTGCAGGACGCAGAGGACGGGAGAAAAAAGAAGGTTGACTCTATGCTAGTCAGGGGTGCAAATTGATCGGATCGGATCAGATCCTGATTGATCCTGATCTAATCTGATTTTTTGTTCGGATCCTAATTTTATATCCAGATCCGATCTGATTGAAGATTGGATCGGATCGGGGCGGGTCCAAATCGAGTCCGGTTCTGAGTCGGATCGGGTTCGGTTCCGAATCGTGGGGAACAGAAAGAGATTGTGGGGAGACAAGATCCGACCATGTCAGTCATAAAGAAATCCAATCCGGCCCCGGAGTCAAGGATCCAGGAGGGCCCAGAAATACCTGATAAGGAATTAGGCAGCTTAGGGACTGATTTCCTTTCTTATCTTATTGTTGAGACAGGAAAGCAGGCAAAGTCAAGCAGTCAAGCGGGTCGGCATCTATCTGCAGTAGGAGTAGGACGTAGCGCATAAGAGGGTCTTAGGAATCGATCTAGATGCCCAGAAGACGGTCTCACTAAGGGTACTCAATCCTACACATGCTACTACTAAAAAGGCGAGTGTAGTTGCCCTGGCCTTACCTACTCTACTCTTATTCAACTGGAGTGGGTCGAAGTCCTGAATGAAACTCTCTCCTTCTACTAGCGCGAGGGACCGCCTGTCCCTCCGTGCACATGATCCTGCCCCCCGACGGGGGAAATGCATTCGGCTTCTATCAAACGAAGCACTCGGCTCCCACTTTGTTAACATAAGGAAGTTCTTTCAAACGGAAGGAACTCCCACTTCCTTCCTCAATTTGTTTTGTCCCACTTTTTTTTGCGCTTTTGGGAAAGAATTTGGGCAAACCTAATTTAGTCATATTATAACATTGAGGTGCTGGGTGACCCATGACTCGAAAGACTTGCAATTGACCTCCAGTCAGAACAGATGACCCATGACTTACTAACTAAGTCGGGCTACAAGCCAAATTTCATATCACACTATTTTTTATCTATATGACTGATTGGACGGAACTTGGTGTCTCCCTACTCCCCTCTCAGGAGGACAAAAAAAATTCCAGACCTTCTTCCAAAATCCAATTCCATTGCAGAAAACTGGCACATGACCCATATTCAGTTCCCGTGTTCCCTCACTTTCTCCCTTCAAAAGTTAAAAGAAATAAAAACCAAAAAACAGAAGGAAAAAAAAAAGCCAGCTACCGAGGCACCAGAGGTATCAACAGTGTAAGAGATCCAGAGAGAATCCTGACGGGCCGAGGTTCCTTTGGATTCTGTGCACCTATGCTTGTTGCCATCCTTCCACGCTTGAACCCTACTCCCCCTCCACCCCCCCCCCCCCCCCCCCCCACACACACACAAACTCTTTTTTGCTTTTCCCCTATCTCTCTCTCTATCTCTCTCTTTGGATCTATTCGGATCGGGTCGGATCTGTTCGGTAAATTCAGGCCTGACCCAAAAAATGATTTAGGTCCAATTTTAGGATCCAACCCGAACCCACAGATCTTAAAATTTAGAGCGGGTCGAGTCTATGCGGATCGGGTCGGGTTGGGTCACAGGTCGACCCGACTGATTTGTAGCCTTAGTGCTAACCATTTGAGTGCGAGGGAACGAGAACTAAGCTGAAGAAATAGAATTCACCCTAAGATGGATAATTAGGCCGAATGATTAATTCCAATCAATCTGATAAAGACCGAGGCAAATATACTAGTTTCAGATTTCCAAAAATGGAAAACTATTTTGTAGGCAAAATGAAAGGCCAACGAAACATGATTATTAACTTAGTAGTTGCAGAATATTTGTACTTGTACATAGTGGAGAGACGGTTAACGACAGTTATCAGAATCGTTTTAAGTGAAGAATCAGACGTAAGAAGCAACCGTCGGAATGTATAATTATTGTATTTGTGGGCAATTAGTATGTATCATTATACAAAAGTGAAGTTGTATTTTGTAAAGTACTCTTCGACAATCAATCGAGTCAATTTATTTTTATCTTTACCTCGGTCATATGTCATACAAGAAGTTATAACTTATTTTTTTACTGCAGCCCAGTGCTATACTCTTAGCATAGTCTAGTGTTGCATCTTTTTCACCATAGTCTATGCTAACCCACATCCATATCCATCTACTTCAAACAGTGATGAGATGATGATGAAATTTTTTGAATATTAAGATATTTAAATTCACACTATTCTTTATCCTCCATTTGGGCTATACTTTTCTGGCTAATTCAATACCGATGTCACATCTATGTACATACCCAAATCTTTTTCGATCAAAACAATTGATGATTCATTTTTCACCTCGACCAATCGAGTTTTTCGGAGATTTTGAGATTTCTAGCTAGATGCGAACACCAGTGAATCTGCGTATTCTCAAGCTCGTTGGTGGAGTTGGGGCCACAAGTGCGTGGATGATTGTTGATGGTTTTCCAAAGCTCGAAGGATTGTACGTCCATGCCGACGGCGTGGGCACATACAACCACAGGAGGTCCCCAAGGCCCTGCGCAAGGCCAAAAGTGGATTGTCTTCAAGCTGTCGTTAATGGAAGTCACGACACCCTGCCTAAAATTTCACTGTAGTGACGGAAACTCTCTCGAATACGTGCTCTTTGAATAAGACTGATGTGAAGTATCACCAAAGCTTGTTTTAAAGCTTCAAACTTTTCCGGTTGGTGCTAGCTTACCATTAGTGATAAAAGAGTTGCATTAGTGCTCCAATGTGGCATACATCTGTTTCATTAATTGCTCTCTAGTTTTATGCATGGTGTGGCATTTGTTGTACCAAGTTGGAGAGTTGTTGCTGGTTTAGATCGTTTCTTTTCTTGTTTTGAAGACAATGGTTGGTGTTTAGAGGGTTTAGTTTATAGCCATCTTATCTTGTATGTTTTTTTTTTGACATCCTTGACAATTAGTGTCTAACTTGTCGCATCTGAAATAAAATTAATGGTGGAGCAGCCAAAGAAACAAAAAGTATCTTTTCTTGTTAGGATTTAAAAAACTAGCAACCAATAGTTCATTTGATAAGGTTATGATATCGTGGATTATTGAAGATAATGGTTCTAGCATTATTTCTAGCTTTGAGCGGTTTACACTTGCATCTATTTCTTCAGAGCTAAAATGAAAGAGCGATATAACTTCTAGGGTTATCACACAACAAAAGGCTGTCAACTTGATCCGCGTCAAAGGATGATTCTAGCTCTAAAACTAGTTGTTTTTAGCTACCTAATGGCACCTGCATGGAGTGAGGGGAACTTGGGGGAAAGGAATCACCAGCCATGTCTTGCCCAAGGGAGAAACATGGGATATAAAATTGAATGAAATGACGTATCTAATTTTAAATTATATTCAACCAAGAGATGGGTAAAAGTGCCTCCCTTTATGACCTCCAGGTCCATCCTTAACAAAAGACTCTCTACTATTTTGATCCTTTAAAAATACAAGTAACATCTTAAATGAAAGCAAGATTTATGGATTTAGATGAGAGGCTTTGCTAGATGATGATTGTTGCTGGTGGTCCAAACCGAGAACGATTGGCACAGCGGTGTGAACGGGATTCCGTCTGAGCTGCCTTGGTTGATGTTGATTGTGCTCCACCTTCCACCGAGAAACCTGCAAGCAAGCCTCGCACCACCACTGGGGTAGTGGGGGCCCTCCGACGATCAAGTCAGAGGAGATTGGAGGAGGAAGAGAGATGATAATAGCAAGCAAGAGAGTGCTCTGGAAGATATTGCTTACCCCCCCTTCTCCCCCCAGCCGCATATATACCTGGCTGGGGGGTCTCTCAGGGGGGTTTGCCATCGTGGGGCGCGATGGAGTGGCCACTGACATGGCCGTTACAGGGCGTCGTGGAGCAGCGCTGGGTACGGCCATGACAGGGCGTAGTGGAGTTCCGCTTTGTACGGCTGATACAGGAGATCGTGGAACAGCATCGGATACAGCCGTTGCAGGGAGTAGTGGAGAAGGAGGCCTCGGCGTGCCTCTGGGAAGCAGCCTGTCGTTATCAAGAGATCTCCGACTCGGGGTCGGAGTGCTGGATCAGGGGGCAGCCGACTCGGGGTCGGGCTGCGGTGCTGAGGATATCCGACTTGGGGTCGGATTGCTAGATTAAGGGGCAGCCAACTCGAGGTCGGGCTGTGGAGCCGAAGATGTCCGACTCGGGGTCGGATTGCTGGATCAAAGGACAGCCGTAGTCTTCATGGGCGCGCGTGCCGGTCACGTGGAGCATGGCGGCTTAGTTCCCCCGTAACAGTAGCCCCCCACTTCCGAGCCTGGAACCAGAAGGGGAACGGGTGAAGGGAGTGATGCTTCGAGATTGCCGCCATCCCTCGGAGAGGTGCGCGCGCTTCGAGCTTCCCGCCTTCTTTATGGCGTATGGCGGTTGTTGCTGACCTGGCAGTCTGAGGATTTCGGCGGACATCCTTCCTTAATGGTGTCGATTCGCCTTTGGGGCGCGAGCGACCCTTCGGCGGCCAGACGTCCTCTGGCGTCATCGAGGCATCACCCGCCTTTCCGCCTATTTAACCGGGGGCCCTCCCCCGTCCGTCTTCCTCTTTTTTTTTCTTTTTAACTCTTGGCAGCGTCTTGCCGACTCCTGACTCTCGAAGTTCTTCCGGCCCTAAGCCAGGCATCCGAGGGTTAGGCCTCAGGAAATTCTTCCGGCACTAAGCCAGGCGTCCGAGGGTTAGGCCTCAGGAAATTCTTCCGGCGCTAAGCCAGGCATCCGAGGGTTAGGCCTCAGGAAATTCTTCCGGCACTAAGCCAGGCATCCGAGGGTTAGGCCTCAGGAAATTCTTCCGGCACTAAGCCAGGCGTCCGAGGGTTAGGCCTCAGAAAATTCTTCCGGCGCTAAGCCAGGCATCCGAGGGTTAGGCCTCAGGAAATTCTTCCGGCACTAAGCCAGGCGTCCGAGGGTTAGGCCTCAGGAAATTCTTCCGGCGCTAAGCCAGGCATCCGAGGGTTAGGCCTCAGAAAATTCTTCCGGCACTAAGCCAGGCATCCGAGGGTTAGGCCTCAGGAAATTCTTCCGGCACTAAGCCAGGCATCCGAGGGTTAGGCCTCAGGAAATTCTTCCGGCACTAAGCCAGGCATCCGAGGGTTAGGCCTCAGAAAATTCCTCCGGCACTAAGCCAGGCATCCGAGGGTTAGGCCTCAGGAAATTTCGCTCGTCGGTCGGCCAAGGCTGGCGCAAGCCGAGGCGACCGGTCGGGGCTTCAGGCTAGTCTGGTCCCGGGATGGTCATCGGGTTAGCCTGGCATCCGAGGGCCGAGCCTCGGGAGATTCCGCTCGTTGGTCGGCCGAGGCTGGCGCAAGCCAAGGCGACCGGTCGGGGCTTCAGGCTAGTCTGCTTCCGGGATGATCATCGGGTTAGCCTGGCATCCAAGGGCCGAGCCTCGGGAAATTCCGCTCGTTGGTCGGCCAAGGCTGGCGCAAGCCGAGGCGACCGGTCGGGGCTTCAGGCTAGTCTGCTCCCGGGATGATCATCGGGTTAGCCTGGCATCCAAGGGCCGAGCCTCGGGAAATTCCGCTCGTTGGTCGGCCAAGGCTGGCGCAAGCCGAGGCGACCGGTCGGGGCTTCAGGCTAGTCTGCTCCCGGGATGATCATCGGGTTAGCCTGGCATCCAAGGGCCGAGCCTCGGAAAATTCCGCTCGTTGGTCGGCCAAGGCTGGCGCAAGCCGAGGCGACCGGTCGGGGCTTCAGGCTAGTCTGCTCCCGGGATGATCATCGGGTTAGCCTGGCATCCAAGGGCCGAGCCTCGGAAAATTCCGCTCGTTGGTCGGCCAGGGCTGGCGCAAGCCGAGGCGACCGGTCGGGGCTTCAGGCTAGTCTGCTCCCGGGATGATCATCGGGTTAGCCTGGCATCCAAGGGCCGAGCCTCGGGAAATTCCGCTCGTTGGTCGGCCCAGGCTGGCGCAAGCCGAGGCGACTGGTCGGGGCTTCAGGCTAGTCTGCTCCTGGGATGATCATCGGGTTAGCCTGGCATCCAAGGGCCGAGCCTCGGGAAATTCCGCTCGTTGGTCGGCCAAGGCTGGCGCAAGCCGAGGCGACCGGTCGGGGCTTCAGGCTAGTCTGCTCCCGGGATGATCATCGGGTTAGCCTGGCATCCAAGGGCCGAGCCTCGGGAAATTCCGCTCGTTGGTCGGCCAAGGCTGGCGCAAGCCGAGGCGACCGGTCGGGGCTTCAGGCTAGTCTGCTCCCGGGATGATCATCGGGTTAGCCTGGCATCCAAGGGCCGAGCCTCGGAAAATTCCGCTCGCTGGTCGTGCGCCTGTCGCTCGCCGCCCGACGGAATTTTTTCATGGCCAGCTGCGATTGTATTTCTCCTCCTCTCCAAGCGTCGCCTGGGGAACACCAGATGGGCATTAAGTGCTAATTAAGGGGTTACCTGGGAAATCGGATCGCCAGTTGCTGCTTGCGAGGAGTGTCAGTTAAGCGGCCGCGATGCGCGCGTTCTTCGAGGCGGATGCGGCCTGGGCGCGAGCGGAGATATGTGGACCTAGGGGTACGTGCAACCCGGAGTGTCCTGCACAAAGAATGCGATTAAGGAGAATGACGCTTAGGAAATCGCGGGAAGATACGCCTCGAGAGCCAGAACGGCTTCGGATTCAATGCGTCCGCATTTATGGGAGCCACCCGCATCGGAACGACCGGGGGGCTGCAGTTTGGCTATAAATACAGGTGCAGGTGCGATGGAGTTTGCCAAGCCGGAGCTGTTCAAGTTGCCATCGATCGTGGACCTTCTCTCTGGCGCATGGCTGAGAGACTCCTGCCGAAGGAACGGGAGGCGCGCCCCTCGCGACTTCAGCCAACTAGCCGTTTCATCTGGGATCAGCAAGGAGGGTCTCTCCGGCGGAACTCCGCTCTAGGCGTTTCATCCGGGATCACATCTCCCCTCCTTGAAGTTCAGCCTCCCGATTGAGCTCCGCACCAGGTGCCTGATCCGGGACCGCGCCTCCATATGCTCTTCCCCCGTGTATTCCTTCTCTCCCCTAACACTGGGGAGGACCGGAATATCCCTTGGAGGTGGCGCTCCCCTGGAGGCAGCGGGAGCTTCGTCGGCGGCGGCTCCTCATCCTCTTCGTGGGGCGTGGATGGCGCCTCCGGTTGGAGGCAGTGTGGACTTCTCCTTCGTCCACTTCTTCTTCATCCGCGCCGGCTCTTCGTCTCTTTCGTGAGACGCCGATGGCGCCTCCGGTTGGAAGCACCCACTTCCGACGGGATTGCAACCGCTTCAGATGGAGGTTTCGGAATCCCAGATCTTCAGCTCCTCGGAGTCTCCACCTCTTCTTTACTTTTGTTGCTGGAAATTGGACCCGGGGGCCGCCGCGAAGCCGGGGAAGGAGGAGCTCCGCTGCTGCAGGAGGCGGACGGCGGTGCGCCGGCCGGCTGCGTCCTCCGCCGCGGGGGGTGTGCAAGTCCGAAGAGGGGTGGTGCGTCCAGTCCTGTCCCGTCCTGCAAAAAAGCCGGTGGCCGGGCTCCCCGGCGCCGGCCCTCCGATGCCTAAGTCAGAGGGGGCAAGTATGTGGAGAGAGCAGGGGAGAGAGTATGTGGAGAAGACAGAGAGTCTTGTGTTCGATTGTGTCTGTGCTGTTTTCCTTTTTCCCCCAGGTCTAGGAGGGTTCTCTTCAGCTCCGGGTTTTTTCTCTTGTTTTTGGTCCCCCCTCCCTTTTCCCCCCAGGTTTCCTTTTATAGGAGGATTTTTGTTACCTGGGAGGTGACAGGAGGTTTGTCCTGTTTTGTAATAATTGGGCACGATTTGGCCCATTAATGGCGTAATGGAGAACGGGACCGGATCAGACCGGAATCAGGGAGTTGTCACGGTCGATCGGACCTGTTGGAGTGGTTGAACCGCCGGCTGTGGTGGGCCTGGGGTCCGTGGATGGTAAGTGCATTTATTACCGAATGAACCGGCGGTCAGGGAGAGCCATACGTTCTGATGGTTCAGTGATCCGGAGATCGTCTTGGGCCGTGTTCATTAAATGACTGAGTGCATCGGAGACTTGAGAGAGTCTCGTGTATTAATGGCAGGTCGTGCCGAATACCTGCGAAGATCTTATGCCTTGATGGCTTAGAGATAGTGGCAGGTTATAGTGGAGTCGTCAGGTCCCTTAGAGGGTTAGGTGGAAATTGGATATTTGGCTAAGGCATGGGCTCGGCCTGCTGTGCTCGGCCTTCTGGTCTCGGCCTTCTGGTCTCGGCTCTCTGGTCTCGGCCTTCTGGTCTCGGCCTTCTGGTCTCGGCTCTCTGGTCTCGGCTCTCTGGTCTCGGCCTTCTGGTCTCGGCCCTCTGGTCTCGGCCTTCTGGTCTCGGCTCTCTGGTCTCGGCTCCCTGGTCTATGAGCTCGAGAGCGGAAGAGCTCGATCACTTAGGATGAGCTCGAGAGCGGAAGAGCCCGATCACTTAGGATGAGCTCGAGAGCGGAAGAGCCCGATCACTTAGGATGAGCTCGAGAGCGGAAGAGCCCGATCACTTAGGATGAGCTCGAGAGCGGAAGAGCCCGATCACTCAGGATGAGCTCGAGAGCGGAAGAGCCCGATCACTTAGGATGAGCTCGAGAGCGGAAGAGCCCGATCACTTAGGATGAGCTCGAGAGCGGAAGAGCTCGAGCTTGCTGATGGATTTGGGTGCTATAATTACATTTGTGGGGTGGTCCATTTTTCCACCAACACTACCCCCCGACTTCCGAGTCCGAGCTGCTTTTTGGCTCGGGCGAAGGAAGTAGTTCAGTCATCGATCGTCATGGTGCTGTGAGCGTTCTTACACCAAGGCGACTGAAGACGCTTTTTCTGCTCGGAGTCCGTTCTTTGGGGACGTCGGCAGAGAAGAATCCAAGTAAAGATAAATGAGAATGTAAAGACATTAAATGACTGGGTACCTTGTACCGTGTGCGTCCTTGCGCCGAGGCGACTGAAGACGCTTCTCTGCTCGGACTCCGTTCTTTGGGGACGTCGGCAGAGAAAAGTCCAAGAATAAAATAATGTAAAGACATTAAATGAATGGGTACCTTGTACCGTGTGCGTCCTTGCGCCGAGGCGACTGAAGACGCTTCTCTGCTCGGACTCCGTTCTTTGGGGACGTCGGCAGAGAAGAATCCAAGTAAAGATAAATGAGAATGTAAAGACATTAAATGAATGGGTACCTTGTACCGTGTGCGTCCTTGCGCCGAGGCGACTGAAGACGCTTCTCTGCTCGGACTCCGTTCTTTGGGGACGTCGGCAGAGAAAAGTCCAAGAATAAAATAATGTAAAGACATTAAATGAATGGGTACCTTGTACCGTGTGCGTCCTTGCGCCGAGGCGACTGAAGACGCTTCTCTGCTCGGACTCCGTTCTTTGGGGACGTCGGCAGAGAAAAGTCCAAGAATAAAATAATGTAAAGACATTAAATGAATGGGTACCTTGTACCGTGTGCGTCCTTACGCCGAAGCGACTGAAGACGCTTCTCTGCTCGGACTCCGTTCTTGAGGATGTCGGCAGAGAAATCCATAGATAAAATAAAATAATGCCGACAATAAATAAAATGCGTCCGTGCGCCGAGGCGACTGGAGACGCTTCTCTACTCGGACTCCGCTTATTGAGGACGTCGGAAGAGAAAAGTCCAAGAATAAAATAATGCCGACAATAAATAAAATGCGTCCGTGCGCCGAGGCGACTGGAGACGCTTCTCTGCTCGGACTCCGCTTCTTGAGGATGTCGGCAGAGAAATCCATAGATAAAATAAAATAATGCCGACAATAAATAAAATGCGTCCGTGCGCCGAGGCGACTGGAGACGCTTCTCTGCTCGGACTCCGCTTATTGAGGACGTCGGCAGAGAAATCCATAGATAAAATAAAATAATGCCGACAATAAATAAAATGCGTCCGTGCGCCGAGGCGACTGGAGACGCTTCTCTGCTCGGACTCCGCTTATTGAGGACGTCGGCAGAGAAATCCATAGATAAAATAAAATAATGCCGACAATAAATAAAATGCGTCCGTGCGCCGAGGCGACTGGAGACGCTTCTCTGCTCGGACTCCGCTTATTGAGGACGTCGGCAGAGAAATCCATAGATAAAATAAAATAATGCCGACAATAAATAAAATGCGTCCGTGCGCCGAGGCGACTGGAGACGCTTCTCTGCTCGGACTCCGCTTATTGAGGACGTCGGCAGAGAAAAGTCCAAGAATAAAATAATGCCGACAATAAATAAAATGCGTCCGTGCGCCGAGGCGACTGGAGACGCTTCTCTGCTCGGACTCCGCTTCTTGAGGATGTCGGCAGAGAAATCCATAGATAAATAAAATAATGCCGACAATAAATAAAATGCGTCCGTGCGCCGAGGCGACTGGAGACGCTTCTCTGCTCGGACTCCGCTTCTTGAGGATGTCGGCAGAGAAATCCATAGATAAAATAAAATAATGCCGACAATAAATAAAATGCGTCCGTGCGCCGAGGCGACTGGAGACGCTTCTCTGCTCGGACTCCGCTTCTTGAGGATGTCGGCAGAGAAATCCATAGATAAAATAAAATAATGCCGACAATAAATAAAATGCGTCCGTGCGCCGAGGCGACTGGAGACGCTTCTCTGCTCGGACTCCGCTTATTGAGGACGTCGGCAGAGAAAAGTCCAAGAATAAAATAATGTAAAGACATTAAATAAATGGGTACCTTGTACCGTATGCGTCCTGGCGCCGAGGCGACTGGAGACGCTTCTCTGCTCGGACTCCGCTTCTTGAGGACGTCGGCAGAGAAATCCATAGATAGATAAAATAATGCCGACAATAAATAAAATGCGTCCGTGCGCCGAGGCGACTGGAGACGCTTCTCTGCTCGGACTCCACTTCTTGAGGATGTCGGCAGAGAAATCCATAGATAAATAAAATAATGCCGACAATAAATAAAATGCGTCCGTGCGCCGAGGCGACTGGAGACGCTTCTCTGCTTGGACTCCGCTTCTTGAGGATGTCGGCAGAGAAATCCATAGATAAAATAAAATAATGCCGACAATAAATAAAATGCGTCCGTGCGCCGAGGCGACTGGAGACGCTTCTCTGCTCGGACTCCGCTTCTTGAGGATGTCGGCAGAGAAATCCATAGATAAAATAAAATAATGCCGACAATAAATAAAATGCGTCCGTGCGCCGAGGCGACTGGAGACGCTTCTCTGCTCGGACTCCGCTTATTGAGGACGTCGGAAGAGAAAAGTCCAAGAATAAAATAGTGCCGACAATAAATAAAATGCGTCCGTGCGCCGAGGCGACTGGAGACGCTTCTCTGCTCGGACTCCGCTTCTTGAGGATGTCGGCAGAGAAATCCATAGATAAAATAAAATAATGCCGACAATAAATAAAATGCGTCCGTGCGCCGAGGCGACTGGAGACGCTTCTCTGCTCGGACTCCGCTTATTGAGGACGTCGGCAGAGAAATCCATAGATAAAATAAAATAATGCCGACAATAAATAAAATGCGTCCGTGCGCCGAGGCGACTGGAGACGCTTCTCTGCTCGGACTCCGCTTATTGAGGACGTCGGCAGAGAAATCCATAGATAAAATAAAATAATGCCGACAATAAATAAAATGCGTCCGTGCGCCGAGGCGACTGGAGACGCTTCTCTGCTCGGACTCCGCTTATTGAGGACGTCGGCAGAGAAATCCATAGATAAAATAAAATAATGCCGACAATAAATAAAATGCGTCCGTGCGCCGAGGCGACTGGAGACGCTTCTCTGCTCGGACTCCGCTTATTGAGGACGTCGGCAGAGAAAAGTCCAAGAATAAAATAATGCCGACAATAAATAAAATGCGTCCGTGCGCCGAGGCGACTGGAGACGCTTCTCTGCTCGGACTCCGCTTCTTGAGGATGTCGGCAGAGAAATCCATAGATAAATAAAATAATGCCGACAATAAATAAAATGCGTCCGTGCGCCGAGGCGACTGGAGACGCTTCTCTGCTCGGACTCCGCTTATTGAGGACGTCGGCAGAGAAATCCATAGATAAAATAAAATAATGCCGACAATAAATAAAATGCGTCCGTGCGCCGAGGCGACTGGAGACGCTTCTCTGCTCGGACTCCGCTTATTGAGGACGTCGGCAGAGAAAAGTCCAAGAATAAAATAATGCCGACAATAAATAAAATGCGTCCGTGCGCCGAGGCGACTGGAGACGCTTCTCTGCTCGGACTCCGCTTCTTGAGGATGTCGGCAGAGAAATCCAGAAATGGAATAGTGGGCCGAGTTCGTTGGCTGAAGCCGGTAAAAAATGAGCCGAGCTTGCCTGGCCAATAAAGACAACATCCCAACGTATCGGGGCATCCCGGCCGAGGTCGGGGTGGGAGCACGAGCCGAGCTCGTCCGGTCAGAGGACCGCTACTCAATAATCGATGGAGCACGAGCCGAGCTCGTCCGGTCAGAGAGGACCGCTACTCAATAGTCGATGGAGCACGAGCCGAGCTCGTCCGGTCAGAGGACCGCTACTCAATAATCGATGGAGCACGAGCCGAGCTCGTCCGATCAGAGAGGACCGCTACTCAATAATCGATGGAGCACGAGCCGAGCTCGTCCGGTCAGAGGACCGCTACTCAATAGTCGGAGCACGAGCCGAGCTCGTCCGGTCAGAGAGGACCGCTACTCAATAGTCGATGGAGCACGAGCCGAGCTCGTCCGGTCAGAGGACCGCTACTCAATAATCGATGGAGCACGAGCCGAGCTCGTCCGGTCAGAGAGGACCGCTACTCAATAATCGATGGAGCACGAGCCGAGCTCGTCCGGTCAGAGGACCGCTACTCAATAGTCGATGGAGCACGAGCCGAGCTCGTCCGATCAGAGAGGACCGCTACTCAATAGTCGATGGAGCACGAGCCGGGCTCGTCCGTGGAGAGCGCACCATAAGCTCATGGACATCTTCAGGGAGTCCACGCAGGTACTCCATCATCCCGAGGTATCAGGGCATCCCAACCGTGGTTAGGGAAGAATAAACCTGATGCCATGAGATAATCAAGAAAATTGGTGAGCTCGGAATAAGTTCGCAATCCATCAGTTTACCGTGAAATGAAATTTATAGAGTGAAATTCATAAGATGAAATTTAATGGTTGAATGATGAGGGACCCCTTAGGGTTCTACTGGTGGTACACGCGGAGACTTTCAGAGCTCCAGCTCCGCGGAATGGGAGTCCCATCTAGAGACTCCAATTGATAAGCTCCGGGCCGGCGAATGCGCGTGATTCGGTATGGTCCTTCCCAATTCGGGGCCAGCTTCCCTCGCTCAGTTGGTCGGAAGGTTTCAGCTCTTCTTAGGACAAGGTCCCCTAGTCTGAAAGATTTGACTTTGACCCTGGCGTTGTAGTACTGAGCTGTCTTTTGTTGGTACCTCGCCATACGCACTCGGGCGACCTCCCTTGTTTCCTCGATCAAGTCGAGGTTGCCTCTGAGCTGCGAAGAGTTGGAGCTAGCATCGTGGTGCTCGACTCTTGGAGAGGGGAGCCCAATCTCTAGTGGAATGACGGCCTCCGTCCCATATGTCAGGTTAAAGGGAGTCTCGCCGGTGGGGACGCGGAACGTAGTCCGGTAAGCCCACAGGACATTGTATAGGTCTTCGACCCATTGTCCTTTGGATTTGTCGAGCCTGGTTTTGAGACCCTGCAAAATAGTACGATTTGTTACCTCGGTTTCTCCGTTTGTCTGAGGATGCGCGACCGAGGTGAAGCGGTGGTCAATGCCAAGCTCGGAGCAGAACTCTCTGAAATGGATGTTGTCGAACTGGCGACCGTTGTCAGAGATAAGGATGCGGGGAAGCCCGAATCTGCAAATGATGGACTTCCAAACGAAATCCCGCATCTTCTGCTCGGTGATCCGGGCGAGGGGCTCAGCTTCCACCCACTTAGTGAAGTAGTCGATGGAGACGACCAGAAACTTCCTTTGCCCGGTGGCCAGAGGAAATGGCCCGAGGATGTCAATTCCCCACTGGGCAAAAGGCCAAGGGGAGCTGATAGAAGTCAAAAGAGCCGAGGGCCGGCGCTGAACGTTGGCGTTCCTTTGGCACCGGTCGCATCTTTTGACGAAATCCATAGCATCCTTCTGGAGTGTCGGCCAATAATACCCTTGGCGCAGAATTTTATGGGCCAAGGCTCGTCCCCCCAGATGGTTTCCACAGATTCCTTCGTGGACTTCGCGCAGGGCATAATTAGCTTCCGTTGGGCGAAGGCATCTGAGAAGGGGAGAGGTGAAGGATTTTCGATAGAGCTTTCCCTCGTATAGTATGTATCGGGTGGCGAGGCGCTTGATTCGGCGAGTCTCCCGTACATCAGCAGGGAGAGTTTCGTCTTGCAGATAGCTGATGAGTCCATCCATCCAGCTTGGCTCGAGCTCGGTGCAGAGGGTCTGCTCGGTCTCGTCCGTGCTGGGCTTTTGGAGATATTCCAGGACTGCCCCTTTGGGAAGCTCGCTCATGCGAGAGGACGCCAGCTTTGATAGCCGGTCGGCCCTGAGATTCTCCGACCTGGCAATATGTTGGACGTGGAAAGAGTCCAAGGTCGAGGCGAGATCCCGTACCTTCTGGAGATACTTCTGCATGGTCGGGTCTCTAGCTTCGAAGTCGCCCACAATTTGGTTGACGACGAGCTGGGAATCACTGAAGGCCTTCAAGTCCTTCACTCCTAGCTCTTTGGCTAGCTTAAGCCCGGCGACGAGCGCTTCATACTCCGCCATATTATTGGAAGCAGGAAACTCGAGGCGCAGGGCCTGCTCGGCGACCACCCCCTCCGGGCTGGTGAGAATAAATCCTGCTCCACTACCCCCCGAGTTTGAAGAGCCATCGACATGTAGAGCCCAAGTAAAACTCGGGGTCTGCTCCAGCGGTGGCTCGGGTTCAGGCTTGACCTCATCTGGTATAGTGCACTCGGCCATAAAGTCTGCGAGTGCTTGTGCTTTGATCGCCTGCCTAGGCCGGTACTCAATGTCGAATTCCCCGAGCTCAATGGCCCATTTAGTGATCCGACCCGCACGATCCGATCTTTGCAGGATCTGCTTGATCGGCTGGTCAGTCAGCACAGCCACTGTGTGAGCTTGGAAGTAGGGTCGGAGCCTCCGAGCTGAGATGACCAAAGCATAGGCGGTCTTCTCAAGCTTGGAGTATCGGGTCTCAGCATCCCTTAAGACCCGGCTGGTGTAATACACCGGTTTCTGAAGTTTCCCCTCCTCTCGGACCAGGACCGAGCTTACTGCTACATGGGAGACAGCTAAATACAAGTAGAGGAGCTCGCCCTGTTGAGGCTTCGTGAGTAGGGGAGGGGAAGCCAGCAGGTGCTTGAGCTCTTCAAAAGATTGCTGGCATTCGTCCGACCACAAAAAGTTCTTCGGCTTCTTGAGGGCTGCGAAGAATGGAAGGCAGCGCTCGGCCGAGCGGGAGATAAACCTCCCGAGGGCTGCTACTCGGCCCGTGAGCCGCTGTATCTCCTTGACCGTCCTGGGAGACGTCATCCTTTGGAGGGCTCGGATCTTCTCTGGATTGGCCTCGATTCCTCGTTGTGTAATGATGAAGCCGAGGAATTTGCCGGAGGTGACCCCGAATGCACATTTAGCTGGGTTGAGCTTCATCTGGTACTTTCGGAGTGTGGAGAATACTTCATTGAGGTCGGCTATGTGGCCTTGCGCCGCCTTACTTTTCACCAGCATGTCATCCACGTAGACCTCCATGTTTCGGCCTATTTGCTCTTTGAAGATCCGGCTGACCAGCCTTTGATAAGTCGCCCCGGCATTTTTTAGACCGAATGGCATCACTTTGTAGCAGTAGGTTCCCCCGTCGGTGATGAAGGCTGTCTTTTCCTCGTCTTCTGGCGCCATGCGGATCTGGTTATATCCGGAAAAGGCGTCCATGAATGCCAGCAGCTCGTGACCCGAGGTGGAGTCCACGAGCTGGTCTATGCTAGGAAGTGGAAAGCTGTCCTTCGGGCAGGCTTTATTCAGGTCGGTGTAGTCCACGCACATACGCCACTTCCCGTTGGCCTTCTTGACGAGGACCACATTGGCGAGCCACTCCGGGTAAGCTATCTCCCGGATGAATCCAGCTTCAAGGAGTTTACTGACCTCCTCGGCTGCTGCTTGCTGTCGTTCAGGGGCGGCGCCTCGCTTCTTCTGCCTCACGGGCTTGCTGGTTGGCTTTACTTGGAGCCGGTGGACCATGATCTCTGGGTCTATCCCCGGCATGTCTGCAGGCGACCATGCGAAAACATCCATGTTGTCTCGCAGGAAGTTGACGAGGCGACCCCTCTCGTGCTCGCCAAGGCCGGAGCCGACCTGCACGGTTAGCTCGGGAGAGTTCTCACGTAGAGGAACCTGAATTAATAACTCACCGGGCTCTACCCGCTCTTTCTGGGGGTTGGCCCGTGCCTCCATAACCTCGGTTGAGGGCTGGTCAGTCGCTGGGGCAGGCACCTCGGCGGGTCGCTTTGCCTCGTGGGTCGCCAGGTAGCATCGCCTTGCCACCATTTGGTCTCCTCGGACTTCGCCGACCCCCTGGCTGGTGGGGAATCGCATCAACAGGTGGTGAGTTGAGACCGCTGCCCGGAGGGCATTGAGTCCTGGCCTTCCAAGGATGGCGTTGTAAACCGAGGGCAGGCGTATCACAAGGAAGCTCATACCCACGGTACTTTCACGAGGGGCGAGCCCGGCTGTGACCAGAAGGTCGATCTCGCCCTCTACTGGGACTGAATCCCCAGTGAATCCAACTAGCGGAGCATTCATCCTCCGTAGCCGTTCCTTTGTCATCCCCATTTTACAATAAGCATCAAAATACAAAACATTCGCCGAGCTTCCATTATCAACCAGGATGCGTTTTACATCAAATTTATTTATGATCATGGAGATGACCATGGCATCATCATGGGGAGTTTCGACTCCTTCTAGATCGTCGTCTGAGAAGGAGATTGCTTCAAATGTGCGCGGGCGCTTCGAGGAGGTTCCTTCCCCTGAGGCTTCTCCAGCCGAGGTCCCTCCTCGGATAGTGTTGATGACGCCGGCGATGGGCCTGTTGGCATTGGAACCTTCAGGCTGTGCTGCTCCTTCGGCTGGCTTCTTCCCTTCGCGCCGGCCTTGCACAAACCGATCGAGCACCCCTCGGCGAATGAGTGCTTCGATCTCATTTCGGAGCTGATAACAATCCTCGGTATCATGGCCGTGATCCCGGTGAAAACGGCAATACTTCCGGAGATCACGCCGGATTCTGGTGTCTGGCTTTGGAGGGGGGAGCCGGATGCAATCCCGATTCTCAATCTCCATGAGGATTTCAGCCCGAGGAGCATTGAGGGGAGTATACTTTTCATACTTCCCTTCATGTGCACGGGCCTGCAGTGGGAACCTCGGGCGGAGTGACCTCTGCTGAGGCGGTCCTCTCAACCGGGGCGGACTCTTCGGGCGGGGCGAATTCTTAGCTCGTCGTGGAGACGAGCTTCTGGGTCGGCCGCGTTCCTCGCGGCGCCTCTTCTTGGGATTCTGCTCGGTTCCACCCCGCCTAACTGCCACGGCCTCTTCCGCCTTGGCATACTTCCGTGCCCGAGCGAACATTTCGGTGAGGTCCGCTGGGAAATTCTTCTCAATCGAGAAGAGGAATCTGTAGGACCAGGCTCCAGTCTTCAGCGCCGACATGGCGATTGACTGGTCAAGCTCCCGGACTTCCCATGTTGCGGCGGTGAACCGGTCCAGATATTCCTTGAAGGACTCTCCCTCCTTTTGTTTGATGTCGAGGAGGGAGTCGGATGTCCGCCGCTGGGGCTGGCTAGCGGCGAAGTTGCCGGCAAACTGTCTGCCGAGCTGCTCAAAGGAGGAGACAGTACTTGGCTTCAGCCCGGTGAACCAAAGCCGGGCTGGTCCTCGGAGTGTCACCGGAAAAGCCTTGCACATCATAGCTTCCGAGGCTCCTTGTAGGGCCATCAAGACCCGGTAACTCTCCAGGTGGTCAAAGGGATCAGCCTTGCCGTTGTAAGGCTCCACCTGGGGCATTTTGAACCGGAGGGGAACCGGTTCATCTTCAATCTCCTGGGAGAAGGGCGACTTCGTATTGAACTCGAAGTCGCCGTTACGTCCCGATTTTTTCCCGTGGAGTGCCTGGATTTGGCGCTCCAGCTTTTCGATCTTCTTGTCGAGTTCGTCATTCTGGAGGATTGCTACAGCGGTTCCTCTGGGTGCAGGTTGCCCTGGAACCGACTCGGCTTCTGAAGGCTGTGGCCAGCCTCCGTGATCTCTGACTGGGTGCTCTCTCCAGAGGGAGGCCTGGACTTGAGAGTCCTGACCTCGAAGAGGAAGCCCGCTAGTAGGGGGCCCCAGTTGAACTGGAGCCGGGGGAGGCGGTGCTGCTGGGATGCCCCTGGGTTGCAAGCTTTGAACGGCGGTAGCCAACGCCTGCACTTGCTGCACCAGGGCATCAAATTGTTCCGGTCGAACTTGAGGTGCTGGCTCAACCGGGGGTGATGAGTTCCGAACGGAACATTCTGGGCTTGGTGGAGGACGTCGAGAGGCGTTGGAAGCCCCTTTGCTTCTTAGCTTCATGGCAGCGAACTCGGTCCCTTCCTCTAGCGCCAACTGTTGCTGGAAATTGGACCCGGGGGCCGCCGCGAAGCCGGGGAAGGAGGAGCTCCGCTGCTGCAGGAGGCGGACGGCGGTGCGCCGGCCGGCTGCGTCCTCCGCCGCGGGGGGTGTGCAAGTCCGAAGAGGGGTGGTGCGTCCAGTCCTGTCCCGTCCTGCAAAAAAGCCGGTGGCCGGGCTCCCCGGCGCCGGCCCTCCGATGCCTAAGTCAGAGGGGGCAAGTATGTGGAGAGAGCAGGGGAGAGAGTATGTGGAGAAGACAGAGAGTCTTGTGTTCGATTGTGTCTGTGCTGTTTTCCTTTTTTCCCCAGGTCTAGGAGGGTTCTCTCCAGCTCCGGGTTTTTTCTCTTGTTTTTGGTCCCCCCTCCCTTTTCCCCCCAGGTTTCCTTTTATAGGAGGATTTTTGTTACCTGGGAGGTGACAGGAGGTTTGTCCTGTTTTGTAATAATTGGGCACGATTTGGCCCATTAATGGCGTAATGGAGAACGGGACCGGATCAGACCGGAATCAGGGAGTTGTCACGGTCGATCGGACCTGTTGGAGTGGTTGAACCGCCGGCTGTGGTGGGCCTGGGGTCCGTGGATGGTAAGTGCATTTATTACCGAATGAACCGGCGGTCAGGGAGAGCCATACGTTCTGATGGTTCAGTGATCCGGAGATCGTCTTGGGCCGTGTTCATTAAATGACTGAGTGCATCGGAGACTTGAGAGAGTCTCGTGTATTAATGGCAGGTCGTGCCGAATACCTGCGAAGATCTTATGCCTTGATGGCTTAGAGATAGTGGCAGGTTATAGTGGAGTCGTCAGGTCCCTTAGAGGGTTAGGTGGAAATTGGATATTTGGCTAAGGCATGGGCTCGGCCTGCTGTGCTCGGCCTTCTGGTCTCGGCCTTCTGGTCTCGGCTCTCTGGTCTCGGCTCTCTGGTCTCGGCCTTCTGGTCTCGGCCCTCTGGTCTCGGCCTTCTGGTCTCGGCTCTCTGGTCTCGGCTCTCTGGTCTATGAGCTCGAGAGCGGAAGAGCTCGATCACTTAGGATGAGCTCGAGAGCGGAAGAGCCCGATCACTTAGGATGAGCTCGAGAGCGGAAGAGCCCGATCACTTAGGATGAGCTCGAGCTTGCTGATGGATTTGGGTGCTATAATTACATTTGTGGGGTGGTCCATTTTTCCACCAACAACTTTCTTTACACCCTAATTCCCCTCTGGGAATTCCTTGTAATCACACGAGCACGCCGTTGTAACCAGAAATTATTGAAATGCAAAATGTTATACATTTTTGAACTGTCTTTCTGGCATCGTCGTTCTACTGGTAATACATCCGCAGGTTAGCGGAATTCCAGCTCCTTAGAATTTCTCGACCATCTAGGGCCTCCAGGTAGATCGCCCTCGACAAGTTGTGCACGTCTGCGCCCACCAAGCGGGACAGCCTGTCGGCCCTGGCATTTTCGCTTCTTGGGACCTGCTGAATGTCGACACTGCCGAGGTCGGGAATGAGTGCTTGCACCTTCCAGACATAGCTCTGCATGGTCGGGCTCCGAGCCTCGAACTCCCCTCGGACCTGCCCGACCACCAGCTGGGAGTCGGTGAAGACCTTCAGACGCCGGATGCCGAGCTCCTTGGTGAGTTTGAGTCCTGTGACTAGGGCCTCGTATTCCGCCTCGTTGTTGGTCACTGGAAATCCGAACCTCAAGGCATACTCGGCTATCACTCCATCGGGACTGGTAAGGACCAGCCCGGCCCCTCCACCTTCGGGGTTCGACGACCCATCAATGTGAAGCGTCCAGATTGGGAGGTCGAGGCTGGGTGTTTCCGGCGGCCTAGGTTCCGCCTCCTGCACAGTGCACTCAGCGAGGAAGTCCGCGAGCACCTGGGCCTTGATGGCGGGTCGGGGCTGGTAGCGGATGTCGAACTCACCAAGTTCTACTGCCCACTTCACCAGCCGTCCCGCATTCTCAGGATTGCTGAGGATCTGCCGCAGTGGTTGATCGGTCAAGAGGGTGACAGGATGAGCCTGGAAATAGGGGCGAAGCCTCCTGGCCGCGGTGAGCAGCGCGAAGGCGATCTTTTCCGCCTTCGTATACCGCGTCTCGGCATCCCGTAGGACCCGGCTGATGTAGTACACAGGCTTCTGGAGCTTTGCCTCTTCCCGAACCAGTACTGCGCTGACTGTGGTTGGGGAGACCGCCAGATAGAGGTAGAGCATCTCCCCCTCTTGCGGCTCGGACAGCAGGGGAGGAGACGCCAAGTACTCCTTGAGTTGGTCGAATGCCACTTGACATTCGGCCGTCCAAAGGAAGTCTTTCGGGCGCTTCAACACCTTGAAGAACGGTTGGCAGCGTTCGGCCGATTTTGCCACAAATCGTCCGAGCGCGGCGACCCTTCCAGCGAGCTCCTGAACCTCCTTCACTTTGGTCGGAGGGGACATATCTTGGATGGCCTTGATTTTGTCCGGGTTGGCCTCGATCCCCCGCTGGTTGACAATGAAACCGAGGAACCTCCCGGCCGAAGCACCAAAGGCGCACTTCGCTGGGTTCAGCTTCACGCGAAACTTCCGCAAGGTGGCGAAAGTCTCCTCCAGATCCGCAATGTGCTGGTCTGCATGGCGACTCTTCACCAGCATATCGTCCACGTACACCTCCATGTTCCGGCCAATCTGCTCCTTGAAGATTTTATTGACGAGGCGCTGGTAAGTGGCGCCAGCATTCTTCAGACCAAAGGGCATTACCTTGTAACAGTACAGCCCCCGGTCTGTTATAAAGGCAGTTTTCTCCTCGTCCTGTGGAGCCATCATTATTTGGTTGTAGCCGGAGAAGGCGTCCATGAAAGACAGCAGCTGATATCCGGAAGTCGCGTCGACCAGTTGGTCTATCCGTGAAAGCGGAA
This sequence comes from Phoenix dactylifera, assembly GCF_051530095.1. NCBI lineage: Eukaryota > Viridiplantae > Streptophyta > Magnoliopsida > Arecales > Arecaceae > Phoenix > Phoenix dactylifera. Next base: position 20,081,330 of record NC_143202.1, on the reverse strand, counting down.
AGCTATCCTTGGGGCACGCCTTGTTCAGGTCGGTGTAGTCGACGCACATCCTCCACTTCCCGCTCGCCTTCCAGACAAGTACGACGTTTGCCAGCCACTCGGGGTAGCTCACCTCCCTTATGAAGCCTGCATCCGAGAGTTTGTCTACCTCCTGGTCGACCACCCGGATCCGATCCGGGGCACAGTGTCTCTTCTTCTGCTTTACTGGTCGGTGGGTCGGGTCGACGTTGAGGGCGTGAGAAATGACCTCCGGGTCGATCCCAGGTACATCGGCCACCGACCAGGCAAATACATCAGCATTGGCTCGGAGGAATTCCACTAACCTGAGCCGAGCTTCCGAGTCGAGGTTGGCACCGACCCGGACCGTACGGTCCGGGCGACCCTCTTCAAGGGGAACTTCGATCACATCCTCGGCCGGCTCCCCGTGCCGCAAAGCCACCTCGTCTCTGGCGTCAAGGGACTCGACGCTTAGGGCCTCCACGGGCTTCTTCCCTTTGAGAGTTGCTAGGAAACATTGCCGCGCGGTCGGTTGGTCACCTCGGACCTCTCCAATCCCGGCCGCCGTGGGGAACCGCATTAACAAATGGTATGTAGAGACTACCGCGCGAAGGGCGTTCAGTCCGGGTCGTCCGAGGATAGCGTTGTAGGCCGAGGGAACACGGACGACCAAGAACCCGAGCCGCACCGTGGCTTCTGCGGGTGCAACGCCCGCAGTCACAGGCAGTTCAATGACACCTTCGGCCGAGATAGCGTCCCCAGTGAATCCTATGAGGGGGGTGGATGTTTTGAGCAACACTTGTCGGGACAAGCTCATCTTTTGGAAGGCCTCGTAAAACAAAATATCAGCTGAGCTTCCACTATCCACAAGAACACGCCTTACATCATAGTTCGCCATAGTGAGGAAGATCACCATGGCATCATCATGGGGGGTCTGAACCCCCTTTACATCCTCATCACAAAAGGTGATTACATTTCCGACCCGCTGCCTCTTCGCGACGGCCACCCCTGATGCTTCCACCGAGCCCCCTGCGTTTCTCACGGGCCGAGAGCAGCCCCCAGTGATGGTGTGGATTACGCCCGCGACGGGTCGATTCTGCTCCTGAGGCTCCTGAGGGGCCGGGTCGGCCGGACGCGGGTCTGCGGGGGGACGTCGGTCGTTTACATATCGACCGAGACGCCCTCGGCGGATGAGAGCCTCGATCTCGTCCCGAAGCTGTAAGCAGTCTTCGGTGTCGTGGCCGTGGTCTCGGTGGTACTCACAGTACGCCCGAGAGGGCCTCCTCCCAGGGATCTTCTTCATCTGTCTCGGGACCGGGAGGTCCTCTCGCCCCTTGATTTCCATGAGGATCTGGGCCCGGGGAGTCAGGAGAGGAGTGTACCGGTTGAAACGTCGGGGCGGAGAACGAGGGCGTAGGGCGCCGTGGTTCCTCGCCGGCGACGGGCTTCTGCGCCGACGTTGAGGCGTCGGGCTCCTCCTCTGGGGTGCCTCTTTTCGCCTTTTCTTTCCGAGCTTTAGAGGGGCCTCGGCGGCCTCCTTGTTCCGGTGGGCGGCTGCCTCCTCGGCGTCTGCATACTGGTTCGCCCGAGACAACAGCTCCGGGAAGCTCCGCGGCAGGCGTTTGTCCAGGGAGAAGGTGAGTCTGCCCTTCCGGAAGCCACGCTTCAGGGCTGAGAGAGCCACCTCCTGGCTCAGGTTCCGGACCTCCAATGTAGCCTTGTTGAAGCGGGTAAGGTAATCCCGCAGGCTTTCTCCCTCGTTTTGCCGGACATCAAAGAGGGAGTCGGAAACCAATCGCCGCCGGCTACTGACGGCGAAATGGCTGATGAAGAGGCGAGTGAACTGGTCAAAGGACTGGATAGAGTCAGCCTCCAGGCCGGCGAACCACGCCCTGGCTGGGCCACGGAGGGTCGCCGGGAAGGCCTTGCAGAGGAGGGGATCTGATGCTCCATGGAGGAGCATAAGAGTCCTGAAACTCTCCACGTGATCCCGCGGGTCCGCCGCCCCGTCATAGGGCTCAATCGCCGGCATTTTGAATCCCAGCGGATTTGGGGTCCGCAGGATCCTCGAGGCAAGCGCCGGTTGGGAGGAGATCTCCAAGTCGGCGAAGGGATCTTTAGAGTGGCCCTTCAGGACCTGGAGTGGTCGGTGGAGATCGTCCACCCGCCGGTCCAGGGAGCGCGACCGATGGGTGGGAGACAAGGAGCACCGAGAGGGGGACCGACTGGAGCGCGGGTTCCTTGAGGACTGGGGGGTCTGGGAACGCGCCCGGGCCCGCCTCTCGTACCCCGCGCAGCTTCGGTGGGACGGTCCCGGCAGAATGGACCGTGCTCGAGAATCTTCCTCGCGCCGGCGCTCCTCCCCATGGGAGAGGAAGGAGCGCGGGTTAAGGAGGACAGGTGAGCGCTCAGGGAGCAGCGGCTCCTGGGCCCGCTGCGGCGCTCGAGACATCACACCCTGCAGGTTCTGCACCGCCTCCGCAAGGGTGCGGACCTGCTGGGCTAACTGGTCGAACTGAGCGGCTTCGACCATCTGAATCGGGGGTGGAACGGTGGAGTGTTGCTGAGAATGTGTTGGAGACGCAGCGGCCTCCCGGCCGGAGGCGCGAGAGGCCCCGCGACCGGAGGCATTGGAAGCTCCACGACCACCTCGCCGTGCCATTACGATCGCTCTAAGATTCGGGCCCTTCCTCTAGCGCCAACTGTTGCTGGTGGTCCAAACCGAGAACGATTGGCACAGCGGTGTGAACGGGATTCCGTCTGAGCTGCCTTGGTTGATGTTGATTGTGCTCCACCTTCCACCGGAAAACCTGCAAGCAAGCCTCGCACCACCACTGGGGTAGTGGGGGCCCTCCGACGATCAAGTCAGAGGAGATTGGAGGAGGAAGAGAGATGATAATAGCAAGCAAGAGAGTGCTCTGGAAGATATTGCTTACCCCCCCTTCTCCCCCCAGCCGCATATATACCTGGCTGGGGGGTCTCTCAGGGAGGTTTGCCATCGTGGGGCGCGATGGAGTGGCCACTGACATGGCCGTTACAGGGCGTCGTGGAGCAGCGCTGGGTACGGCCATGACAGGGCGTAGTGGAGTTCCGCTTTGTACGGCTGATACAGGAGATCGTGGAACAGCATCGGATACAGCCGTTGCAGGGAGTAGTGGAGCAGGAGGCCTCGGCGTGCCTCTGGGAAGCAGCCTGTCGTTATCAAGAGATCTCCGACTCGGGGTCGGAGTGCTGGATCAGGGGGCAGCCGACTCGAGGTCGGGCTGTGGAGCCGAAGATGTCCGACTCAGGGTCGGATTGCTGGATCAAAGGACAGCCGTAGTCTTCATGGGCGCGCGTGCCGGTCACGTGGAGCATGGCGGCTTAGTTCCCCCGTAACAATGATAATATGTTTATGTTGTGTCAATGGAAAGAAGCCAACCAAATAGGTTTGATACTCAGACTCTTACCAACCTTTTAAGAGAAATAAGAAGCATCTAATGGTGGTGAGCAAAAAAATGAAAAGCATGGAAAATGTTAACTCGACTATGTAAAATATGAAAGAAATTTGAAAGTAGCAAGTGAACGAGTAAGGAAGGTAGCAAAAACAAAGTTAGCAAGCTCGGTTAATGAGTTAAAATTTGGAGAACTAGCAAGTAAATTAGCAAGTTGTTAGTGGAGCAAGTAAATAAATAAGCAAAGAAAAAAAAGTAAGAAAGAAGAGAGGAGAGCTAAGGTATGTAGAGCCCTTATTTTTGTTGTTGTTGATAATGAGGAAGATCTCCCTTAGATTCGGAAGTAAAGGCTAAGGGCTTCTTTCAAGCTCTAATAGGTGAAACTTATCTTCTCCTTGACAAAGGTTTCCTTCTTGTTAGATGAGTTTAGGTCTTTCGGCTTATAGGAGATAGTGGGAAGTTGGGTATTCTAAGGCTCTAAGGTTTTGGTGCTTGGTTTAAAGCTAGGATTTCTTCTAGGGCTAGCAAAAAGTATTAAGAGAAGGAAGAGAGCTAGCACTAAAAATTGGGGGTTTTTTTGCTTGGTCTTCTCTTCATGAATGGGGTTTCTTGGAGTCCTGGGTTGAAGTCACACTTGTGTGAAGATTTAGCTAAGCTGAGAGGGTTTGGGTGCATTGCTAGGATTGTATCTTATTGGTTAGTAAGAATTGCTTGGTCTCACTCAAGTGATGAGACTAGATATAAATCATAAGGTGGATGAAAAAGGAATATATATGGCTTGAATTAACTTATTTGAAATAAATGGGGAGAGGAGATGGTATAAGTTTTTTCGGTTCACCTAATATGTCCAAGTGGTTGAGTAGGGCTGTAAGATTAATGCATAAATCTTGTCGATATAAATTGTGCTTCACATAGGTTAATGAACTATATAGCTTCTAAATAGATTTTAAGTTAGTGGATCTGGAGAGCTAGCATGGCCTTGGAACCTTAGAAATATGGAAAGGGGTAAAGATGAATTTGGTTTGGTGCATGATGATTGGGGTAGTTTATTTTTCGAAGGATCAATTGGCATAAAATAAATCATGATAAGTCCATTTGAGCTTTGGATGAGGAAAAATTATTGTGTGCACTGCATGCACGGCCACGTTGGTGCATGCCACCAATCGCCGTAGTGTATTGCTGTGGGCCAATTAGTGAGACGAGTGCATGATGAATGGAACCTACGTTCAGGCATCTTAGTGATTGGTGGCATGTACTAGCATAGTCGTGCATGCCGTGCACACACTAATTTCTCTTCAATGAGGCTTAGATAGGGCTAATGTGTTGGACTGTTTATGTGGGTTGGGCATAGGTTGTTATAAGTTGGGCTTGGGTTATTCATGGGTTAGCCCAGGGTTAGTTATGGGCTGGTTTCCTACATGGGTGGGTATGGTTGGTTGTAGGTAGGGCTTATTTAGTTATGGATTTGTTATGGGTTGGGCAGATTGGGTTTAGGTTAAGTCTGTCGAGAAACAAATTATTGGATCAAGGGGAAGAACAAGGAGGCCCTGTTGCATCTATTATGTGAAATGATATATATAATGTTTTGTTATCTGGTACATTACATTCAAATAATGCTTTAATGCCTTAAGCTTTCTTCTGGATATCTTGTGATAGTGGTTTTCAACTGGGGGTTCTAGAAGTTTTAAGGCCTTCTGTCCATCGTATCTCCAAAATTCCCTCATCTCAAAATAGCTTTGTTGGTAGAATTGTTTCTTATTGCTTATTTGCCTCAATATCCACAGTTTAGCTTGCCATCAATTTGTAAATCTGCTTGGCATGAGCTCATTTTGTTATTATGATATTCCTTGTCCTGCTTGTCTATTTTTTTATTGATTAAATGTGAACATAGATATGAATAAGGCTTCTAGGAATGAGTAAAATTAAGGGACCCACTATGGTAGAAATTTTAGATAAAATATACACTGGTTAGCATTGTAGATAAACACAATGTGCTCTTCTTCATTTAATTATCAGATTACATAGGTTCATGACATGCACCAACAAAGTTTGCAGTCATTCAGTAATGCTGAGTAGTTTGAAATAAAATATATTAAAACATTGAGTAAAATGCTCACTGTATTGTGTATATGCTTTTTTGTTTCTTTTTTTTCCTTGATTGCTTTTGTATTATTCTTTAGGTATGTAAAATTAGTAAGTTTGAATCAGAGGCTCTTAGATCTGGAACAAAAACAGTTCTTGTACTTCTAAAATTTCTGAATTGCCAGACAAAAGTCTAATAGACTATCTGAAAGAAAAAAAATACTCAAATGACTTCATGATCGCTGAATGCTGCTAAGGCGTCGATGCACCACCACAAGATAATCCAATGTAAAAGTTTTCAGGTTTACAAAAATGAACCTAAAAGTAAGATGAAGAAACAAAATTTATGGCAGCATACAAAATCAATGAGGAAGGCATGTTGTATTCTTTATCCAGCTAGATAGAGTTGGAAACCAATTAGTGAAAGTGTTCATTAAAAAATTGATTTGTAAACTTTACTTTTACATCTGATATGATAGGTTGCACCACATTTTCTAAATATAATGTACAAAAGCTTTAGGATTTTCCAAGATGTTACTGATATGCTTCGCATTAAATGTAGAACTTTACCCATGCTAGTTAAACCAAGAGAACATCTTACAGCTCCCAATCAAATAATTAGTTAATATATGATGGGAGATATATAATGATCTGCAGTAGGAAAAAAAATGGAGTAATATGAAGATACCTTGGTGATATAGTCTTGCAAATGCTTTAGAGGATACCCAACAACAAGTAGAAGCTGATTAATTTAGTTCTGATCTAGACTAATCTGACCAAAATCCCTGCTTCAAGTGCTCCAGATTTAAACTCAGAAATGAAACAGATTTCACTTTGATACCGCAAAACTTTTATCATAGTTATGGTTGTCTAAAAGATTGGTATAAGTGGCTATCTTGAATGCCTAGGCAGGAACCTATTAGTTGTTTTAAAAAAATAAGATAAAATTAGTAACATAATCTTATATTGCTTGTTTTATATCCACGCGATACACAGGATTAGATTTAGAACCTTTTAGTCATAACACTTGTTGCTGGAAATTGGACCCGGGGGCCGCCGTGAAGCCGGGGAAGGAGGAGCTCCGCTGCTGCAGGGGGCGGACGGCGGTGCGCCGGCTGGCTGCGTCCTCCGCTGCGGGGGGGTGTGCAAGTCCTGCAAAGAAAACCGGTGGCCGGGCTCCCCGGCGCCGGCCCTCCGATGCCTAAGTCAGAGGGGGCAAGTATGTGGAGAGAGCAGGGGAGAGAGTATGTGGAGAAGACAAAGAGAATCCGGTGTTCCATTGTGTCTGTGCTGTTTTCTTCCTTTTTTCCCCGGTCTAGGAGGGTTCACTCCAGCTCCGGGTTTTTTTTCTCTGGTTTTTGGTCCTCCCTCCCTTTTCCCTCCAGGTTTCCTTTTATAGGAGGATTTTTGTTACCTGGGAGGTGACAGGAGGTTTGTCCTGTTTTGTAATAATTGGGCACGATTTGGCCCATTAATGGCGTAATGGAGAACGGGACCGGATCAGACCGGAATCAGGGAGTTGTCACGGTCGATTGGACCTGTTGGAGTGGTTGAACCGCCGGCTGTGGTGGGCCTGGGGTCCGTGGATGGTAAGTGCATTTATTACCGAATGAACCGGCGGTCAGGGAGAGCCATACGTTCTGATGGTTCAGTGATCCGGAGATCGTCTTGGGCCGTGTTCATTAAATGCCTGAGTGCATCGGAGACTTGAGGGAGTCTCATGCATTAATGGCAGGTCGTGCCGAACGCCTGAGGAGATCTTATGCCTTGATGGCTTGGAGATAGTGGCAGGTCGCAAGCCGTAGGAGTTGTCAAGTCCCTTGAACTTTAGGTAGAGGTTGAACATTTGGTTAAGGCATCGGCTCGGCAAGGGTGCCGAGCCGAGCTGATCGCCCAATGGGGCGCCCTGTGGCGGGGCTGCTTTGAGTACTCCTGGTCGGCGCCCTTTAGGCGAGCACCTTCTAGCAGAACGCCTCGGCGCTGTCTTTGGTCGGCACTTTCTAACCGAGCAGCTTATTTTGGTTGGGCACCTCTTGGCGCGCACTCTGGTCGGCGCCTTCTAGTCGAGCGCCTTCCTGGTCGGCATCCTTTGGCCGAGCAGCTTTCTGGTCGGCGATCTTTGGCCGAGCAGCTCTCCGTTCAGCACTCTTTGGCCGAGCAACTTTCCGGCTGGCGCTCTTCGGCCGAGCAGCTCTCTGGTCGGCGCTCTTTGGCTGAGCGCCTCCGTGGATGTATGACTTGGGGTTTTTCCCCCAACACTACCCCCCGACTTCCGAGTTCCAGTTGGCTACCAGCTGGAGCGCGGGAAGTAGCTTTAGTTGGGTCATTATGAATTCCGAAAATTTCGATTTACTGTGCGTTTTTAATTATCGGAAGCTTCGAGGTGCCTTTAATAGGCGGCGTCTCTTCCTTCCCGAAAAGCCTCATTATTGGGGCACTTTTTGCGAAGCGTCCTCGCGTCGTGGGCTCATGATGGGGCCGCACGATCCGATGGGGCGCTTCGATGTTCGAAGCGCTAGCCCTAATTAAATGCGTCGTTCTGTCTTTTAGACCGACACGTGTTATCATCTAACCGGGACGCAGCGTTTTCTTCGCTGATCCGGGCCGTTGGGGAGGTCTATATAAACTCTCCCCCGGCCCCCTGTCCTCTTTCTATTGCTTTCTGCTTCCAGCTTCCTATTCTTCCAGTCTTCCTCAGACCGAAGTCCCTTTTCTCCGGCATCTTCCCCAGGTCCCCCTTCTTTTTGACTTCTCTCTCTTGCAATGGGTTCTTTGCCTAGTGAAGTAGTGTCCACCATGAGTGTCCTGGAGGTCGAGATGACCGAAGAGTGGTTTTTCCCTCTTCACGGGTTCCGTTTGGAACCCGCCAGGCGAAGGGATCGGGTAACCGATCCTCCGGTAGGCTGGATCGGAGTGCACTCGGAGTCACTCTGGGCCGGCCTCCGATTTCCTCTTCACGGCTTTGTGAATGAGTTGCTGGCGGTATGCCAGTTGGTTCCGGCGCAACTCACTCCAAACGCTTGGAGGACAGTGATGGTGTAATAACCCCAAATATTTTTTTATATAAAAAGGGATAGAATAGTTCTTTAAAATTGATGTAAGGGGTAAAATTGGAAGGAATCAAAAGATAATGGCATAGTTGTAGATACGATAAAGTGGTAAGGGTAAAATTGGAAAGGAATCAAAAGTTAATGGCATAACCGTAGATATGTTGAAGTGTTAGGGGCAAAATGGGAATTTAATAATATTAAAAAAAGGGTGAATAGTATCTTGATGTGATTTAATTGGAGGGTTTGAGCTGGCTTTTGGAATGAAACCGAGAGAAAGAGGGAGGGGGTTCTCAGGCGTGAAACAGAGGAAAGAAAGAAAGAAAAAGAGAAGAAGAAGAAGAAGAAAGAAGAAGAGGAAGGGGATTCGAGGAGGAAAGGGATCCCGGTTGCACTTCCAGCTGAAGGGAAAAACGTAGATCTCCTTCCCCTCTACGCAAGGACCTCGATTTCCAAAAAGAAAAAGGTGAATGTCCATCCCTATCTAGTCTTTTGATGACATTAGGCTATACAAAGGGTGAATATAGTCTAGAGGGGTCGGATAAGGGTTGTAGAGGCGGTTAAAAGAGGAAGAATCGGATTTTGACAAATTTTTCCGGCACTACGGAAAAACTGTGTCGAAGTCCCAACTTCGGCGAATTATTTAGGGGGTCAAACGGCCTCCGATGATGATGCATGTTATCTCTTTGGAATCCTCTATGAGTGTAGAATGTTAGGTAAAAATTTCATCAAATTTGGAGTCCTGAAAGTGGATCAAAACCGGGATGAAGTAACCCACTATCGGTCCGGGTTACTGTTCATCCGGGTGGAAAATAAGGGATTTCATGCTATAATAGGGTATTAAGCCTAGATTAGGCTAAGGGAGACCTTGTACTCGTGCAAGGGAGTCCCTAATACACATAAATGGTGAGTTAATTAATTAAAAAGGAAAAGAAGAAAGAAAAGAAAAGATTTAGGGAACAGGGGAGTTGAATCAATTAAAGTTCTCTATGTTATAATTGGCACGTAGATTATAGCCCTTGATACAAGACTAAATGTATTGTAAATGCATGTCACAGTTGGGCAAGAAGCTAGGGAACAAGAAGAAGAAGTTCCCCACTGCCTGCTGTAGATTTTTGGAGGCGTATCAGGGCTGTGCCAGATTGACAGGTGAGTGGGAGCTTGTACTTTGCACCATGAGCACATTCCTTATTCATTTTCATGAATGTTGCCAAGTGTGACTTGATTCCACCTGAGCTTATTGATTAATTGTTGTAGTAGATTCCTCTATAATCTTGATTCTCCATGCTTGATTATTCTGTACATGCATTTGAGGGAACATTGAGAGGAATTACGAGGGGTTGATGAGTAATCAAATTGATTCCGAATTGTGAAATGATTTCTTTTGTAAATTGATTTCATTTCCTCTATTTCAAAGATTTGTAGAGCCTTTTTAGTGGTATATTGAGTTGTATTGCACTTCTTTGACCCTCACTTCTAACCCTGATGTTAGTTTATGATTGGGTCATGATCAAGTGAGTGGTAGCCTTGATTATACTCCTTTTTAGTAGAGTATTGGGAGGGTGCATTATGGCATTTATGCATGGCTTGGCAGTATTTGCAGGACACCTATAGTCGATGGGGGTTGAACATCGGCCTTTGTGCACATAGTAGCCTTCTGGGTGGGCGGAGCCCAGTCCCTTCCTAGGGGGGGACACGGCCCTAGGCGTAGGATCGGCCGGTCCTACGACTTATATTCTGCTTGCCGCCGGGCATAGTAAGACCCCGCGAGGTGCAGTATGGCTTTCCGCGGATGTAGAATTCCCGCGAGGTGCCGTTTAGTATGTAGATGTGAGATGGATTTCTGTTCTGGATACTGGCCGGCATTTACATTATCGATATGGTGTCTTATCCTGCATATGCATGTGATAGTAGGGAGTTGTTGCTGGTTCGCCTGGGGCGTAAAACCCACCTCCCGACAGCTGTCTAGTGATGATTTTAGCATATTGACACCTGATTTGTATGTTCCAGCATTATGATCTGTTGAGCATATTCATGAGTAGCATATATGTTTACTTGATTATTCCATATATGCTTCAGATGAGTGGATATTGATTGTGGTGATATTGATGATTTACTCCATATTCTCTATGTTGAGTTCATGTTCATGTTGTTATTGATCTTGAGATTTCATCTCGAGCCATGATTATATTCTGTCTCATGTGCATAGTACTCTCTACTCCACTCACTGAGTATTTATATACTCACTCCCCAGTTTGGTGTTTTTGATTGCAGGGCAGGTATTGTATAGAGAAGAGCAGGATTAGTGGTTGCCTGCTAGCTGTGCCGCTCCATAGTATAGTATAGTATAATGTAAATAGAGGTTTATACCTTTTGGTGTATTATAAACCTTCTATTGTATATAGTGCATAGTTACAGTCATAGATCCTGTTGTGGATATGGGTTTGACCATGGATGGAATGGGAACCAGATTTTTATACAGATGAGTTATATGCCTGAGATAATGTATTGATATATATTGTCCAGGTTCATTATGTGACGGATTATGTGATTGCTGCTCTGACAGGTAGTGTGTTGTATGTATTGAGATAATCCTGACAGGTCACTATAGAAAAAGTGATCATTTTGTGCATGTATCATGCCAAATTTTTCAAGATTTATTGATGATTGATAGGTAGTAGGGTTCTACGCGGTGGCTGGTGGCCTTATGCCTACCCGCACCCTAGGACCGTCGCGGCGGCCCGCCGGGAACGGGGCGGGGGTCGTGACAGAGATGGTATCAGAGCAAAGGTTAAGAAGAGTCCTGTCAGAGCAATAGGATGAGTCAGGATTAAGTATTGGATTATACTATGGAGCATAGGATTTTTCTGTATGTTATTTTATGAGTCATTTACAATTCAGTAAAATATATCATGACTCAGTGTGTAACGACCATCCTCTCTTTTTGACTTTTTTAGAGAGATATAAAGAATACCTCCAAGGAGAGGACCTACTCGTCCTGGAAAGAGGATGGAGCCAGATATAGCATTGGATGTGGGTTCCGCACATGTCGAGCCCCAAAGAGAAAAATCTCCTCCTGCTGATAGATGGAGGGTTAATGATCAAGGAGAGGTAGGAAGTAGAGATGCATTGATGGAACAGTACTGGCGGAGAATCAGGCTCTGAGGGAGCAGATTGCTCGGGGAAAATCTCCTGCCCCGTCAGTAGTATCCATCCCACCTCCTGTACCTGTGCCAAGAAGTTTGGCCAGGCGAGCTCTAGATGATGAGGGGATTACTGTACAGGAATTTCTGAGGCTCAGAACCTCGGAGTTTAATGGGATAGTACAAAAGCGAAGTATGTGTATCCTACCTGTGTGGTAGAGATAGAAGGTAAAACACTTCTAATTGATTTGATTTCCAATACCATACCGAGCAGAATATGAAAAGCAGATACACTCACCCCTTTGAGTAATCAGGTAATTTACTCTTTTAAATTCGAGGACGAATTTTATATAAGGGGGGGAGGATGTAATAACCCCAAATATTTTTTTATATAAAAAGGGATAGAATAGTTCTTTAAAATTGATGTAAGGGGTAAAATTGGAAGGAATCAAAAGATAATGGCATAGTTGTAGATACGATAAAGTGGTAAGGGTAAAATTGGAAAGGAATCAAAAGTTAATGGCATAACCGTAGATATGTTGAAGTGTTAGGGGCAAAATGGGAATTTAATAATATTAAAAAAAGGGTGAATAGTATCTTGATGTGATTTAATTGGAGGGTTTGAGCTGGCTTTTGGAATGAAACCGAGAGAAAGAGGGAGGGGGTTCTCAGGCGTGAAACAGAGGAAAGAAAGAAAGAAAAAGAGAAGAAGAAGAAGAAGAAAGAAGAAGAGGAAGGGGATTCGAGGAGGAAAGGGATCCCGGTTGCACTTCCAGCTGAAGGGAAAAACGTAGATCTCCTTCCCCTCTACGCAAGGACCTCGATTTCCAAAAAGAAAAAGGTGAATGTCCATCCCTATCTAGTCTTTTGATGACATTAGGCTATACAAAGGGTGAATATAGTCTAGAGGGGTCGGATAAGGGTTGTAGAGGCGGTTAAAAGAGGAAGAATCGGATTTTGACAAATTTTTCCGGCACTACGGAAAAACTGTGTCGAAGTCCCAACTTCGGCGAATTATTTAGGGGGTCAAACGGCCTCCGATGATGATGCATGTTATCTCTTTGGAATCCTCTATGAGTGTAGAATGTTAGGTAAAAATTTCATCAAATTTGGAGTCCTGAAAGTGGATCAAAACCGGGATGAAGTAACCCACTATCGGTCCGGGTTACTGTTCATCCGGGTGGAAAATAAGGGATTTCATGCTATAATAGGGTATTAAGCCTAGATTAGGCTAAGGGAGACCTTGTACTCGTGCAAGGGAGTCCCTAATACACATAAATGGTGAGTTAATTAATTAAAAAGGAAAAGAAGAAAGAAAAGAAAAGATTTAGGGAACAGGGGAGTTGAATCAATTAAAGTTCTCTATGTTATAATTGGCACGTAGATTATAGCCCTTGATACAAGACTAAATGTATTGTAAATGCATGTCACAGTTGGGCAAGAAGCTAGGGAACAAGAAGAAGAAGTTCCCCACTGCCTGCTGTAGATTTTTGGAGGCGTATCAGGGCTGTGCCAGATTGACAGGTGAGTGGGAGCTTGTACTTTGCACCATGAGCACATTCCTTATTCATTTTCATGAATGTTGCCAAGTGTGACTTGATTCCACCTGAGCTTATTGATTAATTGTTGTAGTAGATTCCTCTATAATCTTGATTCTCCATGCTTGATTATTCTGTACATGCATTTGAGGGAACATTGAGAGGAATTACGAGGGGTTGATGAGTAATCAAATTGATTCCGAATTGTGAAATGATTTCTTTTGTAAATTGATTTCATTTCCTCTATTTCAAAGATTTGTAGAGCCTTTTTAGTGGTATATTGAGTTGTATTGCACTTCTTTGACCCTCACTTCTAACCCTGATGTTAGTTTATGATTGGGTCATGATCAAGTGAGTGGTAGCCTTGATTATACTCCTTTTTAGTAGAGTATTGGGAGGGTGCATTATGGCATTTATGCATGGCTTGGCAGTATTTGCAGGACACCTATAGTCGATGGGGGTTGAACATCGGCCTTTGTGCACATAGTAGCCTTCTGGGTGGGCGGAGCCCAGTCCCTTCCTAGGGGGGGACACGGCCCTAGGCGTAGGATCGGCCGGTCCTACGACTTATATTCTGCTTGCCGCCGGGCATAGTAAGACCCCGCGAGGTGCAGTATGGCTTTCCGCGGATGTAGAATTCCCGCGAGGTGCCGTTTAGTATGTAGATGTGAGATGGATTTCTGTTCTGGATACTGGCCGGCATTTACATTATCGATATGGTGTCTTATCCTGCATATGCATGTGATAGTAGGGAGTTGTTGCTGGTTCGCCTGGGGCGTAAAACCCACCTCCCGACAGCTGTCTAGTGATGATTTTAGCATATTGACACCTGATTTGTATGTTCCAGCATTATGATCTGTTGAGCATATTCATGAGTAGCATATATGTTTACTTGATTATTCCATATATGCTTCAGATGAGTGGATATTGATTGTGGTGATATTGATGATTTACTCCATATTCTCTATGTTGAGTTCATGTTCATGTTGTTATTGATCTTGAGATTTCATCTCGAGCCATGATTATATTCTGTCTCATGTGCATAGTACTCTCTACTCCACTCACTGAGTATTTATATACTCACTCCCCAGTTTGGTGTTTTTGATTGCAGGGCAGGTATTGTATAGAGAAGAGCAGGATTAGTGGTTGCCTGCTAGCTGTGCCGCTCCATAGTATAGTATAGTATAATGTAAATAGAGGTTTATACCTTTTGGTGTATTATAAACCTTCTATTGTATATAGTGCATAGTTACAGTCATAGATCCTGTTGTGGATATGGGTTTGACCATGGATGGAATGGGAACCAGATTTTTATACAGATGAGTTATATGCCTGAGATAATGTATTGATATATATTGTCCAGGTTCATTATGTGACGGATTATGTGATTGCTGCTCTGACAGGTAGTGTGTTGTATGTATTGAGATAATCCTGACAGGTCACTATAGAAAAAGTGATCATTTTGTGCATGTATCATGCCAAATTTTTCAAGATTTATTGATGATTGATAGGTAGTAGGGTTCTACGCGGTGGCTGGTGGCCTTATGCCTACCCGCACCCTAGGACCGTCGCGGCGGCCCGCCGGGAACGGGGCGGGGGTCGTGACAGATGGGTTTCCTGTCACTGTGTTTACTACAGGGGATTCCTACCTCTGTCAACGTCTTCCGGCGACTTTTTATTTTCAAGTCGAACCCGGGAGACGGGGAGTGGCTCTACATCGCCCTCCGGGTGGGTCGGCCACTTTTTCATGGTGCCCCCTCATCCATTCATGGTTGGAAGGAGAAATTCTTCTTCCTGGGTTCTGAACGGTCCTGGGGGTTTGACCCCAGGTGGAGGCCGGCCCAACTTAAATCCATCAACAGGCCCCCCCAGCTTTCTCCGCGTGAGCAGGAGATCTTCGATACCATCCGCAGCCTTGGGGACGGGATTTTGCTGAACGGCCTCATTAGCGAGGACGCCCTGGTGAACGTGGGTTTGAGCTCGGCACGTCCTCAGGGTAAGGATAGTTACAGCAACTTCTTATTTCCTTATTGTTCTAATGTTCTAATTTTGCTCATCTTTGCAGACATCGCAAAAATGGTGACCAAGAGTGAAGTCCTTTACGCCCGCTTCCAGAAGAGGGCGGCCGAACTCTCAGGAGAACCGACCGAGCCGAGGAAGAAAGCAAAGACCTCGGCGAAGACCTCGACGACCACAACAATTGAGGCGCGCGCTTCTTGCCCCGTGCGCCCTGAGGCTGGTCGGGGAGAGGGCGTGGGCTCTGGCGGAGCCACGATGGCACTTCCGTGTCCGGTGCCGATTTCGCAAGTCACTGGTCGGCGGGAAGCTCCAAATTCCGACCAGGGAGGGAGGACTTCAACAGATCTGGCGCTCGCACGCCCCACCTCTACCACGCAGCGGTCCGGTCAGCCGTCTACTCGACCCCTATTCCCCAGCTCTGAGCCGGGGAATAGCCAAGAAGCAACGGGGTCGGCCGCACCCAGGCCAGCTGAGGCCGGTCTGGCGGGTTCTTCGGGTCCTCAGGAGCGGGTGCCTTACGCTCCTGGATGGGCTGTTTTCGAGGGCGACTCGGCCCTCGATAATGCACAAGTGGCGCGCGAAGTTCTTCGGGTCGCGCTGCTCCCGGCCGACCAGGCCAAAATTCGGTCCATGAACTACGGCGAGTTCATGGACTCCGCTATTTGCTCTTCCATCCGAGTAAGTCAGCTTTTATTTCTGTGCAAATTTGTGTTTCGGCTTAAAACTGTTTCTTACATGTCCCTCTTGCAGCGCCTCCACGAGACCGAGACGATGATTCACATCATCCAGGACTATCGGGACCGGGCCCGAAGGCATCAAAGGGGGCGCGAGGAGGCCGAAACAAAGTTTCTCGCGTCTGAGGCCGAGCAGAAAGTGCTTCAAGCGAAGCTAGGGGCGGCCGAAGACGAGGTTCGGACTCTGGTCGCCGAACTTAAAGAGGAGAAGGGCGCGCACTCTTTGACTATGTCTGAAGTGCGCGCCGCGGAGGCCCGCCGGACGGAGGCCGAATCGTCGCTCGCTATACGCGAGCAGGAGGTGGGGGAGGCTCGAATAAAGGTCCGAGATCTCGAGATCCGTCTACTTGACGTGCAATCTCTGCTCGCGGATCGCGAAAGAGAAATAAAGATTTTGGAGCGGAAGGCCGCCTACCACGAGGCTCGAGAGAAGGAGGCCCGGGAGCAGGCCCAGGACGCCGTCAAGCTCTTCCGCGAATCGGAAGAGTTTCGCGACTTGATGGAAGAGGAAGGCGTCAATGGTCTCATCCAGGGCTTCAAGGACTTCCGCAATCAGTTGCGGCGACTTCTCCCAGATTTCGACCTTAGCCTGCTTCAACCAGGCGCTGGGGTCGAAAACCCAGAAGCGGAGGCGGAGGTAGAGGTTCCAACCTCTGGCGGGACCGACCAGGAGGGTCAAGCTGAAGAAGGCGAGATCGCTCTCGAGGTCACCGAGGCAGCTCCCAAAGCCACCGTGGGGGCCTCGGCCGCAGAAGAGCCAACTGTTCCTGAAGTCGCCGGGCCTGAGCCCTTGGTGTAGTTTTCCCCCTTTTTCCTATCTTCTTTTTCTTTTTTGTAAGCCGGAGCGGCCTCTATACTTTGTTAAGGCCGGGTCCGAGCTCTTGTACTAGGCCTCCGGGCTTTTTGAAATGAATATTCGTTTGTGTGGAAACTCGTCTATTGTAGTTTAAGTTTCTCTGCTCGGATCTGTTTTAGGTTCCGAGGATATGGGCTCTAGGGCCTGAGCTTTTCCCGCCACAGGGTTTTGAGTTAGAGTTTGGCTTGCCGAGCTCCATTGCTCGGTTCTTCGACTAATGGTGTAGCAACGCTTGTGGTTACACCAAGGGTTTGGGCTCGGAACGTTTTTCCGAGCCTAGTCCAGAATTCGACTAAGCCCTAGGGCGGTCGTTAGGACTTGGGACTTCTTAATGCGGCGAATTTCGAATCCGAGCCTCGGGTTGCCAGGGCGAACCGGATTCTTTTCTTACAAATGGACTGCATACCCGTCAGCCCGTGACGGGGATTCACCGGACTTGCAACAATGTGTCGGTGTCATGAGCATCCAATAATGGGTAATGTAAAAACATTAAATAAATGGGTACCTTGTACCGTATGCGTCCTTGCGCCGAAGCGACTGAAGACGCTTCTCTGCTCGGACTCCGTTCTTCGAGGACGTCGGCAGAGAAATCCAATAATGGGTAATGTAAAAACATTAAATAAATGGGTACCTTCTACCGTATGCGTCCTTGCGCCGAGGCGACTGAAGACGCTTCTCTGCTCGGACTCCGTTCTTCGAGGACGTCGGCAGAGAAATCCAATAATGGGTAATATAAAAACATTAAATAAATGGGTACCTTGTACCGTATGCGTCCTTGCGCCGAGGCGACTGAAGACGCTTCTCTGCTCGGACTCCGTTCTTCGAGGACGTCGGCAGAGAAATCCAATAATGGGTAATGTAAGAACATTAAATAAATGGGTACCTTGTACCGTATGCGTCCTTGCGCCGAGGCGACTGAAGACGCTTCTCTGCTCGGACTCCGTTCTTCGAGGACGTCGGCAGAGAAATCCAATAATGGGTAATGTAAAAACATTAAATAAATGGGTACCTTGTACCGTATGCGTCCTTGCGCCGAGGCGACTGAAGACGCTTCTCTGCTCGGACTCCGTTCTTCGAGGACGTCGGCAGAGAAATCCATCGATGAAGGAACGAGCCGAGCTCGTTGGTTGAAGCTGGTAAAGAATGAGCCGAGCTCGTTTGGCCAATAAAGACAACATCCCAACGTATCGGGGCATCCCGATGAACTGGGGCGTCTCGACGTCTCGAGGCATCCCGGCCAAGGTCGGGGTAGGAGCACGAGCCGAGCTCGTCCGGTCAGAGGACCGCTATTCAACAATCGATGGAGCACGAGCCGAGCTCGTCCGGTCAGAGAGGACCGCTACTCAATAAATGGAGCACGAGCCGAGCTCGTCCGGTCAGAGAGGACCGCTACTCAATAATCGATGGAGCACGAGCCGAGCTCGTCCGATCAGAGAGGACCGCTACTCAATAATCGATGGAGCACGAGCCGAGCTCGTCCGGTCAGAGAGGACCGCTACTCAATAAATGGAGCACGAGCCGAGCTCGTCCGGTCAGAGAGGACCGCTACTCAATAATCGATGGAGCACGAGCCGAGCTCGTCCGGTCAGAGAGGACCGCTACTCAATAGTCGATGGAGCACGAGCCGAGCTCGTCCGGTCAGAGAGGACCGCTACTCATGTCTCGACGCCTCGAGCTTTCCGGTAACCGGGGCGTCCCGACGTCTCGGGGCATCCTGACCGTGGCCAGGGTAGGAGAACGAGCCGAGCTCGCTGATGGAGAGCGCACCATAAACTCATGGACATCTTCAGGGAGTCCACGCAGGTACTCCATCATCCCGAGGTATCAGGGCATCCCAACCGTGGTTAGGGAAGAAGAATAAACCTGATGCCATGGGATAATCAAGAAAATTGGTGAGCTCGGAATAAGTCCGCAAACCATCAGTTTATCGTGAAATGAAATTCATAGAGTGAAATTCATAGAAATGGAATTTAATGGTTGAATAATGAGGGACCCCTTAGGGTTCTACTGGTGGTACACGCGGAGATTTTCAGAGCTCCAGCTCCGCGGAATGGGAGTCCCATTCAGAGACTCCAATTGATAAGCTCCGGGTCGGCGAATGCGCGTGACTCGGTATGGTCCCTCCCAATTCGGGGCCAGCTTCCCTCGCTCAGTTGGTCGGAAGGTTTCAGCTCTTCTTAGGACAAGGTCCCCTGGTCTGAAAGATTTGACTTTGACCCTGGCGTTGTAGTACTGAGCTGTCTTTTGTTGGTACCTCGCCATACGCACTCGGGCGACCTCCCTTGTTTCCTCGATCAGGTCGAGGTTGCCTCTGAGCTGCGAAGAGTTGGAGCTAGCATCGTGGTGCTCGACTCTTGGAGAGGGGAGCCCAATCTCTAGTGGAATGACGGCCTCCGTCCCATATGTCAGGTTGAAGGGAGTCTCGCCGGTGGGGACGCGGAACGTAGTCTGGTAAGCCCACAGGACATTGTATAGGTCTTCGACCCATTGTCCTTTGGATTTGTCGAGCCTGGTTTTGAGACCCTGCAAAATAGTACGATTTGTTACCTCGGTTTCTCCGTTTGTCTGAGGATGCGCGACCGAGGTGAAGCGGTGGTCAATGCCAAGCTCGGAGCAGAACTCTCTGAAATGGATGTTGTCGAACTGGCGACCGTTGTCAGAGATAAGGATGCGGGGGAGCCCAAATCTGCAAATGATGGATTTCCAAACGAAATCCCGCATCTTCTGCTCGGTGATCCGGGCGAGGGGCTCAGCTTCCACCCACTTAGTGAAGTAGTCGATGGAGACGACCAGGAACTTCCTTTGCCCGGTGGCCAGAGGAAATGGCCCGAGGATGTCAATTCTCCACTGGGCAAAAGGCCAAGGGGAGCTGATAGAAGTCAAAGGAGCCGAGGGCCGGCGCTGAACATTGGCGTTCCTTTGGCACCGGTCGTATCTTTGGACGAAATCCATAGCATCCTTCTGGAGTGTCGGCCAATAATATCCTTGGCGCAGAATTTTATGGGCCAAGGCTCGTCCTCCCAGATGGTTTCCACAAATTCCTTCGTGGACTTCGCGCAGGGCATAATTAGCTTCCGTTGGGCGAAGGCATCTGAGAAGGGGAGAGGTGAAGGATTTCCGATAGAGCTTTCCCTCATATAGTATGTATCGGGTGGCGAGGCGCTTGATTCGGCGAGCCTCTCGTACATCAGCAGGGAGGGTTTCGTCTTGCAGATAGCTGATGAGTTCATCCATCCAGCTTGGCTCGAGCTCGGTGCAGAGGGTCTGCTCGGGCTCGTCTGTGCTGGGCTTTTGGAGATATTCCAGGACTGCCTCTTTGGGAAGCTCGCTCATGCGAGAGGACGCCAGCTTTGATAGCTGGTCGGCCCTGAGATTCTCCGACCTGGCAATATGTTGAATGTGGAAAGAGTCCAAGGTCGAGGCGAGATCCCGTACCTTCTGGAGATACTTCTGCATGGTCGGGTCTCTAGCTTCGAAGTCGCCCACAATTTGGTTGACGACGAGCTGAGAATCACTGAAGGCCTTCAAGTCCTTCACTCCTAGCTCTTTGGCTAGCTTAAGCCCGGCGACGAGCGCTTCATACTCCGCCATATTATTGGAAGCAGAAAACTCGAGGCGCAGGGCCTGCTCGGCGACCACCCCCTCCGGGCTGGTGAGAATAAATCCTGCTCCACTACCCCCCGAGTTTGAAGAGCCATCGACATGTAGAGTCCATGTCAAACTTGGGGTCTGTTCCAACGGTGGCTCAGGTTCAGGCTCGACCTCATCTGGTATGGTGCACTCGGCTATAAAGTCTGCGAGTGCTTGTGCTTTGATCGCCGGTCTGGGCCGGTACTCAATGTCGAATTCCCCGAGCTCAATGGCCCATTTAGTGATCCGACCCGCACGATCTGATCTCTGCAGGATCTGCTAGATCGGCTGGTCAGTCAGCACAGCCACTGTGTGAGCTTGGAAGTAGGGTCGGAGCCTCCGAGCTGAGATGACCAAAGCGTAGGCGGTCTTCTCAAGCTTGGAGTATCGGGTCTCAGCATCCCTTAAGACCCGGCTGGTGTAATACACCGGTTTCTGAAGTTTCCCCTCCTCTCGGACCAGGACCGAGCTTACTGCTACAGGGGAGACAGCTAAATACAAGTAGAGGAGCTCACCTTGTTGAGGCTTCGTGAGTAGGGGAGGGGAAGCCAGCAAGTGCTTGAGCTCTTCAAAAGATTGCTGGCACTCGTCCGACCACAAAAAGTTCTTCGGCTTCTTGAGGACTGCAAAGAATGGAAGGCAGCGCTCGGCTGAGCGGGAGATAAACCTCCCGAGGGCTGCCACTCGGCCCGTGAGCCGCTGTACCTCCTTGACCGTCCTGGGAGGCGTCATCCTTTGGAGGGCTCGGATCTTCTCTGGATTGGCCTCGATTCCTCGTTGTGTAATGATGAAGCCGAGGAATTTGCCGGAGGTGACCCCGAATGCACATTTAGCTGGGTTGAGCTTCATCTGGTACTTTCGGAGTGTGGAGAATGCTTCATTGAGGTCGGCTATGTGGTCTTGCGCCGCCTTGCTTTTCACCAGCATATCATCCACGTAGACCTCCATGTTTCGGCCTATTTGGTCTTTGAAGATCCGGCTGACCAGCCTTTGATAAGTCGCCCCGGCATTTTTTAGACCGAATGGCATCACTTTGTAGCAGTAGGTTCCCCCGTCGGTGATGAAGGCTGTCTTTTCCTCGTCTTCTGGCGCCATGCGGATCTGGTTATATCCGGAAAAGGCGTCCATGAATGCCAGCAGCTCGTGACCCGAGGTGGAGTCCACGAGCTGGTCAATGCTGGGAAGTGGAAAGCTGTCCTTCGGGCAGGCTTTATTCAGGTCGGTGTAGTCCACGCACATACGCCACTTTCCGCTAGCTTTTTTGACGAGGACCACATTGGCGAGCCATTCCGGGTAGGATATCTCCCGGATGAAACCGGCTTCAAGGAGCTTGCCGACCTCCTCGGCTGCTGCTCGTTGTCGTTCAGGGGCGGCGCCTCGCTTCTTTTGTCGCACGGGCTTGCAGGTCGGCTTCACCTAAAGTCGGTGGACCATGACCTCTGGGTCTATCCCCGGCATATCTACAGGCGACCAGGCGAAGACATCCATATTGTCCCGTAGGAAGTCGACAAGGCGACTCCTCTCGTTTTCGCCAAGGCCAGAGCCGATCTGCACGGTTAGCTCGGAAAAGTTCTCTCGTAAGGGAACTTGAATTAACAACTCACCAGGCTCTACCCGCTCTTTCTGGGGGTTGACCCGTGCCTCCATAACTTCAGTTGAGGGTTGGTCAGTCGTTGGGGCGGGCACCTCGGCTGGTCGTCTTGCCTCGTGGGTCGCTAGGTAGCATCGCCTTGCCACCATTTGGTCCCCTCGGACTTCACCGACTCCCTGGCTGGTGGGGAATCGCATCAGCAGTTGGTGAGTTGAGACCGCTGCTCGGAGGGCGTTGAGTCCTGGCCTTCCAAGGATGGCGTTGTAAACCGAGGGCAGGCGTATCACAAGGAAGCTCATACCCACGGTACTTTCACGAGGGGCGAGCCCGGCTGTGACCAGAAGGTCGATCTCGCCCTCTACTGGGACTGAATCCCCAGTGAATCCAACTAGCGGAGCATTCATCCTCCGTAGCTGTTCTTTTGTCATCCCCATTTTACAATAAACATCAAAATACAAAACATTCGCCGAGCTTCCATTATCAACCAGGATGCGTTTTACATCAAATTTATTTATGATCATGGAGATGACCATGGCATCATCATGGGGAGTTTCGACTCCCTCTAGATCGTCATCTGAGAAGGAGATGGCTTCAGAGGTGCGCGGGCGCTTCGAGGAGGCTCCTTCCCCTGAGGCTTCCCCAGCCGAGGTCCCTCCTCGGATAGTGTTGATGACGCCAGCGATGGGCCTGTTGGCATTAGAACCTTCAGGCTGTGCTGCTCCTTCGGCTGGCTTCTTCCCTTCACGCCGGCCTTGTACAAACCGATCGAGCACCCCTCGGCGAATGAGTGCTTCGATCTCATTTCGGAGCTGATAACAATCCTCGGTATCATGGCCGTGATCCCGGTGAAAACGGCAATACTTCCGGAGATCACGCCGGATTCTGGTGTCTGGCTTTGG
This sequence comes from Phoenix dactylifera, assembly GCF_051530095.1. NCBI lineage: Eukaryota > Viridiplantae > Streptophyta > Magnoliopsida > Arecales > Arecaceae > Phoenix > Phoenix dactylifera. Next base: position 20,058,360 of record NC_143202.1, on the reverse strand, counting down.
AGGGGGGAGCCGGATGCAATCCCGACTCTCAATCTCCATGAGGATTTCAGCCCGAGGAGCATTGAGGGGAGTATACTCTTCATACCTCCCTTCAGGTGCACGGGCCTGCAGTGGGAACCTCGGGCGGAGTGACCTCTGCTGCGGCGGTCCTCTCAACCGGGGTGGACTCTTCGGGCGGGGCGGATTCTTAGCTCGTCGTGGAGACGGGCTTCTGGGTCGGCTGCGTTCCTCACGGCGCCTCTTCTTGGGGTTCTGCTCGGTCCCGCCCCGCCTGACGGCCACGGCTTCCTCAGCCTTGGCATACTTCCGGGCTCGAGCGAACATTTCTGTAAGGTCCGCTGGGAAATTCTTCTCAATCGAGAAGAGGAATCTGTAGGACCGGGCTCCAGTCTTCAGCGCCGACATGGCGATTGACTGGTCAAGCTCCTGGACTTCCCATGTTGCGGCGGTGAACCGGTCCAAGTACTCCTTGAAGGATTCTCCCTCCTTTTGTTTGATGTCAAGGAGGGAGTCAGATGTCCGCCGCTGGGGCTGGCTGGCGGCAAAGTTGCCAGCAAATTGTCTGCCGAGCTGCCAAAGGAAGAGACAGTACTCGGCTTCAGCCCGGTAAACCAAAGCCGGGCTGGTCCTCGGAGTGTCGCCGGGAAAGCCTTGCACATCATGGCTTCCGAGGCTCCTTGTAGGGCCATTAAGACCCGGTAACTCTCCAGGTGGTCAAAGGGATCTGCCTTGCCGTTGTAAGGCTCCACCTGGGGCATCTTGAACCGGAGGGGAACCGGTTCATCTTCAATCTCCTGGGAGAAGGGCGACTTCGTATTGAACTCGAAGTCGCCGTTACGTCCCGATTTTCTCCCGTGGAGTGCCTGAATTTGGCGCTCCAGCTTTTCGACCTTCTTGTCGAGTTCATTATTCTGGAAGATCGCTACAGCGGTTCCTCCGGGTACAGGTTGCCCTGGAACCGACTCAGCTTCTGAAGGCTGTGGCCAGCCTCCGTGATCTCTGACTGGGTGCTCTCTCCAGAGGGAGGCCTGGACTTGAGAGTCCTGACCTCGAAGAGGAAGCCCGCTTGTAGGGGGCTCCGGTTGAACTGGAGCCGGGGGAGGCGGTGCTGCTGGGATGCCCCTGGGTTGCAAGCTTTGGACGGCGGTAGCCAACGCCTGCACTTGCTGCACCAGGGCATCAAATTGTTCCGGTCGAACTTGAGGTGCTGGCTCAACCGGGGGTGGTGAGTTCCGAACGGAACATTCTGGGCTTGGTGGAGGACGTCGAGAGGCGTTGGAAGCCCCTTTGCTTCTTAGCTTCATGGTAGCGAACTCGGGCCCTTCCTCTAGCGCCAACTGTTGCTGGAAATTGGACCCGGGGGCCGCCGTGAAGCCGGGGAAGGAGGAGCTCCGCTGCTGCAGGGGGCGGACGGCGGTGCGCCGGCTGGCTGCGTCCTCCGCTGCGGGGGGGTGTGCAAGTCCTGCAAAGAAAACCGGTGGCCGGGCTCCCCGGCGCCGGCCCTCCGATGCCTAAGTCAGAGGGGGCAAGTATGTGGAGAGAGCAGGGGAGAGAGTATGTGGAGAAGACAAAGAGAATCCGGTGTTCCATTGTGTCTGTGCTGTTTTCTTCCTTTTTCCCCCGGTCTAGGAGGGTTCACTCCAGCTCCGGGTTTTTTTTCTCTGGTTTTTGGTCCTCCCTCCCTTTTTCCTCCAGGTTTCCTTTTATAGGAGGATTTTTGTTACCTGGGAGGTGACAGGAGGTTTGTCCTGTTTTGTAATAATTGGGCACGATTTGGCCCATTAATGGCGTAATGGAGAACGGGACCGGATCAGACCGGAATCAGGGAGTTGTCACGGTCGATTGGACCTGTTGGAGTGGTTGAACCGCCGGCTGTGGTGGGCCTGGGGTCCGTGGATGGTAAGTGCATTTATTACCGAATGAACCGGCGGTCAGGGAGAGCCATACGTTCTGATGGTTCAGTGATCCGGAGATCGTCTTGGGCCGTGTTCATTAAATGCCTGAGTGCATCGGAGACTTGAGGGAGTCTCATGCATTAATGGCAGGTCGTGCCGAACGCCTGAGGAGATCTTATGCCTTGATGGCTTGGAGATAGTGGCAGGTCGCAAGCCGTAGGAGTTGTCAAGTCCCTTGGACTTTAGGCGGAGGTTGAACATTTGGTTAAGGCATCGGCTCGGCAAGGGTGCCGAGCCGAGCTGATCGCCCAATGGGGCGCCCTGTGGCGGGGCTGCTTTGAGTACTCCTGGTCGGCGCCCTTTAGGCGAGCACCTTCTAGCAGAGCGCCTCGGCGCTGTCTTTGGTCGGCACTTTCTAACTGAGCAGCTTATTTTGGTTGGGCACCTCTTGGCGCGCACTCTGGTCGGCGCCTTCTAGTCGAGCGCCTTCCTGGTCGGCATCCTTTGGTCGAGCAGCTTTCTGGTCGGCGATCTTTGGCCGAGCAGCTCTCCGTTCGGCACTCTTTGGCCGAGCAACTTTCCGGCTGGCGCTCTTCGGCCGAGCAGCTCTCTGCGCTCAGCGGATGTATGACTTGGGGTTTTTCCCCCAACAACACTAAATCTTGTTCTCAACGTTTTTATATTAATTGAAGTCGTTAAAAAATCTTGAAAGTTTTAAGTTTCTTAAGTTATTTAGGGAACTTGCAAATCAAAGTTTAATTAAATACCTACCATAACGGTGAATATCAAGTGAAGAAAATTGATAGGCATTCAAAAGTTTGTGCACTCTCTTTCCATCATAAATTCATAACAATATGCGTTTATAACAATTTCTTTCTTCTTCTTTGTTTTTTTGAGAAAAGAGTTAATGAAGAAAAGAAATAATGGAAACGTTAATACATTTGGTTAAAACTTGATGCTTGTCGAAATGTTTTTGTGAAATGCATAAAATATTAATAAATTTTTGAGGAAAACACTTTATTTGTCTTCATACAGTTGGCTTTCAGATCAAGTATGATTTGTAAACATGTTAATTTTACATCTGGCTTGCATTTTAATTGCATGCTTGACAGATCGATGCTGAGCATTGTCAAGAGTTGCCCAAGACAACTTTGGAGTCTGCCTTGGAACCTTGAAATCCAACTGGTGGAAATGAAATCCTTTGCCATTTCTTAAGCTCTATAAAAAAGATCAACCTTCAAGACAAAAAAAACCTTGAGGAGGGAAGATAAAATGCATGTTATCTATGATGCAAAAGATCCAATATAGGGAATTGCATTCATCTGAGACATTATATACCCAAGATTCTAATTACAAGACTATCCAAGGGTACACCTTGTAAGACCTGAGTACCAATTGTTCAGAGCACACAACATATTATGTGCTCACCTCTACCTTGGAAACTACAAATACATTGAAATCATTGATGGCTAAGTCATAGAAACAGAATCTAATGCAAATAGGAAGATCATCACAGAACTGGTAGTTTTTCAGGGGGGGTTACAGTCGGTCATCAGCATGATCACATAGTTACAGATGATTACAGTTGCTTGATATATAATCTACCAACTTGCGCAAATATATGCCACCATAAAAGATGTCATGGAATATAGGGTACATAATGACAAGAGCCAGGGGGTCATTAAGGTTAGGAAGTTGGGGAGCCTAATAAAGTCTTTGAAGAAGAGAGCTGATCCTTCAGTGATGTGAAACAAGCTGGTAGTCCATAACAACCCTCCAGCATCTATTTTGTTTGTTCGACTTTAATTAAACTATTAACTTTGATGTTGAAATAATCGTCGGGAAGGTTCGATGAAGCTAAACGTAGGTCCAATTTTGGACCACATCATAGCCGTCCACAACCGCTTGAAAGTGATGCCTCATGCTGCATCTTCGCACACAATCGAATCCACCTGCATCATGGAGATCTTGTCTGATATGATGGTGCAATTGTTTAGACAGATTGATTAAGCCATACGAACCAAAGATTATTAGAGAAAAATGATGTTTGGGGCTGTAGAACATGTCCGTTACTTAAGGGACAAACAATTTGATATCTTAGCATGCCCAATATATTAGGTACAATATATATAATTTTTGTAAATACCCGTGCGGGCATGTGCTTAATCCTACATCAGTTATTCATTGAATAGATTTTGAATACTTATACAAGATCAAAAAACCCAAATAAGACCTTCCGGCTAGCCATTTTGAGTAAGATCCTGGATTGTTACCAATAGTATCAAAGCGGATCTAGCTCATAATCTATGTAGACTAGGGGACACTGCATCACAAATTCATTAGGACAGACTACGAGCCGATCATAGTGCTTGTGATTAGATTTGAATCCTTAACATAATGAGGACGTCATGGCTTAAACAGGAAGAGTATATGAGAACCTGTGCAGGCGTATGTTTAGTCCCACATTAGTTATTCGCTGAATAGATCTTGCGTACTTATACAAAATCAAGAATCTCTCCTAACAGAAATGAGTCCAAGCTACAGGCAACTGCCATCATCTGATCATAAGTACCTTCACTTGCATTGTGGGCAAAATGGATTTTTCCTCGATAAGCAACAAAAAAGTTAGCATGTTAAAGGCGCAAACATTTGACATGATTGCTCCCGGCATGCTTTGGCTATGTATGGCCCATCAGCTCAAGTTGTTAAGATGGCCACAGTGAGGTTAATGCTAGAACCTAACCACCCCATGTTGAGAATAGTTGACAAAATGGATGGTTAGTCACGGAAGTTGGTTTCCTATGAGCATCATTCCAGAATATTACGGCCAATGAACAATAAAAGAAATGAATTAAGAGCCAAAGAATGACTAATAAAAGAGAAATGATTAATATGGGGCCCTTAAATGAAGTAATTTTTGCAAAGCTTTTCCTTGTTGGTGCAATCACCAGAAGGACCCACATGTCTAGAATTTAGATGAGTCATCCGAAATAGGAATTCAAACTCAGGCTTTTTGCAATGAGTTTATTATATGGAATAAAGACCATCATCCAATTGACCAATTGAAAAAAGGATTTGCTAGAAGTGAGACCATCTCCTCCATATGTGATGGTATATGATCATGTCATTGCCAAGCCACCTGGGTCACCTTTAACTTGTGGAAGGGATTTATAAAAGTTCAACATCATTAACTGTTGCTCAGCAGCTACTCCTACACCTTTCTTTATATTCACTCAACTGCTCAACAAACCTGAAAAATAATTTATTTATTCTGGAAGAAAAGCATTCAGGATGCCAATCTTTTGCTGTTGCGCCCATTCAAGAAAGACCTCTTTAACAAGAGAAATCATCTCTCTTAGCTCTCAAGAAATCCAAAGGCAACCAACACACCCACCACAACAGTCAGAAGAAGTGAAGGCAAGAGTAGAAAAGAGAAGAAGACCAACTCACAACCATATGCAAGACCTGAAAAGCTTCCTGAGAAACATTGCAGATATGAAACAGCAGCAGGAGGAGGACATGAGAGGGTAAGAGGAAAGAGAAAAAAAATGACATGGAAGAATCTCATCTTCATCCTTTTCCTTATCTTCTCAACCATTTCCTTCCTTAGACTCTTCAGATTTACAAGCATTACTTCACCCCCTATCCTTCCCCCTTTTCCATTCCTTTCAAATTCATGTGCTTCCACAAATCCTGTACCTGTGAAACGCCTTCCTCATGTATTGCATACAGTGAAACCTTATGTCAGGCCACCTGCTGAAGACATCCTCAGATTGAAAGAGCACCAGCTCCTCAAAAATCTTATAACCCACAGAGCCCCATGCAACCTCCTTTTCTTTGGACTTAAACCACAATTCCTTGATCTAGCCATGCTGAATACTGAAGGCACTACTATCTTCCTAGAAGACGACCTCGAAAAGCTCAGAACTCGAAAACTCAAAGGCATGGGAGTCTACTTGGTTAAATACCATAAAAGATCTAGTGAAGCATATGAGCTACTTAAGCATGCTAGGACAAACCCTGCCTGCACACCACAAGCAGGTCTCCTCCATAGATCACACTGCAAGCTAGCACTTACTGGCCTGCCAGGTGTAGTGCGCAGGAGAAAATGGGACGTGGTGGTCGTCGATGGACCAAGAGGAGACCAACCAGAGGCTCCAGGCAGGATGGGGGCAATCTACACAGCTGCCATGGTTGCCAGAGCTAGTAAGATGACGGACGTTCTTGTCCATGACATAGATCGGATGATTGAGAAGTGGTACTCTTGGGAGTTCTTGTGTCATGAAAATTTGGTTTCTTCTAAGGGAAAACTATGGCATTTTAGAATAAAAGGAAACTCCAGCTCTACTAGGTTTTGCTCTGAGGCTGTACCTCTGATTCAGTAGGTATGTTCCTACTTTTCTTTTGCACCTTACAGATATGAAATCATTTATTGAATATGAATGAAACCATAGTTATATCAAAAGATATCTTCTTTGAGATGTATTGAATATCTTAGCCAAGGACAAACTTGATAAAAAAGATGCGAGAGCTGAAAGCACAATTACAGGAATATGAGCAAATTGCGCATTCTTGTTATTTCTGATTTCTGAGTCCAGGTACCTTAAGAGCACAAATGCATGGAAATCACCAAGCCACAAGTCTCTACCAGAGCAATAATGCTGCAAAAACAAATGGTGAAAGCAACCAACATTTTCTAATCTTAATATTTCTAGATTTAGCATAGAGATAATAAGGAAAACAAGTTAAAGGCTAGTTGATTCATGCCATAATTTTACATGATGGACAAGCATAGTACACAAAACTGAGAGCAGCTGGAGAAAGAGAGGTTTCCTAAGCTATGGTGAAGCTGAAGCATACATATTCATTAAATGTGATAAGTAGGTTGACTTTCATTCAAGATGTTTCACAACCAAGGACGCATCTATAAACTGAAGCCTTCCTATGATTTTACTTGATTGGAGATGGAGGTTGAAAGCTTGCTTAACCTGCAGCATTCCATAAAGGGTGCAGATAACAGTGCAGGAAAACAAACCAAGATGAGTTTAAGTAATAATTACTAATTTATAGCAAACCCAGCTATACTTGTTTAACCTTGGCATATAAGCTACTTAGGGGCTATTTGAAGTTCCATAAGTAGAGCCGCATGTAGCTCAAGTTATATGTACATGATAATCCCTTGTTTGGATGCATGCAAACCAAATTACAAAATACATTGAGTTGCTTGTTGGGCTGCAACTCAGGACTGTCTTGTGGTAGGTTGACTCGCGGTCAAAATGACCATCAGACATTTGAATATGTATTATTATTTTTTTTAAAAAAAAAGGTTTTTGTCCTTATTCCATCTTGATCAAAGCCTTGGCACCCCATCTCGTATCAAACCTTCCATAAAACAGGGAGTTCGGTGACAATGTGTTCACTCATAAGAGAAGATTCAAAGGAAATTACTACAACTAAAATTACATACAAAGCACCATAAAACAATGTCTGATGTACCTGAGACCTCCTTGCCCACATGACGGATTGCCATAGATTACCAACGCTAAAATGGAGCTACAGCAACACAAGAATGCCAAACCATGTGGACTGTTTCATGGATAAACATGCGAACATAGTCTACAAAAAATACTTCATTCTGTCATCCCTCCTCATGGCATTATATACAGCTTGGACCTGGAACAACCAAATCGAGTTATGGGTCAATAGATCATGCACCTTTTATAAAAGATCATAACCAGTAAACCAAACATTATGCATCCAGCTGATTGTCCTCAAAAAGTATGAAATGCAAGCTAAGATCTGCATAAAGGGGAGGGGAGGATTACCTGCTCACTGGAGACAACACGAATAGGTCCAATGTTTACAGACACATACCTGCCCCTTGAAGACAGTTTCTGAGTCACACGACCCTGCTCAGCATCCAATAAAATATGGTTATGATAGTAACGGATGAACATGAATATCATAACAATAATAATGACCAGAAGTTCAGAGCCACTATGTTCGATAAGCTCACTGGGGAAAATAAATTACAAAGAAAGCTAATCAATTATGTATATCATCCTAACCATTGAGCTATTTGGACACTAAAAGGAAATATCAGGAAATCATTACCAACACTAGAGTAAATTCAATTTTATCAAGAAAAAAATGGAGTTTTTGCAAATATGTTCACCAACAATTCACCAACAAAGATGTCTGAATTCCTGTTTTCATGCTTGATTCCTATCTCTACCTCATAGAGAGTAAAAGTCATCAATCTATATACAAAGCAAAAGTTCTTAGCCCCCAAGACACCAACTTATACAAAAGGTCCACATTTACTTTTTGGGTTGTATGACTTTTCAAAAATTCGATTTATTCCTTCTCAATTTGAGATTCGAGATCAATTGTTGTAGCATATTCTCCAGTATATTGGATCTTCCTGCGCCTCTCATATTAATCAATTCGCATCTACCATTAATCTTATTTACATGAGCTTCCAGAAATGATGATACAGACAAATGAAGAGGGAACACTTCTCAGCATGATTTCATTGAGGTTTGTGCTTTGAATTTATTTTATTCATCAAATAAAAAATCAAAAGTGAAATAAAAGGATGAAAAAGAAAGGTCCAAAAAGCAAAGATGGCAATTGGTAAGGCACTAACATATAGCAACAGGCACAACAGAACATAAGGGAAGGCGAGTATGACATCATAACAGCTTCCTTGAGCATTCAAACCCACAGCAGAATAATACCAGTGATTCTTCAATCAGATGTGAGTGATCTATGCAAGCAAACAACCAAGTAGTTGCCTATATGCAAGACTTGCAGGTAATGAGGGCAATTAACATATCAGAAAATTAATCATAAATTTATAACAATCACCTTGAGAAAGAAATTTATTAACACCAGACAGAACAAAATCAATTGCCAAGTCACAAAACAAAGATGGAAAACAAAAAGAAAATATATTATGATGCTCCTAGGAGAACTAGTTGACAACACAATATGTTGCAATAACCAAGGAGCAACATCGGTGGAACCGACCCAAACTGGCCGGTTCTGTCCATTTCAAACCATACGGGTGGCTCACCGGTATAGCTCCAACTCCAAAAACAGGACACGTTCCCAGAGCCGGAGAAGAAGAAGAAAAGAGAGAGCGAGCAGGGGAGGAAGGGAGAGGAGAGGATGCCAACGGCTCCACTCTCTCTCTTTTTCTCTCTCATTCTCCCTCTCCCCTATCTATTTCTCTGTGTCGGTACGGGCCCGGCACGGCACGGTGCGGGCCGGTACCGAGACGTCCCGCCAGAAAACCGGTACGGGGTCTGATATTGGTTCCTCCAACCTTGTCAAGGAGTGAAATCATATGAGCAGTATCGAAAGAAAATCAGGAACGATATTGGGAGCAGTGATGACATCAGAATGATAAGTTTTATACTACTCGCAGTTTAAAGCGGCAAAGGGAATGTGAGTAATAACAAAATCAAAGTCTAAGAATGGGTTTGTATGGTGGTTCCTACTTCTAGAAAACCGCAAGACAAACGACCATAGATAAAATACGCCTATCATATATAACTACTGGCAGCAGACCAACCTTTAAAATCAATTCTAGAGCTTGCTCAGCCTTCGAGTTTGTTAATAATTAAATGGGTAGCAGAATTTAACGTTTGCATTTAGGATATGTTTGGTTCGTGGTATGTTTAGTTGGAAGGAGCTGAACTCTAAAATGGGAATGAGAATGAGTGACTCCCATTCCAACCATTTGGTTGGGAAAGTCTCATTTCCGTTCCGATTCCAAGAAGGAAAGCGATGCCCCAATGCCCCAAAACCCAATTCCTATTCTCCTCTAATATTCAAATTTCATTCTAATTCTGATTCCGATCACGAACCAAACACGTAAGCAGATATGGTTATTTCGATTCTCATTTCAATTCATTTCGATTTTGACTCCAATTCTGGTCGTGAATCAAAGGCACGAATTGGAATGAAAATTGGAATGGCATATTTTCCAACACATTTGATTCGTAACTAGAATCGGAATCAAAATCGGAATGAGATTTGAATACTAGAGAAGAGTTGGGATTGGGTTTTGGGGCACTAGGGTATTCCCATTCTCCCTGGAATCGGAATGGAAATGGGACTACGCCGAACCAAACAGCTAGAATGGGAGTCATCATTCCCATTCCCATTATAGAGCCCAACTCTCCCTAACCAAACATGCCCTTAGAGTCAATTTTGTAATAGGTATAGATAATTGTTAAAGTATTGCACCTTATCGAAGGGCAGAAGGATTTTTAAAGCCATTGTCTATGGTTACCCACTTATCTAAAGAAGGGAAGCGATCTCAAGAGATTGTTAAGTGAACATTTTATCTTCTCAAGTCCTTCCCTGGAGTCTTCATAATCCAAGCATTATCCTGTCCTAATTTTGCATCCTATTTATGTATATCTAAGACAAGTGTTTAAATCCAAGTGCCAGAGCTCATCTTGATCTAGGACCATGCCAGTATGGTACCCAGATAGTAGTAGCATAGATCAAGAGGACCAAAACAACCATTAAAAACAAGAACAAATATAAAAAATAATAAATAATAAATTAAAAAATTGATGTCCCAGCAGGCCAGACCATCCAAGTGTTGGGACACAACAAACAATGGCCGTGATGGACCAAGACAACCTGGTATAGAGAAACCCAAGATCCCAAATGCATCCTAGGACCTAGTCTCTCTCCATTTGATATAGTATCGCTATGAGGTCAGTCCTCAATCATTGCTTTAAGGCTTCTTCTACCAACTCATTCATCACCATCAACCGTCTCCCATTTTAAAATTGCATCCATTTACATAAAGATTTAATTGATTGCCATTCATTTTATCCATTACCTTGCATTACTAATTAACTTGCATCATTGTATCTTAGGTCCAAGGATGGATCATCACCAACTAGAATAGTTTTTTGAAATTTTTGGCAAACCTCCTTGAATCCTTTTATGTTTTCTTATAGGAGTGTCTCAAGGCTTATTGGTAAAGTATAAGGTTTTCTTCTGGGGAAGAAAGGGCAGCTTTTGATTCTCCTTCCTCACCTTCTTGATTGCATATTTATCTTAAATTTTTTTTTTTTTTTTAACAAAATATTGCAAATTCATTTACTCATCCAAATCCCCCATGCTCTTTCTCTTTATCCTGTGAAAGCCTTACGCGAAGTACCCATATAACGAGAACGCTTATGTTATTTTTAGTATAACATTCCTAAGTTCCCCATCATCCAACCAGCTAAGGCTTTAACACAGAGAGCCTACCCATCTGCCTTCTCTGCTTGTCTGTCCATCATTTAACATCTCCAACTCACCCACAGAAAACCATCCCAGCAATCCCACCCATTAACTGTTTATTCCTCCTCCATGATTTCTTTTCTCTTTACCTCATATTTTTCTTCCTCTACTTCTGCAACCTATTCCAAGTATTCTTCTTCCTCTTTTTCTTAATTTACGTCTTGAAGAGCCTAAGTCATTGTTCAACCAATCTACGCACCATCTAGGCATTTAGGTGTTCCCACTGCCTAGGATTGCATAGACACCTTGCAACCTTGGCTTTTTTCATAAAAAACCCTTCAGAAAACATATTAAATGAAGAAGCATGAGTTTAGTATTTTCGGGATTACAACACTACAAAGGTATTAGTTTACATAAAATATGTGAAGCTAATGAAAGTTCACATGCATCTTTATAATTTTTAACTTCTTTTGTGCATACTATCAAAACAGACCAGTTTATTCAAAATTAAACATGATCTGTACACAAACCTTCGGAATTGGTTGCTGAAGTACAGATTCAACAGCAACAACCATTGCTTGGACAAAATCATCACCTCCAGTTCCTATTGCAGTGAACCCTCTCTTCATGGGATATGAGTTTACCTGTAAAATCAACAAATAACAACAAACAGGTTAACGGTACTAGCTCCTAACATGGTGAAGTATGAACTGCAAATTAAATTACTTATTCTTGGTAGTCTCCATACCAGCTCCTATTCTTCGGTAGTGCACATCTAAAAATTGGATTATCTACTCCAAATAAATTGGATTATTTACTTCTAATAAATCATTATTACCAACATAGATGCAACGATGGAAGAACCTGACCCACTCCCTGCAGCAGATAATGGTCTAACTAAAGCCTAATGCTGATATAACACAAACCCTAATAGGTCCGCCTTAGGTTTCGATGAACTTGATATAAAAATTGAGAATTATCTATGCTATAGCAGATGCTAATTTTACCAACACCAATTAAACCCTATGATAATTGGTAAAAGACGACCTAAAGGGATTGTCTTTATATGCTGTCAAACACCATGCCTGTTAGCCAGTGCTACTTGGTCACGATTCAAAAATGTTTCTGTCTATGCATCTACTCTGACCCAATTTGGGTGCTGCATATGCGTGCGTGCACATGCATGAGAGAGAGAGAGAGAGAGAGAGAGAGAGAGAGAGAGAGACCCCACGTGGTTTGGGGGTGGGGGGATGAAAGGATGAAAAAGATAAGCAATTCAGTTGGCCAATGAATGAGATTCATTATACATGGCAAGACCAGCCAACTCCAGTTAAGATATTTTCCATCAAAAGAAAAGAATCTGGATCGAACAGCATAGAAACAAAAGAAAATGGATAGCAACAACAAGCCCGATGGCAGCACAAGATAAACATCTAAAATAAAATAAAAGCAACAGTGGCTGAGCGTGGTTTTGAATTTCACTAAGGGGACTCAGCAGGTACATTCTAGACCAATTCATGAATACATGCAAGTAGGCACATAGACCAGGCAAGACCACCAATACATGGATGCAACGCAAAGTCCACAAACATGCATAAGCATTCAGACGCGAACCACAAAGAGAGCGACAAATACCATACCTTCTGATCTAGAACAAGCCATTCATTGCTAGCATCATCTGTCACTGTACCACCAATGACAATATTTGTGGTTTGAGCAACCCTTCCTTCCGACTTTGATACTTCTGGATACGATGCCAATACAAGTTAAAACAGAAACAGAATATGACAACTTTAATAAAGATATTATTCAGTATTTTAAAGTTTAAACTAATAACAATCAGCAAACTGTTCAGTCCTAACACAAGTGACATTCACGGTAACCTGCATACTATGGAAAATCCATGATTCCATTCATAGATGTCCCATTTATTGCATTGAATGTCAAGGTTTACATTTTCTTCTATTTGTTGCTCCGCATTATAATATACATAATGACCATACATAGTATCACTGACTACCAGCTTGTCTCCATAAAACTTCCAGCTTTATGACTAAAAAATGTGCTTCCTGGTATTTATGGTGAGATGCTCCTGCTGAGAGACAGTGGGACTCAAATAGTGCTTATGTCAGCAAAATTTCTCATATAATTTCAATTATATACCTAAAAAGTACAGCTTCCAGTCAAATGGTAGCAATACCCCCTCACTTGGAAGAAGTTGTTTGAAGAAGGCTTGGTTCAAAACAAGCAGTGATTATATCAGCAAGTCAGATAAACAGAGTTGATTGCACATTGCATGTCTATGGATGGGGCATGTCTCTGACAGGCATCAATATGCAAGTATTGGGACATGAGTATGTGTGTATGGGGGACCTTGACAAAGCTTCCACTGCCTCCCTTACTTTGACAGCTGTTTGTGCAGCAACACCCAGCTCTGCCTCGCCAGAAAACTTCCCAGGCCCCACCACCAGGCCCACTTAAAGCCATTTATGGCCAACAGTCCATGCCTAAAAAGAAAATGGACTATTACAGGTTTATGTGATCCTCCATATGATCATATCCTGTTTAGTCCTGTTCCACACAGCACATTCAGGTACCTCTCTCTCACACACACACACTATCCCAAGCAGGTTAAGAGAGTGTTTTGTCAATATCATGTTTCATAAAGAATTTAAAAGGAGAAAGGGTTGTTTATTTTGTTTGTTTTATTCATGTTATATGGTTATATTGATATTTTTCTTTCTTCCTCTTAAATCTTATGATTAGACAGGTGTTGCTTGCCATAAAATTTAAAAAATATTTATATAATTTTTAATGTTGTTTTTAGTGTCTCTTTTTCAAAGTTCAATACCAATTGACCAAAATTTAATTCATTATAGATAAGAAAATGAAAACACTTTGTCATTATCTCCTAAAAACTACTGAGAACAAAACTTCAAGAGAAGAGGACATATTCGCTGGACCGTATCCTCTTTTGGCATTGTTATCTAAATGCGGTGCTATGGCTGATGCCCTTAACGTGAGATACCTCTCGGGTGCATGGCTCCATATGCACTTCTTTGGCAGAGCCATTCATTGGTCCACCAACATTCATATGTGAAAATCTCAATACATCATTAATTCAATATGAAAATTTTAGCTCCCCAGAATAAAAGGTCAATGTTGATTAATAGGATATTGTTCCCATACTGATTTATGTCAGTCCACCTAGTAAGAGAATTATACCATATGAAAAGATCTTATTATATATTGCTTAGATGGCCTATACCAGAAGTGGCAATCATAAGGTGATATAATTTATTGTTCTTTTGCAAATGTGCAAGTTAAAGAGTGAAGCTTGGTCACACATTATCAAGCTTCACCTATGCTCAATTGCCCTTTTTCATATACCAAGCTGAGCCTGAGCAGCGTCCTGCTCAACTCGGCTCCAGTCAGCTCATTTGCACAGCAAGTAGTGGAAGAGGAAGACTTATGCAAGAAATTAAAATGAAGAAAATAAGCTGTCAAAAGTTAGTTATCCATTTATAAGGTTGTTCATCCCAAGTAAAAAAGAACGATGCATCCCAATTCTGGAGAAAAAGAAAGGGAAAAGAAAATTCGTTTTATTAAGAAATATCAATTGCTGCAATCAAGCATAATTCAAAATCCAGAATTTTATCTTATTTCAAATCACTTCTCCATGTGTGATATAAAACGTATGAGTGGTTTTCTGTTTTAAGTATATAAAGTAAAATTAACCCAAAAGAAGTGCAGATATTACACATAAATTATGCATCAGTGAACCAGCCTATCTCAAATGGGTTTAGGTAGCTGATCACTGATCATCATTGTTAAATCTTATTTCACATAGTCTTATTCGAACTGATTGCTTGACAAGAATTCTCAATACAATTCCAAAAATTAACATATCCAGTCTCCATCCTAACAACAACATCAGTATGGAGATCATACTATAGCAAGATTCATCTCTAAATTCTACCATCACAAATAGCAACTCCAATAACCAATATTAATTTCAAACATTTTATTTCATTTTTCTTCCATGCCGTGCATCAGCTAGTTCCTACCTTTCCACAAAATAAACCTGTTAAGTAGATGCAAAAAAGATAGATTTTTTTTTTTCAATAATTTGCTTTCCAGTCAATGCGCCCCATCGCTCCAGAGAAGAAGACGTAATCAAACACAAGTGATTACAGTACAGCGGTAAAATCGGATTCAAGGTATCATATCATTCCATTGTATTTGGGGGATAAGGGGTGAGGGGGCTCACCGGAGATGGCCTTGAGGACGGCCTCCTGGGGTGGGCCCTGGTCGTCCTGGGGAGAGGAAGAAGAAGGGGAAGAGGCGGGCGACGGCGCCTCGCTATGAGAGCATCGAAGAGGGGAAGCTCCGTAGAAAACCGTAGCCCTAGAAGGTCGAAGAAGGGGAGGCGGAGGGCGGTGGAGGGAGGGGGGCCGCCATGGCCATGGCTCCCAGAGGAGGACGGAAGAGCGCAAAACGGTTCGACACGGCATCGCGGATATTTTGCGGGGTTTCCTTGGAAGCCACATTTGCGCCCGACAACTTATAGCGGCTTCCGGAACTCCGCGGTTGGCACATGCTACAGCGTTTACGACACCGTGAGGGCACGCATTGTGGACTTCAAGAGTCGCGTTCTTGTTTCGTTCCCATGATACGGGGGATTTTATCCAATTGCCCGCTTAATCTGTACTTTTATGAATTCAAGCTTCTTATATTTTATTTTTTCCCCTTTAATAAAATGTTCAAGTTTTGAAAATTTCAATTGTTATTGCGTCTGGTCCATTTTTAACATATAAATTTATCCAAATATATATATATATATATATATATATATATATATATATATATATATATATATATTATTATTATTATTATTGAAACAGATATTCTAGTACAAATACATCTAATATTGTCATAAAATATCAAATTTTGGAGCGCTCTAGGCATCTCCCCTCTCCTAGCCTACAATGTGTTTCCGGAGTGATTAGTCACATACGAAGCCACCCAGTCCGTGGCTCAGTTCGCCTTTCTGAAGACATGCTTGGCCCGAAAGGCTATGCCACCGCTTAACATAGCCCAAATGTCTCAAAGCAAGGGGTGCCCCCTCCAACGTTGCTGGTATCACTCTGTGTGCATTTATTATAAACAATATATGTATTCAACTGTGCATAGACATATAAAAAATTTAAATATTTTTAAAACTCGACTACCTCTCCAAACAAAATAATGAAAATGCTGAAAAACTAATAAAAATATACAAAGTACCTTCTTTAATTAAAACTCCCAGTTCCCTCTCCAAGAGTTGCTATTACATCGCTATTTATCGCGAACTAGCATTTTGACATCGCATTAGACATTGTCTGTTCAAGATAAAAGAATATTTAGTTGGTAATCATAATCCCACCAATTAAAGTTGTTTTCTTTTTATTTTTTGGGTAATATATGGAGGAAAGCTAAAGTTCAGATCGAGTACAAGCATATATAATTGAGTTAAGTATTAGCAAGGCAACGACTACACATAAACCGATAAACAACACAAACCAATCATAAACGCAGAAACCCAACGTTCAACCCTTCAGCTATCAGAGGTTGGAGATAAAGTAGACCTTTCTATAATGATGAAATCCCCTTTAAGCAGTTGATTCACCAAGAAATCTGCCACTTGATTACCTTCCCTATATACCCGAAAGGAAGGCCACTTAGTTTTCCAATCAAGAATGTCCTTCATCGAAGGAGGCTGACATTACTTCTTGTCCAAGGATTTTGATGCTATTTGACCATAATTAAAGAATCTCCTTCCAACCACATAGTTTCCGGCTGATAAACAGATATAGCATGGTGCAATCCCAACCACGCTGCAGTCAATTCTACATATAGCATAGAGGACAATAGCAATTCGGCTACAGTGATCGACTGAATCCAAAGCGGGTGTGCCAGGACAGATTTGCACCCTCTAGTCAGTGATATTTGCCATCTTCTCGAGGAGTTTGATTCCTTTAGTGTTATACATGTAATTCGAGAGACAAACAGTACGGCGGACTGGATCGCTTCCTTTCGTCACATGGGGGCATTAGAGCATGTGCCGTTGGCACTAGAGCATATTTTGTACGGTGAGTATTCCGGATGTACTCACGGTCGTATGTAGGGAGACGCTAATACACCAAAAAAAAAAAATAGAGGACAATAGCAGTAGTTCACCTTCTCCTCTAATCATCTACCCCATATGATTACGTATAACAAATCCTACTGCAACTGTGAGGAGTCATGCGAATGTATATTTAGTCCTACAATGGTTATTTACCGAGGAGATTTTAAATACTTATACAGGATCAAAGAATCTAAATAATATATAGAATACTAAGGTACTATATATCATTAAAGATCCAAATCGCCTCAGAGCACTTTTGTTTGGTACTATTCAGAACTTCTTGACTCTACTTCAAATACCAACTTAGAGGTGGACTGGAAGGTAATGTTCAGCAAATACCAAATAAACCTCAGTGATTTGGAAGAGAAATTTTCTAAAGAAGAAATTAGGAATGCACCCTCTAGCCCTGCGAAAGACAAGGCTCCAGGGCCTCATGGTATTCGAGCAACATTTTATCAGCGCTTCTGGATGGTGATAAAGGATGATCTGATCAGATTGTTTGATGAAATTCGCAACAATAGTGCAGATACTTCAAGACTAAACTTCAATTTTATCACCCTTGTTCCAAAGAAACAAGAATGCCTTGGTTCAAGGAATTATTAAAATCTCCTCCAAGATACTGAGTGCAAGACCTGCCAGGCGCATGGATGCCTTGATAACTGAGTCTCAAGCGGCATTTATTTTTTTATTTTTTTTGGTACATCGGCGGCTCACACTTGACAAGTGTGAAAACAACCAACAAAATCAAAAAACAAAATACTGTGCAAAGGCATAGGCACAACCTCATAATCTAGCCAGAAAAAATTTCTCGAGTAATGAGCCGCAAAGAAAGCAACCCAGTCTGCAGCACCGTTCGCCTTTCAATATACGTGCATGGTCTGGTAGAAGCCAGCCTTCTCCAGTACTCTATGAATATTGTGGAGCAGCGGCCGGTCCTCGACTGAGCACCCCCATCCTCGGATCCACTTAATCACCGTGGTCGAATCTCCCTCGAGGAGGATGCAACCAGCATCTAATACCTACCTCGCATAGGAGACACTCTCTCAAGCCGCCCGAAACTCAGCAGTCACTACTAACGAGTCAAAAATCCTCCACCTACCTGCCGCCACGAGTCTGGCGTCGTGATCCCTGATGACAAATCCCACATTTCTACAACTCCCGTCCTCTGCTACGCTCCCATCGAAGTTCACCTTGAGAAAGCTAGGGGGTGGGGGCACCCAGGATACCAATATCGTCCTGGACACTGCAAGAGCATAATGGGGGGCCCAGATATCCCTGGCCAACCTAGTAGGTGAAGCTTCAATGGTGCCGGTGATCTCTACCGCATGCCGTAGAGCTTAGTCTCCCACCACCTTCGGGTGGGGGTTGTCGCCGTCGAAAACTCATATATTCCTATCCAGCCAGCAATGATAGGTCAGATAGGCATCACGAGTCCTCCTCTCCTCCTGTCCGGACCCTCGAGTTGAGGCCTCCAAATGCCATAGGAACTCCTACAGCAAGATTAACGATAGCTACATTAGTGCAATGGAAATCCTCTCTTACAGCAAGAAGCATAAGGAAAAGGGGCTGCTATTTAGAATAGATTTGGAGGAGGCATTTGACAACATAGACCGGGGATTTCTTTTATCTCTGCTAGAGGCCTGGGGGTTTGGAAGTAAGTAGTGTAAAGCCTAATAACTTGATAAGAAGGGTCTCAAAACAAGGAGACCCGCTGTCTCCTTTGCTCTTCATATTAGTGGCCGGCATTTTCAATTGCCTTCTCAAGCATGTAGCTAGAAATAATATGATTAGAGGAATAGGCACACTTAACAACATCGGAAGCATATTATCTACGGATAAAGGCTACGTGCAAAATCTAAAATTTCTCCTATATTTATTTAAATTGTTAACCGACGTAAAGATAAATTACAACAAAAGCTCACTTTTTGGCATTAGGCTTGACCCGATCGCTGTTGAGGCTTGATCCCATCCAGAAAAGATAGAAAGCAAAAAGTTGAAGAGTAAAAGAACTTTATTTGTGAAAAAAACTCTCAAAAGATAGAGTATCAATGAGAGAGAGATTGAATTGTTTTTTTATTAATCTTAGAAGAGTCTATTTATAGACTTTATTCAGAAGACCGAAGAGATGCGTCTGAATATATGTAATATTTCGGAAACATCTGACACGTCTCACAAAAGGTATTTTAAAACATTTAAGACAACTAAAATTTAGGGGATAAGAAAATTTAAATTTTTTTTACATTAAAACTCCAACATATTCAACAAATACTTTCTACAAAAGTGGTGGTGGAGATATTCTGAAAATCAGGATAGGCTGTGGCAACAATTGGCAAACAAGGTGTATTACAAGGCGAAGTTCCACATCAACCCAAAGCCTTCCCAGAGCCTCTTCAATGGGGAAGGACATTAACCCGGCAAGAGACTTATTTTTCAACAGTATCATCGTCAAACATGGAAATGGGAAGCAAATAGCGTTCTGGAATGATTCTTGGATCAGAGAATACCCATTGAAATCATATTTTCCAACTTTGTATCCCATCACCACAAACCGGAGCATGTCCGTTAGTGATTTCTTAGCCGTTCCAGTTCAAGAGAATCTCTTCCCCTCCTCGCTCCTCTTTAAGACGAAGGGAGGAGTCGGAGAGGCTCGCAAACCTTCTCAGCACAGTAAACATGATCAACTCTGAAGATAAGATATCATGGAAATGACGTAGCTCAACCAAATTCTCAGTTAAAAAGTACTACAACTTCTTCAACCATGGAGGTGCAACTTCCCATTTCGCAGCAGTCAATTGGAAGTTACATTTGATGGAAGAAGTGAAAGTGTTTAGGAGAATGAAAAGAGGTGTAACAGAAGATAGATAGATAGAGATAGAGAGAGAGAGAGAGAGAGAGAGAGAGAGAGAGAGAGAGAGAGAGAGAGAGAGAGAGAGAGAGAGAGAGAGAGGGAGAGAGTTTCCAGCATTCATAGTGATGTTTTTTGTCATGGAAAATTTAATAGAAATAGCAAGAGACAACGAACTGGGAGTAAAACAACAGCAAACATTTTTGCTGATGGCAATGAAGATAGCACGAGCATGAAGTCAAACTGAAGCAAGAGAAGAGAGAAACAAAATAGAACGAGTATTGAAATATGTTCATATTGTAGAAAAAGACTTGCATCACAAATACATAGCAATCATCGTGAAATCCGAACAGATGGCTGGATGTATGGATCCAATACCCTTGTAGATTGCACTAACCCTGAAATTACATTATGGAATTGTGCAAAACACTCGACATTCTACAACCTACAACCTCTTATAACCACAACCGACCCTGCAAGTTGGAGTAATTATTGGTTGAACTAGATCCACGAGTTGGTGGATCAGTCCAACCATGAACCAACACGCATAGAGACTGAAAGAATGCAATACACACATATTTGTGCATGTTGCTTCATAGTTGAACTGGTCTATTAGCTCAACAATAGATCCGATCCAACTAAAAAATAGCCCTACAAACAAGGTCTGCTGAACTGAGTTGAAACGCTCGATTCAAGCATTACCAAACTGATCCGGTTCGTCATTCATATTCGATTCCGGCCATAACCGGTCCTTTACTGCCTGGAACCTGCTAGAACTTGTCGGTTAGGTGCGAACCGGTCTGTTCTCACCGAGTCAACCCGGTTTCGAACCGAATTGGATATGGACCACTTGCCGCTATCCTACCGATTCGGTCCGATACCGAGCCATACCGAGCACCGATAGATATGGATTTTGGTACTAGTTCGGTGGATTTTATCTACAAATGGTTATAACATACTGGTTTTGTGTGGCTGATGGCTACCACAATATTTTTCTTGTTTCTCATCACCTCAGGTATCTTGACTGCATCACAGGATCGAGGCAATTGGCAGGCTTATGGGTGCCAAACCTAGTTGCGGAAGTCACCGTTACGGCACCACCTCACTCGAGCCATAAACTACTGTTATAAGCGCGATTCGTTTCGGGTCGGCCGGTTGCCGCCTCAAAGCTTCAAACAACTCCATACGTCGGCCAGAAGAGCCCGGCGGCGCCACGATGTACGGCGCCGAGCCGGCGGAGTCGGAGCGGACCGCGTTTCGGCGGACCGAGAAGCGATACAAGCTCTACAAGACTCCCAACCCCAAGTCCAGGTCCCTCCCGCTTCCCCTCCGAAACCCTAACCCCTCTCTGTCCAGGGTTCCCAATTCCGATTCTGATTCGAATTCGGTGCATTTGATTGCAGGAAGAAGCTGACGCACAGGACCACCGATCTGTCGGACGTCGTTGATTTCCACTCTATTCTCCAATCCTTTGAGCGGAGCGGAGATCCCCCTCCGGGGATTTATGGATTCCAATGCCCTGGTTTCAATCGCCCCGTCTTCTGCTTTGCTGATCGACCTGGTATCGATTAGAGTTCCATCTCGATTTGGGACGTTGTTTCGTTTCTTTTGTTCACTTGATTTTATAGTAGATAATTGGATATATCTGTTTTCTCGTGGAATTTGTCATGCATATATATTTCTAATTATGATTTGAAATGTTGGCATTTTCATAGTCGACTTAGATTTCTGTTTGGATTTATCTAGTAAATTGGTAAAGCTATTTTTTTTATTGTTTACTGGATCAAGAGGAGGTAAAAGCAGCGACTAAATTCGATTGAATACTTGAGCATTTTGAGTTGTTCATAGCGCTTGCTCTGTGAAGTGCATATTAGAAGGCCAAGTTAAAGGAAAAAGTTGAATCCAGTGATAATATACTAATGTTAGTCTCCTCACTTTTTCTATAGCGTTGTAGCAAAATTTTAAACAATGCTTATTGCATGTGCATGCACTTTTACCTGTTATTTGTCAAACCAATTTTCTTGATTTGTTATGACTTAATGGGCCTTGAGTTTTCATTGTCATTTTTTTGCAATCATTCTTTTATGATTTGTTTGTCCATGTGATCCAAACATTGCTAACATTGGCTTTAGTGACTTGCCACCATGTCTAAAACAATGTTACCATTGTCTGGTGTTACAATTAGTGCCCAGGTTCCTAAATCGTCTTGTGAGCTTAAAAACTGCAGTATAAAAGCATAGGAGCTGGTATCATTTTTGGGAAAAAGTGAGAGCTGTCAGCATGTTATATTAAAATCACTATGTTTCTGTATAAGTCGACTGGAACATAAAAACTAGCTTACCTATAAACCCAAGATACAACAAAACAAGGTGGGAACTCACCAGATGCATTTTAATTGGAAAAATGAGGCGGTAAAAATTGGAGGTAACACAAAACCACTTATTGTCCAACACCAAGTTGCACAAAAGAAACAATTGAGAACCCATCTTGAAGGAGAAAGGGCAAGATTTTCGAGGAAAATTATTACCAGACCCAAGAAGAAGAAAAGGGCATCCAAATATTTAAATAGGAATAGAGTAATTCTTTCTTTAAACTCTAGCTTTGTCAGTAGAGTGTGTATCATCCAACCAAATGGAAGCATATGCCTTAAATAGGGTTTGAGCTTGACATATGACCAGAATAAATGCACTATACGAAGACCATAACTTTTGGATGGTCTTAGTAGAAGTTTGTCTTGGAAATTTACAATTATTTTGAAGATAATAAGAACTTGGTCATTAAGGATGTTGTATCTTATAACTCATCTTGGCAGGTATTCTAAGGGGAGGAGACAGTAGATTTTATGACAAAAGGAATTTTCCTAATCTCCTTGCATCTACACTTTTCTTGGTTTCTTTCTTCTTCATCTCTCTATTTTCTGTTTCATGCCTCCTATTTCTTCTACTTTACCATAAATAGAATAAATACAACGAAGCATAAGGAATGAATTGGCTTGTGCATAATGTCTCCTGTGGAGTGGTCATCCTGTAATCTTTGATCTCGTGTTTAACAATAGATTCTGGCCTTGATGGATAAGCAGTTGGCATCTATTCCATTTTTTTTTGGATGATGATTTAAGGAAGGTGTCTATCTATATTATATAAAACCACCTGGTCATGAATGCTGTGTCTTCTATGATGAAATATTGACCATTACTGTATGATACTTTCATCAAGCCAGCTGAATATATAACTCAATGAATGCTGATGAAGGATTTTAAAGCTTATGCCTCAAAGTTGGCAAAAGGCACTCTTGGTTTTCTTAATAAAATTTTCCTTTTGATTAGTAGTGTGTAATGTGTTGCTGGCAAGCAGAAGGGGCCTTCTGTTATCATGTTGTTTCCTTGCATTGACTGAAGAGTTTGCTCTCTCCTAAATTAACATAACCTTTGTGCTCTAATTCTGAACATGTCTCATAGAGTTTCATATATTTTTTTCTTTGGTGTAGGATTTTATTTTATTCCAAGTGCATTGACTGTTGAAGAACAATGCCACTGGATCAGAGAGAGTTTGACAACCTTTCCTCAGCCTCCAAATAGAACTAGTCTAACTGCCATATATGGTCCTATTGCTGACCTATTTGATGCTGCTCAAAACCAGAAAGTTTTGATTGAAACAAAAAGTTTAGCTGCAGATATTGAACATGAAACGAAGAATGGTGAAAACAGTCTGCATACCTCTAAGTACATATTTTCTGAAGCACCTGACGATGCTCGTAGAGGGGAGTCATGCAAACCAATTGCGGCATCAGTTCTCTTGCAAAAACTCCGCTGGAGCACTCTTGGTTTACAATTTGACTGGTCTAAGGTATCCAAGCAATTATGCTTTTTATTTTTTATGGTTGGACTAAGAGTAAAACCATTGAGATAATCTGTCTTCTTTGCTTTTTAGGTTCAGATATTTGAGGTACTAATTTTATGCTTGTCTGCTATACAAAGAATTTTACAACTTCACTTAGAATTATTGGTTATTGTCTTTGATTACAATGGAAGATGTACCCTGTAGAAGTGAAATCCTATTGTAGAGTCAGATAAATCATGGGAGTAGTAAATGTAGATTCATGAGTAAAAGATTAGATGTAGAAAGTGTAAAATCAAGATAAAAACTTTTTTTGGACTTTACTTTAAAAACCCTAATAATGAAGTTCCGCCAAATTTTATTCAGCTGAGCATTTGATAAAGGAAGTTTTAAATACCCACTGTTTTCTATCAGTTTTTATTTTCTGTTGAATTATCTTAGATAACATCTTAAACTTATTAACAGAAAACAATAACAAATTCAACAACTTCTCAGCAAAAATATGTATCCAACATGTGCATGGAAATTGGCCATTTTTCCATATCTCTTGTAGTCAATGACTGATGAATTATCTTTATCCTATTATCTCATTGTTGCTTAGTCTCATCTTGATCATTGGAATTTTCTCTTAGGTATTTTGTTACTTGGATATCAAAATATTCAATTTGAATTTCCTTCATTAATTCGTGCACTAGTATGTTCGCTTCCCATTTCCAATACTCCAATTTTCTACAAGGTCAGAAATCATAGTTGTAGTAAATACTATGTAACGTTGACTTTGACAAACAACTCATCATAAAAAATTAAACCCATTGTATATATAGATCCAAGCTGCATCTAGGTAATTTTTTAACTAAAAAAAAACAGGAGACGTAAGCTTTAGAAAATCCTCTCCATTGTCAAAATAACTTATTTAAATTTTAGCATTTATTGAAAACATGAAGATTATGAGAGCAGGGAACCTCTCACGGATGAAAAGGAATAGATACAACTGGTAGCTATATCTCCTACTTCGTAAAAGTAATGAACATATGTGCATTGCCATCAGGTAATAAATCCATGGCAAGGACCAAAGGAGCATGGATCCTACCAAGCTGTGCATGTGCTGAAACTTTGTACAAATGTCACAATATACAGTCCATGTGCATACTTGCAAGTATTGAAATGACACATGTCCATGCCATTATAAACATGCATAAGCTATTTCGTATGCAGTACATTTTATTTCACAAATTTTGGCTAGCATCTCCCTCAACTCGAGATGGTTCATATATCAAGATTTGCTGCCAGAAAGATACATTAACTACAAGTTGTATTATGTTGATAGGAACAGACAGTCTATGGGAGGTAGTATTAATGTGAAAGGGTGGCACCTAAGATGCTGATTCTAAAAGATGTTTCAGAAAGATGACTCACAATGCTACATGAGGATGAATGAAGTCCTGAGCATAAAGAAGCATCAATCTAGCTAATGAGCAAAAGCAACAATGATGTGACAATGATGCCATGTATATAAGCAAGCTAAAATGTTAGTAAGAGGGGTTGCAAAGATTATGATTGGTCATTATAAATCATGGTGCAATAATGAAGGTGACAAGATTGAAATTGCTGCTGGTGTTATTTTGATTCTAATAGATAATTTAAGTAGTATGACTGGGAATTGACTTGTATTAATTATTGTCATGAACAATATAAAGACCTGATTGGAGTAGTAACGTGTTCATGCCATGAAGTTGACTAGTTGATGAAGTCTACTGGCAACAAAGTTGGCAGGTTGATGGTATTGAGAAGACAATGCAGACTGACTGCAAAGTCACGAGATGTGTCATATATCTGCGAAAAAGATAATGGTGGTGGAATCTGAGCTACTAACAGTGTTTGCACGTTAAGATGATTGACAAGTCTCGTAGTAGATAGCTTAAAGATGATTTCAACAAAAAAGGATAAAAAAGCTTAAGAAGTACAAGTTATGAAGGATGTTGTTATTCATGAAATAGGAGTTCTTGGTCATGAAAATACAACGTTCTTAGTTGGGGGCAGTTTTGTTGATGCAGATCAAATATCTAATGAATGAATGATAATAGGATGAAAAAAAGTGAGGTCCCATGTATTATTAGCTAAGTGAGGCAGAGCCAGTTGTAGTAGTGTGACTAAATATGATAGTCTTGACTGAAAAAAGGTTTTCTTTATTGACTTGGGAGTGATGACATATGCATAAGGCCAGTATATAGAGATCTCGAGCAGAGGAAGGCCGAAGAACAACACAGAAGATATAATGATGCAGCAAAGAAGATTGTTCTTACTCAAGAACATCAAGAAGATTCAAGGATTTCACTAGTGAAACACAAAAAATAAGAATATGGTAGCAATAGATAAAGTAGGTTTAAGGAGAGAGAATTATCATCTCAAAAAGGTTGATCAAAGAAGCTAATACAGCCTTACAGTGAAAGGAATTGAGTGATGCAGAAACAATAGTTGTGCAAAACATGTACTAAAGGTGAAACTGCCAGTTCAGCACAAATGACAGTGATGTGTGGCCAGAAAAAGGACCAAAATGTTAAATTTGATTTGGATGGAATAGAATGACTGACTATTGGTAGGAAAACTTGGTTTCTGTGAAACCAGATTTTTACAACAGTGGGTGGTCATGATGGTATTGTCTTTAGAAATGAGAAACAACAGAATGAACAACACCAAGAATAATAGAATGTAAATAATTCAATAGTTCTACTTGGCAACATTCGCCAATTCACCCGTATATAGGCATGGTGATTAGAATGTAAATAATACAATAGTTCCACTTAGCAACATTTGCCAATTCCCCCCCCCCCCCCCCCCCCCCCCCCCCCCCCCGCCCCCGCCCGCTTCGCCGCCGCCGCCGCCACGAGATTGAAATTTACATATACACCCTTTATTTCATGTTACAAGCACTTTTATTTAAGATCTATCAAACTGGGCCGAACCACCCGGTTCAGCTTGTACCGAGCCGACCTGGTGGAGGATCGAGTCGGGTCGTCTCTTTTATTCGAGATTAGTCCTGAACCGGCCGGAACGGGCTGGAATCGGTCCGAACTAGCTGGTTTCATGCGGAACCGGATGGTTCGCACCAAGTCGGGCTGGTTCCAAACCGCCCCCCACCTCTCCTTTTGTTATAAAGAATTGTTGGGAAGGCCCGAGAAGTTTCTAAGGCCTTCCCAACGTTTGGATTAGTTCCCCCTTTCCCATGGCAAAAATTATAGTGATTCAGCACGATTAAAGAAAGATCCAACCCTAAATAAGGTGTGCTTTCTCTTTTCTATCTTCTTTCCTCTCTTTTTTTTTAGGCTCAAAAAAATAGCTCGAAATTTGCAAAATAAAAAGGGATCATGTCAAAATTTTTGATTATGGCTTGATTTTATGATATATTCTAGATCTATGGATGATCTACAAAATTTCACAAAAATTTTTAATTTTCAAATCATATATAATTTTTAAAAATTAAAAATATATTTTCGAATTAAAAAATAAATAAAAATTTTAAAAAAAGTAAAATCAGAAGCATATTTAGGCGCATGCAAGCTACTCTCCAGCTAAATTGGTGTCTATTTATTCAAGTTTTAATGCGATTATGTGCATAGTGATCTAGGCCAAAATTTGAAAAAAAAATGAGAAATAAGTAGCCTTTGATGCATGCCTATGGGCCTAGAAAAAATATATAGCATCAATTGTTTGGTTCCATATGGATCTGAGCTGAAATTAATTTTTTAAAATATTTATATTTAAAATTTATTTTTTAATTAAAAATTAATTAAAAATATATAATTAATACAAAAAATTATGAAAAATAGTAGTATGTAATACATATTTCAGAAGTATTTTCTGAAGAAAAAATATATTTTTCTAAATTTTGATATTTAAAGTTAAAAAGTATTAAAAAATATAAATAAATAGAAAATAAAAAATTAGTATTATGTATTAGATAAATCATATGCATTTTTGAAGTAAAAAATATTATCGTAAATTTTTTTTGCTATTTTTAAATAATTAATAAACTGACGTATTTGATCAACCTGTAGGAATGAAATCATAAAAAAAAGAAGCCAGAGTGTGACATTGGTTGGGATCATGGGCAAATGCTCTTGGGCAGGCACTATTGGAAGTGCAGCTGGTGCAACACAAAATTCAAAGGAGGGGTAACTAGGTTGAAGCAGCACTTAGCTAGTAGTTACCTCAACTTATCTGTACCGAAAATGCCCACAGGAGGTTCGACAACTGATGAAGAAATATTTACTGATTTCAGAGCAACGAAAGAGAGGATTTTCAAGAAGAAAGTAGAGGTGGATCGCCGAGCGACAGAGTCATCTTTCTATCACTCCAGAAAGTCAGAAGAGACATCTGCTTTAGATGAAAAGGAGGCACAGATCCAAATTGCCATTCAGATGAGTCTGGATGATAAATGGTAGCAGGATGAGGTGGTTAGGCATAGGGCTTGATTTGGGCCCTCATACTATGAGTCGGGCTCCGGTTCTGCGAGCAGTAGGACAGATCCAGAGCTTAGGAGGACCTTCTCAGTTAGAGAGTCCGTCGGTAGAGGCAGTGGTTATATTGCATCTATGCTGCTGGGGGCTTTTGCTAGCAAAAAGAAGTCCTCTAGAAAGATTCCACTAGAAGCCGCCATTCATGATTTAGATCTGAAGGAAAAATTTCTCGAGTTGTCCGATAAAATCGGACGCCAGGCATGAAAAATCAGTTTTAAAATTTTTATTTATAACAATTATAAATATTAAACATACTAATATGTAAAACATACCTCGATCCCGCAGCAGAAGTTGGATGAGGTATGCCGGATCTGGATCCCTGAAGGTAGCTCTACGAGGCCTGGATTTGCAAGCCCTCTACTTCGCACGCACGTCGAGCTTCGTAGGAAGGTAGGATGACTTTGATATTCGTGCAAAACATCTTTTGCAAAAGGGACCGTAGAAGAAAAGATATTCCCTTTTTCTTTTCTTTCTTCTCCTTTTCCCTAACAACAAATCATTGTTTTCTTTTCTCTCCCGTTTTTCACGGCACGCCCGAGAGCAGTGACGCCTGAGTTTGATCCCGATCACAGAGGAAGAGGGAAGGCAGGAGAGAATGCCGGATTTGAGCCGGACTCCGTACCACCAGAGAGAACTTCTTCCTCTCTCTTCTTCTTCTTCACTGAATCAAGACTACCTCTCTCTGTCTGACGTTTTCTTCCCAAGAAAAAAAATTCTCTCTTCATCTCCTTCTTTGAGGAAACGGTGGCCTACAAATAGGCCAATGCTGAGAGGAGTTAAGAGGCGTAAATGGCCGAGCGTTATTGTATTCATTTGTTATCTAATATGAATGAATTTCATAACGTTTGTTTCAAAAACAACCATGGGGAAAAAACAGCAATTAATGCTGTATTTCAAAAATCAAATTGAACTGGAATGTAGCCGGTTCAAAACCGGACATTCCAGTCCAAACGGCAATCCAAATGGAGTCCGGATGGAGATGTGGCGTGGCTTTGAAGCATCGGCGGAAAGTCCTTTATTTTCTCCCAGACTTTTTCCCATCGCGGCTCACAGGACACTTCTTAAGGGTCCATAGCTTTTATCCATCGCGGCTCATAGGGGATGCTTAAGGGTCCATAGGAGCTTAAGGGTCCACGGGTCCATAGGTTATTTAAATTGGGATTGGGTCAGCAGTTCAATCAATTGGGTTAGCCTACTTGGTTCTAAACCAAATTGATGGCCCAATTGAATGGTTTTTGACCAAAAAAAATTCCACATGAGTCCGACTCATGGGAGGTTCAATTGGGTCCAATCTCGGCTCGATCCAAGTCCGACTTAGATCAAAACAATACGAAATTAAATTCCAATTAAATCATGATCGAGCCCAATTACTTTAATTGAGACCCAATCAAACCCAATCTCAACAATTGAGTCCTGATCAAGTTCAATTGCATTAAATGAAACTTGATTGACCCTGAATACAGACTTAATTAGTTGTTCATCCATGAAATTTAGCATGTACCTCATGTTCAGTGCTAGCTGAACATAGACAACCAAATTCCAAATGATCCATAATTTAATTCTTAATTAAATTGGGTCAAGATCTTCCTACTTAGCTTGACTAATATGCGTGACTCCGATAGGTTCGAACACTAAGCCGGTAGTACATAGACTACTCCATGCGCTAATCGAGGTGACCATCTAGCAATGATACCCAACGTCTGAATAGGCCCAATATGCAAAGCAACATTCAAGAACCTAGACGTATGGTTATTGCATAATTCATCCCTATGACCATCGATGCTCAAGATGACCTCAGAGTGGACTGTCGAACTCTGGGTCCGATCATCCATAGTGTATTTCAAATAATCAAATCAAGTCACCTATCACTTGGTTTACCCTGGCCAAGGTTTTAATGAATTGAAATACAACGAGATATCAACTCGTATAATCTGGAGTAGTCAATCCCATCTTGACTCATACACAGACTTCGCGAGTACTTGACTGCACCCAGCATCCTTCCGATCCCTGAATTAGAAATTCAGGTCGTCCAGTGCCTAAGTACAGTGAGTTGCTTGCAAGTCACCGTGATAGTCTCAGGTCTAAGGGGTACTTATGCCCATACGCTTTGCTAGCTAACTTCCGACAGTGGAGTGCTACGCAGGTGAGTCACTGTTCAGTGACGATGTACTTCTACATCTCACCTGTATGCCATACAGTGTCTCCACACTCCTTGGTTTAAGAGGACAACCAACTAAATGGCACACAACAACCTATACTTGACATAGCTATCGTCCAATTGACAGCTCATCATTTGGTCGCGAACTGGTTTAAGGACTAAATGATAAAACCTCCTTTATTCACTAAATTAGTCCTAAGGACTTCATCACAATACACAGGAGTTCAATTTGAAGATGTAACACTTGTGATGAATAGAAAAATGCCAGAATAAATTTTTATTCATTTTAATAAAACATATACATACATCAATTTCTTACAATTAAAAAATTAGTTTTGGGACACAATTCCCGACAAGATCCACATGTCTTCTCCAACAAGGATTCGAAGCAGCAGAGGATTGACACAATACTAAAGAAGGATAAGAAGAAGGATATGTGGCGAACTATTGGATCCTAATTTCACTTTAGTCACATTTCAACGAATGTGACAGACAATACGTACTATAGGTCTATCATGTTCACCATATAGATCCTCCAGGACTGAAGGACATCTACGGTAACTTTATTGACAATAATAAGGAGCTAGAGAAGTGGATTGCTTCATACAGACTGACAGTGATGTGTGATGGTTGGACCGATCCTACTAAGTGGAGCATTATTAACTTTTTGACATATTGTGATATGGAGACTTTCTTTTATTAGTCGGTTCATGTTTTCAATCAGGTGCACGACGCTATATGCATTCTCAGATTGATGGAGGAGGTGATTGAGCAAGTAGGAGAGAAGAATGTTGTGCAGGTCATTACTAATAATGGGCTACAATATAAGGCCACCAGGAGATCTTGATGGAGCGACAACCACATACTTTTTGGACCCTATGTGTGTAATTTGTATCAACCTCATGTTAATCAACATTGTGAAGATTCATAGGATGCAGCAGACAGTGGAGACAATCCAAACCATCACCAGATATATTTATAACCATACATGGGTCCTATAATTAATGAGGAGCTATGCAGAAAAATAGATCTTGAGACTGGGAGTGACATGGTTTGCTACCAATTACGTTACACTTAATAGCCTTCTTAGAAAGGAAAGTAGTCTTACGTCAGATGTTTGTCGATCTCGAGTGGCAGAAAAGTAAATTTGCGAAGGGCGGTCACTGAAGGGAGCACTGTCGAAGACTTGGTGACGAGGTAAAAATTCTGGCAGCAGGTCGAGAAGATAGTGAAGGCCATCAAACCATTGTACGAAGTGCTTCGGGCCCTGGACAATGAGAGGTACCTCTAGATGGGCTTCTTGTATTATATGATGGAGAGGGCAAAAATGCAGATCAAGGAGGCACATTCCACATATGCCTAGGAGTACATCGACATCATTGAGCCATGGTGGAACTACCAGATGGGTAGGAATTTGCATCTAGTAGGTAAGCAAGAACATTAAAAATTAGATTGCTTCTGTGCTTGTACAATATTACTAAGACAATTACAAACTCTATCTGCAGCATACTACTTGAACCCGAGGTTTCAGTACACCATACTTGTAATTGATATGGATGACAAACTTCTGGTCACTCTGCGTAATGTGATTTACAAGATGGAGCCTAATGTAGAAGTCGCGATCCTATGTCTAGAAGAGGTAAGTTAACTTAAGTGACATGTGTAAGTTAACTAGTATCTTCAATTATTAACATATTACAATACGGTTCTTTTTCACAGAGCAAAATATTTAAAGAGGGTACTGACAGCTTTAGAGTCTCGGTAGCTGTCGTAAGTAAGAAAAGTATGAATCCAAATATATTACACATCAGAAGGATATTTATCTGACGTTAGATGGTTACTAATATGATACTATCTTATATATAATTTTTTTCAATATTTTTACAGTTGAATGATGAATTCGTTTTGATTTGTCTGCGAGAAATCTTAAGCAACTAGCTATCATGATCCTTTCGCAGACTGCCTTTTCGAGTGGTTATGAGCGCAACTGGTCCACCTTCGCTCTTATTCACAACAAGCAGAGGAACCGTCGACATAGAAGCACCTCAACGACCTTGTATATATTCACTGTAATCTGAAGTTGAGGCTGGAGTGCATTCAGAAGAAAGTGGAGCTGAAGTACAGAGATTCGATCCATAAAGCTTTCATTGACGATGAGGATGATCCTATGATCGGATGACTTGTAAGCCAACAACAAGAGCCGGAAGCTTAATGAGCGAGGATTGTCTCCATGACCGGCCAGTTTCATGATCAGCGAGGTTAGGATCCATGTAGGGCAATGGGCAGATTGCAATATTCTACACATTTTGCCAGCTAATCAGCCACAGCCACAAAGACCACTGGAGAGCCGATCATTATATAACTCTTTGTCCGAGACATCCTCTTAGAGATATGACCGAGAGATGCTTAAAGAAGGCCACTATGCTACTCGGTCAACTCGGTCGGAAGGGCGACATCAATTCTCTCAATATAGCCAGGCAGAGAGGGGCACGAAGAGTAAACAGGCAGATAAGGGCACGAAGGATAAGTAGGTAGCGTTCAGCATACACACACAAAAAAAAGAAAAGGCACCTACAATCCCATGGAGAGTGTGGAGTTAGTTCACCCAGATTCAGAGACCAGGAGCAGCAACGATGACAGTTCTACTGATCATAGATTTGTTGGCCAGAGAGGAAGGATACATTCGTAGGGTGGTCTTCGATTCATCGATGAGTTTCATTTTATACATGCTATACAAGATAGGGATCATGATGCACGATCTGGTAGAGCTCGCGAGGATACGATTGCATATAGGAGACGGGCTTCTCAAGGTCATTCAGGAGGACACGATGCAGCTGCAAATGATCTCACATATGGAGTAGGATCTATAGACATATCAGATTTCAAATCGTATACTAGATCCTATTACCCGCAGCCACATGCAGCCTATGACCCATATGAATATGGTTATGGATATGGTGTGTATGAGACATCATCTTTCGGTGGCTACTATCTTACGTAGTCCGAAATATTTTACGGATCGAATTTTGTTACTGGAATATTCGGATGGGCTCCTCCACAGTCGTATTATCAGCTAGAGGACATCTTTTAGAACCAGAGCTTCAACGAGAAATTCGAAAGTGCTTATAACCCAAAAATTCCTTATGAGATAAACATACAAGACTACAATACCGCTTGGTTAGAGGGGTAGGCTGATATGCCTCTTGACTATGTTAATGATTCGGATATCTATAAGAGGTATCGCAACTCGATGAAATTTTAGATATCGGTATGTTTGTCATATTTTAAATATACGTAAGTAATTGTATTATTTTATATTTTTCATCTCGCTAGTTGATTTGAGGATATTTCATGTTGCTTCTTGTAGTATGCAACATCTCACTAATTATTTTATATTTTGTATCACTTTAAAACAACAAGATGCATCGTTTAGGTTAAATCGTCATTATAGAAACATCAAAATACATCAAATTATACTAAAAATTATTTAAAAATTTGAAAAAAAATGATTACCTATGAATCAAACTTGAAAATTTTTTAAAAAAATTGGGCATGCCTGTTTCGGTACGGTACTGGTTCGGTATTGTACTGATTCATTCGCCGACCGGTATGGATTCAGTACCAGTTCGGTGGACCTCGCTTCTATTAGTTTAACCTTAGGTTGGCTAGGTGAGTATTGAACTCAACAATTGACTATTTTGCCCATATATATATACTCTTTTTTTGGGTAAAAGCGGCTACACATTTCATATAACTCTAACGTGAGTACAACCTACTAAATCACGGGTCCATATATATAGTTTTCAGAATTTGGAGATGCATATCTAAATATACATGTCATGTGTTGTATCGTATATATGTTACATGTTTTTGCATTTATGTGTATTTAAATGCTCATGCACTTGCACATTAGGATAAGCAACTAAGCACTTTCTGGACAAGATATATGCAAAAACCCTTGAAGGAATGAAATAGTAAATTAATAGGTGATGATCCTTTACATTTGGATGATGTCATCTAGTTCCAGGAACATATATGCAAATTTCAGACTTTTAGAAGGATATGCATGCACTTCTTGGGTTTTGAGGGTTAAGTAAGCATGTGATCACTTTTTAATATTATATGCAAAAATCCCATAATTTTATGATCTTGTAGCCTAGTTAGAGTTGGAGGAAATTTTGGAGTCTTCTGAGTAGATGGGTAAAACAAGGAAGAGTTGGCATGTGGATGGAACTATCATCAAGAGTAACAAGAGCAAGAGATTGTAAATTTACTTCAAACATATATTTGTCTTTATTGCTTCTCAGCTGGTGCAAAGCTCCTGAATCTCTGGCTTAAGATATGGATCGACTAAAGATCATGAAGGTGGAGAAAATTTGGGGATCAATGGAGGATAAAGACTGGTGGAAGACAACTGCTAGTTATTTCCACTGCCATCAGTTGTGTGTGCCTGATTGGCCCTAGTGATGTTGCCATGGAAGTCCTAATAAACCTTATTCGTCTTGATCCAGAGATAAGAACGTATGTACTTGCTGTTGCCCATCCCTCTAGTTGTGACATCCCACTCTACCACGCCCCTCATTGTCGTTTCTCTTGAATTGGTGGCCGCCTTGAATTCGTCTATGTACTTGCAGCTGGCAACTCTCCATGTCACTTGAGAGAGGCTGGTAAGCATACAATTCATAGGAGTACTGTAGTATACCTGTAGGCTCGTCAACTTGTTACACATTCGGGAAAATGAAGAATGTACAAAAATAATCTCACTGTGTTTTTTACTAGAATAATTTTTGCAGGACGTATGTCCTTGTATGTTAAAGTAAATGTGGCTGGAATTATTGTTGGCTTCTGTGCTATTCCATAATCATGTTGTGACTTGGGAATCTTTCTACTCCAGTCTTCCTCCTTTGCATCCTCACTCCTGAGGGAACAACCTTATCTTTCAAGCACATGCACAGTGACGGATCGTTTGAGCCGAGATAAGTTTTCCTTTTCAACTTGATAGAGCTTAGTTCAGTCTGACCATCAATCATTGTGGTATCTGGTGATAATTACATTAAATGCAGTAATCAGATGGCAGATATAGGAACCAAAATATGTCCTAAGTCTAGCATAGTTTATGACAGAAAACAAAACAATCTTCTTATTATGGGCAAAGTTATTGCAATGGAGAAGCTTGTTCTGCAATTTTTTCTGCATATATATGTGCATTACTTTGGTCATTATGGTTGAAAGTCATAGATGGGACGTCTGTAGATTAACTTTGCTGAAATTTGGGACTGCATGAAGAGATTGCCATGCCAAATTCATAGTGCAAATGTAGCACATGCAGTAAACAAATATATCTTTCTGGATAAAGCAATCAAGGTTTTCTCTTAGAAAAAAGATCCAGAGTGATCTTGATCTAATTAGACATAGAAATCTTCAACTGCTCCATCCATTTAATGTCACAAATAAAAAATGATCATGCTCTTAAGTATTGGACCCTACTGGTTAGTACCGGGCATTACCATGCTAGACTATCAGGGATCCTATACACTGTATGCCTTGAGACTAGGTACCAGACTGGCCTAACATACCAACACTTAGTATGCCTGTACTGAAAGGGGTGCTGCTAAAGGTATCAGTGCCGTACTTAAAACTACAGGAGCTCTTAATTGGAAAAGCCAGAGAAAAACTACATATGCCCATGCACAGGATGAAGGGGGTTCACATCATCCACGAAAAAATGTTGAAATTATGAGCATGAAATTTTAGTTGATTAATTAAAAAATCATGCTCAGGCACAAAACTGAAAAGAAAGTTGGCTTGACCTGCATAGGTAGAAGAACAGAGATTACACCTCTAAGGTAAGCTATTGGAAATGATGAGATTGGTTATCAATTAGTTGTGAGGGTTTAGTTAATAATAACTTTTCTTAAACTTTTTTTTCTTTTGAGTTTTAATTATTATTACAATATTATTATGAAATAACCTTCTAGGCTACGGAGCTGTATACTTGTTATGTCCCTAATTCAGTTTTCTGATATTGGCATTTAAAGGCATAAGAAACTCTAAATATTAAATCATCATGTCAATCTATAATTTGGTAGATAGATTGCTATCTTTTCTTTCAATGATTCAAATGCCTTGGAGAGGGGTGTCTCGGTTTCCCCATGAAATAGGATGCGATACATCCCGCCCCGTCCTGGCGATCACCCTATCTTGGAATGCTCTTTTTTATTTTGTAATTTTTTAACTTTATCTTAAAGGTTTTGTTATTTTATTTATTTTTAAATGTATTTGGACTTCGAAAATAATGTATTTAGGGTAAATTGGCCCTATTTAGTGTACTCTGAGGTCAGATACTATGTAAATGTGTCTGTATCTATTTTTTCCTTTTGTTTTTATTAATTTTTGTTAAAATTTTAACAGTAATCTTCAATAAACTTTATTAATTATATTAGCTATTAAGATATATGCTAAGCTAGAATGGTGCCTATATTAGCCTTGGTTATTAAAAAAAGTATCAAATGGAAGCATAATTAACTATATGCTGCCTAATGAACTGTATTTCAATATTACACAAACTAAATTCATGAGTTTAAGTTAAACATTTCAGACATTGCTATTTCATGTGGAATGTCTATGGCGCTCATATACATTCGAGTCCTGTTCATAGATAGGTCCTTGAATTTAATGCCAATCTAGATGTTGGGCCCATTCTTGTTGCTTGTACCATGTCCGGTGTTGTCCTGGATAACCTCTTGACAAAACGTCGAGTAAAAGATGGGCCATCTTTGCTTGGGGTGATGGGAGGTGACACCATACTATCTTTGGAATGTAATCAAAGCAAAATAGGAATGTACCCTTCAGGATTTGAT
This sequence comes from Phoenix dactylifera, assembly GCF_051530095.1. Taxonomy (NCBI): domain Eukaryota; kingdom Viridiplantae; phylum Streptophyta; class Magnoliopsida; order Arecales; family Arecaceae; genus Phoenix; species Phoenix dactylifera. The sequence continues at coordinate 20,020,825 of NC_143202.1, read as the reverse complement.
TACTGGGGTATACATTTAAATCATATGTAGAAGAAGAAAAAGGATAATGCTATGCGCTTTGATTATCTGATGCGCCAATGGGTCCTATAGTGCCCCTACTACACCAGAGCCACCAACCCTCTCGAGCTAAGTGTCCAAACCACCCACTATGCGTCATAACCTCGTCCTGTGGACACTGCTCCTCGATAGAGGCCCGTGCCTCCATATCATCAGGATTAGAATCTTGATCATCATCCAAACCTTTGCGAACAAATCTATCAAATTCCTGATGATCCAGTGCACCCCTTTGAGCTTTATTTACCATCTTAGCCTTCCTCAGTTGCATATCTAGTGGTGCCGACCCCCCCCCCCCCAACATTTTTCTATGATGCCACCCAATATCTTTCTTTTTACTATCGAGCTCTGTTTGGTTAGGAAACATATGACAATTGGTATAATTTTAATAACAAAATTTCAAGCATAAGTTATGGTCTATTTGAAATCTTGGTTGTTCAATTTATTGTTTCTTATTTTTCTAAAATTAATTATCTAATTAAAATTTCAGAGTAAGATAGATGTTCGCGACACCGACCATCATTCGTGCCTCTAAATTACGTGGGGATATAGCTTAAATTTCCCCCTCAATTTTATATTCATTAATTTTAATTTTAAATAATTATTTAATTAGTCATTATAATTTAATTTGATTATTTTAGTTATTTGCTAAAATATCTGATAAATACCTAGAAATTAGCTTCAAATTGCCTACACTTTTTCGAACTTTTTACATTTATTGTAATTGATTATAATTTTTAAATATTTTTTGTTCAAAAATTGAATAAAAAATAAAAAAATTGAAAAATAACAATTCATGCCTCTAAACTATGAGAGGATGTATCTGTATTTTTCTCGACTTTATGTTCATTAACATTTTCAGATTTTAAATAATTATTTAATCAATAATTATAATTTCTTTTGATTATTTCCAATAATTATTAAAATACATAATAAGTACCAAGAAATTAGCTTTAAGTTGACTACCCTTGTTCCAACTTTTTTAGATTTAATATTTAGTGTAATTTTTAAATAATTTTTATTTATAGGTTAAATTAAAAATCATAAAAATTCTGAAAAATAAATTTGCTTAAGGGCTTTCTACGCACCCATACATGTATTTTGTACGTTTTTTCCAACTTGAATAATAGCATTTTGGTCCGAATAATTGAAGTCAATTTTGATTTTGGGTGTAAGCTTAGTTGCTAATGAATGCAGATGAAATTTATTTAAAACAATCTAAACACGCTACATTTTTTTCTTACAAAAATTATTTTTTATTATTTTTAGTGATTAATTTATCTTGGTAAATATTATAATTTTATAAAAATAGGGTATATATAAAGATAAAAATTACAATGTTTTTACCTTCATCCTTGCCCTACATTATATCATAATTTCATGCCAAATAAAAAAAAATTGGCATGATCTCTTCAGTTTTCCTTTATTTTGGTCAAATTAATGGCAAAAAATTATTTTTTAATTTTTAAATTATTAATTTATCTTGAAAATATTATAATTTTATAAAAGTAATATATTTAGAAAATAAAAACTATAGTCTTGGAGCTTGATCCTTACCTTACAATATATCATAATTTCATGTCAAAAAAAATGGCTTGATTACCTCGGTTATCCTTTATTTTGGTCAGATTAATGAAAAAAAAAAATCAACTTAGCTGAAAGCTTCTCAATGTTGAACTAACCATGGTCATTGAAATCCCACATCATGAAGCTCTCCTTCCCTTCCTCTCTTTCTCTCGGTTAGTCAACTTAGCCTTCAGTTCTAGCCACTAGGGTGATGCTGTGATGGGCATCACAACAGCCATTGATGCCTAAAAATGACATCGAGACATTAGGTGTGGGACTCGGTTCCACTTTTCCTTGGAAAAAAATAATCAATGCACAAGGCTGAGAGGAGGCTCGTCACAGTTTAACCAAGGACTCGGGCTTCAGGAGGCCAAAGCTAGAAGAGTCAGGGGGGATCCATCTCATGAGACCCTTGAGCTTGAGGGAAGTATCATGGCTCCAGTATAGATTACCACTAATAACACCAAGACCACTACAGGCTGGAGCGAGGGATTCAGGTCCCACTCTTATCCTAGGTCCTGCTTTCTCACAAGAACAAATCAGGATGGCCGGGACACCCCCCTATCTGATTTTTAAGTCATTGCTTTCTTTAAATTGTTCCGATTTGCTCCTCCTAATTTTTAAAAACCCTGAATTCTCCGTGTTTAAAGCAGGAACTTCATTATATCTCCATTATTTTTTGCTGTGGCTGCCAACTTCCTGCATATAGCATCCTCTTGACCTTTATTTACATTTATTTCATTGCATGGTTAGTTGTTCCATCATTATTTATATATTTTTTTGTTTTTTTCTGGTGGTGTAGCGCAACTATGATGTGTCTCTCCCCCACAACAAGATACCAGATGCACTCTGTCTGCTTGCTAAAAAAATGGCTGTACCTGCCATGTCATCAAGGGAAGAGTTTCAGCCAGAAGCTGCAATAGTAAACTATTTTGGTCCAAGTATGCCAGTAATATAACTGAGATCTTGTGCTTATGCTAGCTGCTGTAATCTGCAAGTACAGTATATATTGGTATCAAAATGAAAATAGCATCATCTATGAGTTCGTGAACCAAAGGTCATTTTTTTCTTCAATTTGCAGGTGATATGCTTGGTGGTCACCTTGATGACATGGAAGCAGATTGGAGTAAGCCTATAGTGAGCATAAGGTGTTGCCATTTTTAATTTGCTCATGCTAATAAGCTTTTAATACCATGCTCCAAGAATAGCTTATTTGTATACCTTCTTTTGTAGCCTGGGCTGCAAAGCTATCTTTCTCCTGGGAGGAAAATCTAGAGAGGATAACCCAATAGCCATGTTCCTGCGCAGTGGCGACATTGTGCTTATGGCTGGGCAAGCAAGGGAATGCTTCCACGGTCAGTTGGTGTTTCATTCAAACTATTGTTTCATTTTTGTTTACTTCTCTTTCTTTGAATTATTATGAAAGTCTTGTTATTTCAAATTGTGCAGCCTCAGGACTTGGATAAACTCTCTAGCAGTATATTAGCTTTGAGTAATGTTTTTATAAAAATGAAATCATGAAGTTTGCAATTGATTGTGTTAGTCACTTGGCCAATCTGTCCTGCCAAATAAAGATGTGTGGCAAGAACCATGCTAAAGCTAAGAGACTACTGTTTGTGATAGTTAAATGGATAGTTCTTGTCCTTTTCTATTTACTTCAACATGTTGTTGAAGTTTGTGAACCATCTTGTGCTATTTTCTGATGATATGAGAAAAATTTCACACCAATTCATATAAACGTTATTTAGCATAGTACATGCCTTTAACAAGATATAGGCCCATTGTGATTTTTTCTCCATACTGAGAGAGACAATTGAAGTGCATCTCACAAAATTGAAGTGTATGTATTACTCCTCGCTACCAAGTCCTGAAACTGAGGGAAAAATTGGACCTGAGAGAAGAGGCAGCACTCCTGGATGGATGTGGAGTTGCAGAGAATTGTGCCAAATTGAAATGTGTATAAAAGTTCTCGTTCCCAAATCATTAGGCTGAAAACAAATTTGGAAAACAAAGGGAGAAGCAGAAAACCTGGATGAACTTGGATTACACTGTATATTATATTTACTAGTAGCTGAAGCTAAAAAGATTGTTTTCTCTGTTGTCTCTTCTCTTGCATTCATCTCACACTGTAGTTAATTAATAGCAAAAAAATTAAGAAGATTGTTTTCTCGGTCGGCTCATATCTTGCAATAATCTATCACTGTAGTTTGTATTTAATAGTAGAAAAAATTAATTAGATTGTTTTCTCGGTTGTCCCCCATCTTGCATTGGTTTCACAGATTTAATGAACCTTCAAACTGCAATGACTTCTCCTAGAAATGAAAATTTCAAAAATTCCATCACTGATAGATATGTTCTTTTAACAGCATATGGTTGTTTGACATTTTCATGGCCACAGTTCTTGTTGGCCAATAGAAATGTAAAGGTGGTAGAACCCTCATATATTGCACCTTGTGCTGCATACCTGCAGCAGCCGCGGTCTGAACATCATGACTTGTCTTGGGAGTGGATTCCAGAACTCACTGCATTCCAGGAACTGGCTCAGGCATAGAGAGAACCCATGTTGTCTCTTTAGAATATGCTTGTCCGATTGCTAGTTTTATGCTGGTGTTTGTGGTATTTTTCCTGCAATGCTGGATTTCATTCTTAAAAAGATTATAAGGCAGGGAATCTCTAAAAGGAAAGGAGACTAGTATTCCCTCAGGCCCCAATCATAACTGTATTGCTTTCTGTTGAACAACTAAGAAATGTATCTCAATAACCAACCCTATTTTTGTGTCTCTTTTCTAAGCTGTGGTAGGCTTTGATGCAAACTATGACAGAATAAAATTGTAAACATAAATTCGAAGAGGCTATGGACCACATTACTAAGCGCTGCTTTAATTCATTATTATTTTTCACTCATGTAATAAACTACCTCCTTGGCTTCTGTTTTGGCAGGAGTACCACGAATCTTCACAGGTGATGAACATGCAGATGTTGCTACTCTCTTGTCACATTTTTCTGACAAAGATAACTGCTGCTTCATGGATTACATCAGATATTCAAGAATAAATATCAACATCAGACAGGTCAATTAGATTCAGTTATTGTGATTCCTACATTAGAACATTCAACTATTTCCATCATTAGGCAATATACCAATTTGAGTGTTAGATAGAGTTGTTTAACTTCTTCTTGAAAATGGGAAGAAGAAAGTGGTGAAGAAATTGGGATAGGAGAGAAGAGAATATTTGTCCTTTTTACGACTTGCCCATGCCTTTCAATTTGGGGATATGAACTTGGAACAGTTAATTGGGAGAATAATGAGATCATGATCATTAACCAGGAAACAAGAAAAGAGCCTGGGGCAGAAATCTTGTAAGAGTTGTACTATGGCCGAAACCGTTGCCGACAAGCCTGGCAGGTGATCTCCATGCAAGTGGAATTGATCCTTCTGGTGGCCACCTCCTTCATCCTCTCCACCTTCTCCACCTCCTCTCGGGCTCGCTCCCACACCAGCCTAGCTCGTGTGAACTCTTTCTCTGCCAGCTCCAGCTCTCTTCTTGTCAGCTCCCTCACTCGCTCAGCGTAAGCCTCGTCTACAGCAGCAAGTCGGATCTGTTCTGCAGTTTGTTGCTTCAGTGCTTGCGCGTCTCTCATGTTGCTCTTAGCCTCCTCATTTGAGGGCGGTCTCCGTGGTCCAACGCACATCGATAGGCTTAGGTCAAGCGGTGGATGATCAGAAGGGTCGGTTATCACTGGAAACTTCGATGCCTCGCAGGGAACATGAGCCGAGGAGGGTGCAGGGAGTAGTAGCTTTAGTTCTCTCACATCATCTTCTTCCATGGAAGGAGACTTACAGGGGAATATTGAACAAAGATGGTGAGTGGCTGCAAGGGTTGGTGACGTTTAGTCTTTATATAACTGTTTTCCTGATTAGCTAATTTACCAGCATGCCCATGCTATCAGGGGGTGTCCTTTGCACCTTAAAAATCTAGCTACTCTTTGTTCTTGTGATAGAGTCTCTGTCAATTTTGTGCACTTACAAGTTACAATGCATGTGGGTTTCAATTCTTCCATTTGGTCGAGTAGACCGGTCGATTCAAATATTTTTTGACCAAGAGCTCCTATCAGCCCTCTGTTCTCTCATCCCTTTTTTTTTCTGAAATATATTTCAGCTTAATCCAATTACACATTTCTTCTTGTGGGGTGTTTAAACTTGGCCCCAGGATGTGGTTGGTTCATTCTGGCTTGGATAGGACTAGTCCATTTTGAATCCCTCGCTGATTAGATCTATTGGCAGCGAGGGCAGGCTCCCTTTTCTTGCTGCCTTTGTTTCCACGTTCCTAGCTTGGGCCTTTTTGGGTTGGCAAATGGTAGAGGGTGCAATAATTGCAATGGCACTTGTGTGAGTTGGTGTTGTTTCATAGGAGTCTCCTCTGTCGGTAGGCCTAGGTTGTCGGCCCCGTACAGATAAACCTAACATTTTAGTTTGGTGGGATCAACTACTTTGAATCCCTTTTTTTTTTTTACCAATAGCCAATCTATGGCACTCTTCGAGACAGATCTGTGGTACTGTTTGTCATGGAATCTTTTTGGGTTTCAGAAGTAATATCCCAAAGAGAGGAACAAGTCTATTTCTACAAGATGTTCATCCTTGATCAATTTCTCAAAATTGGTGTTTGTTTGAACCAAGATACATATTTTAGAATGTATTCAATTCAGTCTGTCCATTTAGTATCAAATATTTGGTACTTGTCGGAATAGATTCCTAGATATATCGCATTTGCATCATGCATTTGTTTTGCAATGCTTTGGCAAGCTCTAAACTAATTGTTTGCATTAATTTTTTTCGCAATGGATTAAAGTTTATATCTAACACTAATCAGGACATCGCATATCAGTCGGTCCCATCCTCTTTTTTTAGAGTTTTGAGGTTGGAGTCCTTGATGTGGATAACTCATTGAGTTGGCAAAGGATGCAGGTTTGGCGTGGTTTTGTGCCAATATGTTCAGCGTTGCTGCCCATCTATCACTTTCATATATAACCCTTTAAACTTGGAGGTAAAATAAATTATATGTGGTCCCACTAATATTAGATGCATTTTTTGAATATCTACAGTAGATTTTCACTAGTATACAAGCATTCCTAAATTTTTGTTCTATGTGGTGTTACCATAAATTATCTTCTCCTGAAACCTATGTAAGATGATGGATGTACCATAAACCAAAAGCAATTAAAGTCAGGTTAAATATTATCTTCTTTTTTTCTTTTTTTTTTTCTTTTTTTTTGAGAGAGAGAGAGAGAGGGAGGAGTGGGAGAACCACACCTAAGTTAAAAGGGAAGTTCAAGTATTATTTTATCATTCACATAAAATATCTTTTTCTTGATCCATCTCATAGTGGACAGGAGATCAATAAGTCTAAACAAATCCCAACAGTCCTCAGCAGAAGCAGGCTTTCAGAGGAGTACTGTAAAGGAGACTGAAGATAGTGATTGGCATGAGCACTGAAATCAAGACTCCCAATCACAGCTCGAGTTTGTCCACAAGAGCATTAACTTAGTGCAAAAAACCATGTGAGGTGACCCTAATCACCACTGCTTTGCAAAACAATCTGCTACCATGAAATCATCACGTCACATCTACAAGAGAAAAGCTGCCATGTTTCCCTACCTGACCCCTGGCATCTCCTTGCCTGCATCCAATATCTTCATAGGTTGGTGGCTGGTTAATTTTTTTCATTGGAAATCCTTTTGGATCCAAGGAGACACAAAGCATGTGTGAAGAGAGGTGTTCCACCATTTAGCTCAGCTTTTGGCTGATGCTCTCGGCCACAAACCACAAGTCCTGTGCCTGTGATGTGAATGGGGTGGATAACTTGCACTCTCTTTAGACACTGATTTATATATCATTGTCTCCCACCATTGCAGAGGAGCACCCACCAGAGATCTTTGGTCCCCATCAGCTTAGCCTTAAAAGTGAAGGCCTGGTCATGCTTCAGCCCTGCAAGAACCTGTTAGCTAAAACAGCAATACACGACCATTTGGTATACGTGTGATACGACAGTCTTGATCGATAACCCACTGTTGATCAAACATCTTGCTCGACGACGATGCATCAGTGGCTAGTCAATAGGGCTGATCGGCTGGCTGCATCCATCTGATCATGGATCACATTTAGGTTTTGTGTCATCATGGAGACTGCTGACTGATATAAGTGGGGTTGCATGGTGGGATTCCTGGTGGACCACTGCTATATTACTGTGGTCCTGAGACAGGACTCATGTCTTCAGCCAAACTCAGGAAGAGAGGGCTTTCCTTGATGGATTTGATGTGCTACCAACCCTTAAGTATAGATTTAATTATGGAGGTGGAGTGAATGATTCCTTTGCTCATGAGACCCATGGGTTCCTGATGGATGAACTGTCAACCACATGATCAACATGTCGTATACTAGAGTGTTGCCATGGAGACAGAAGCAGTGGTCCTTGCAATCTGGATCTATGCACCCTTTTCTTCTCTCTTTTTTTTTTTCCGAGAAAAATGGTATTCAATATGTACTGCACTTGGACACAACCTCGATGACAAATGGGGCTGGACCAGCATTACATCCATGGTAAAAGATCACTTCTTGGCTTGGGTTTAACCTTGGCATAGGAAAATCATGAGAGTTGAAAGGAATTTCGTGTGCTTCGATTTATATGTTAGATTACTGAATCAAATTTATAACATAATTTCTACCATAAATGTGGAGGACATCAAATGAAGAAAACCAATAAATGTTCTCACAGTTACATCACCATAATTTATTATAATATGATATGAGAATTAAAAAAGTTGATTCTATTCGAGATATATGTCTGCAGTGAAAATAATATTTGGTAGATACTAAGTAAAAAAAATTACAGATTTTTTTTCTCAAGATTTAATCACTTCTTTAAGAGCCATGAAAAATTAGCAAATTTGTGAAAAAATTCAGAGAGATACGTTACATCATCATCCTCCCATGCTTTTAGGGTGAGTGGGTGGGTGGTCTTAGTGTCTATAGCAGTGCCCTACTGCAAAAAACATGCATGATCCAGCCAAATCTCCCAACAAAGATCTCTGATGGCGAGCCATATAATGACCCATGACCAGTAACAATGACCTTTTTCATTTTCTTGAAAGCCAAAATTGGATAACTATCCCCAATTGTTTTGCATCATCTATAACCTTGATGACAATTGTTGTATCCTATACAAGTTAAGCCACTAAGCATCGCTAACGCAGTCAGATGCGCTGGCCAATGTTTCTCAGTACAACCAACTTAATTAACATTCAAAATAATAAAAAAATTATCAGAATGAAGCAGCTAAATAATCATACCTCACAACCATCCAATCAAAGCATGCGGTCAAAACTTAAATAACCAAACAACTGAATCTGGACAAGAATCAAGAATACAGGGGTAAGCTTTAGTCCATGGCTCACCTAAAAGACAAGAGTATACAATGCGGTAAAAGATTACAGCTATGGAGATAAAAAAACATATGTATTTGAATCACCAAACCGTTGATTCTTCACACTAACAGCTACAAAAGGCCGAAGAGTAAAGACAAAAGAAACTGGAAGAAGCACGACCCCGATGTCTTGGCAGAGGATGAGGTAATTCTACTAACCACCTCTTGAATTTGATCTGGTGCAAGAACTGCAGCACTACTATCAAAATTAGCACTCTCCAACTGTTTGTGCAGCTGCATCAGGACAGAATTGAAAGAATCCATCACTAAAGTCAAGCTTGTCTAAGGTACCATAACGCAGGAGACAAGTGAGAAACAGGACCAAGCAAACAGAAGATATGTCCTACCTACCTTCACAAATGGACCCATCTTTAAATTTCAAATGCAGCAATGTAAAACCCTGGGCATAGGTCCACTCAAACCTCACATTGCACGCTTGCACATTCACGTGACGTGCGCGTGCGCACACAGAAGAGAGAGAGAGAGAGGAACATACATTTTCAAGGATTGCAGATTGCTCGTCTGGATTATACTTCCGGATCTGCTTTAACATCTCCAATTGCTGCAATGTGTTCATTTACAACTGGAGTCATTTCTTAATTACAGATCTTAGATGACAACTGATATATAATCTACCTGCTCTTGCAGTTTTTGCTGAGTGAGCATTTTTTCTGCAAACTCACTTGGCTCAAGCTCAGCCTCATCAATGGCCATCTCTTCCCTGTTATTATTGACATCAGAATCTATGATGGTATGCTTTCAGTTTATAATCACATGCTTGCTTGGGTAAAATATGTAAGTCCAAATATGATGGATTGATCATGGAATCAAAATGGAATCAAATATGCAACAACAAATAGACGGGATAAGGTCAGTATTCTGGTTACAAGAACGTTCTAGTGCAGAAAAAACCTTGTGGCAATTGCTTCGGAGAAGCTTAAGGGCAGCAAGGTCGTTCCTGTTTTCATTTATTCCAATTGACACCAACTTCCAATCTCAGAAATAATATGAGTGTGCTTGGTTCTTAAGTGAAATTTAATTAGCATTCTTGTAGACCAACATGACATCATTAGAGACCCACATTGCCCTCATCTCCTACCTCCTCTCATTCCAGATATCTGCTCAAGATTGGATTACCACACTCGAGTGGGCATTCGAGGCAGTGGAGATGCAGCAGAATTCTGGGCCTATTAGTTGGGCTAGGCTGAGCTGTTCAGCCCACTCGGACTTGGTTAGGTCTTGGCCCATCTAGGCTATGGGCCGATCTCAGGTTCAGGCTTGGGTTGGGTCAGGCCAAAGTTTAGAAAAAAATTTTGGGCCTAGGACTGGCCAGAAGCCCAAAAATTTCTTTGGGCTGAAGCAGGCTATAGGCATACCAAACCCAGCTTGACCAGTACTACCTCTACTTATTCTACTATCAGAAAAGGAAACTGGAAAAAATATGCTCTCGTATAATATTATACATAATGTCAAAGGATAGGGTAAACATTACACAAGAATGCAGAATTGGACAAATTGAGAATAAAGTGATGAAAGCTGATGCAGCTGGCATAAGTAATGTGCAGAAAAGATCTCAGACCTCAATGAGAGAGGTACTTGGATTTATGCCAAAATGTCGGAAATAAGGAAAACATAGGACAACATGGGAAGGTGAGCCTTGATGCAATGGTAAGGCTGCTCTATTGAGACCAGAAGATCAAGAGTTTGAAATACGGAAATAGCATCTCGGCACATGGGGCAAGGCAGCATACATCTGAGCCTCCCCAAACCCTGCAATAGCGGGAGCCTTGTTCACTAAGCCCCCCCTTTTTGTAGGACAACATGAATGGAAGTTGTGGAAAAGATTTTGAAAAATTTTATACTAAAGCTAAATGTGATTTATAATTAGAATGATTGGTGATGGATTTGTTAGATGGCACCAAATAGTTGGGACAAGATCAACACTTATAATTGTGGTATTTTAGTATATCTATAGTGTTGCCACTAGCCAGCAAACAACCTTATGTACATATCCATAACCAAACAGTTATTTCTTGCTTCTTTTCCCTCTCTGGCTCTCTTACTTTTTTTACAGTTGTTTCAAGTAAAGGTTCCATATTAAATTTCGTTATCCAACATTTGGAAGCTACATGTAATATCTTTAAATTAAATGAGAAGCATTCATCCCTTTGTTATAATAGTGTATTTGTATAGTCAGTTATCTTACAATCAAAACAAGAAATTAAAAAAAAATGATATAATAGTAACATATTATGAGATAGCTGTTAAGATTTGCCACTTGACAAAAAACAAACTGGGTTCCTCTTCATGACGGATAGGTCTCCAATCAAAGTACGCGGAACGGACCGAAGCGACGTACCGGTGAAGATCGATACCGGTTCGGTACCGATTCGGAACTGGTTCTGAAAAAAAAACGCGCGGACGCGCGCGTCCACGTTATGCTGCAGAGTGACATTTAATGCCACTTTGCCGCATTAAAACCGGCCACATGGGGCAGCGTGGGGACTCGCTGCCCTGCACGGCGAGCTCGCGTAGGGAATCGCGCACGCATGGACCGCGATTCCCACCACGTGGAACGCGCACGAGCATGAGTCGGGGGACGCGTTTCTCCACTCGCGCCCGCGTCCCCACGCGCAGGCGCGCTCCCCGCGGCCTCTCTCTCTCTCTTTTTTCTTTTCTTTTTTTTCCTCCTCTTCTTCTTCCCTCTCTCCTCCTCTCTTCTTCCCTCTCTCCTCCTCTCTTCTCCTCTCTTTCCCCCTTCTCCTGCGAGCAATGGAGCTCTTCTTCCCCGCGAGGTGCTCCGGAGGAAGAAAGAGGCTCGGTAGCGCAAGAGGTCTTCTTCCCCTCTCTCCTCCTCTCTTCTCCTCTCTTCCCTCCTTCCCCGCGAGTACCGATGCAAACCGGTGCGGTTCGCACCGGTACGGGTAAGGAACCGTTCGATTCTAAATTCCACCGCTGTACCGTACCGGTGAAGGCCGGTACCGGTACGGTACAGGCTGAACCAGTCGGTTCCAACTGGTTCAGCAGACCGTGTCTCAAACACTAGTTTTTGAAGTGATTGAACCAAAAAATTTACTGGATTATGACAGGTAGGGTAGCTGCAGTTGGAAGAAGATGCTAAAGTCAGAGCTTAATAGCAGGACACTTCTATTTAGAGTGTTGTACCTGCTTGAGAATCTATCACGAAACTTGTCCCCGAGACTCGTTCTCACGTTCACTAAAAGTCATTTTATATTCTAGATTTTGAGAGTGAGTGAGAGAGAGATTTGCTTCCCCATACATACACAAATATGTTCCTGCAACCAAATATCGTTAACCAAACGATGAAGGGCAGAGAAATGGTAATTGGGTTGAAGATGTGAAAAAGATTTTTCCACTGTATGAGGGGTGGCTCTGCCTGGACTTATTTGTTTAGCCCAAGCCCAGCCCAAAAAAGTAATTTGGCCTTAAGTTTCAGGCCCAAACTGACCAGACAGGCCAAAAACCCTTGCATAGGCCCGTCTAAAATTGGGCAAGCAGGTCAGACCATGTGGACCGCTCCAGATATGCTTAGGTCTAATCTAAAATGGCATTTCCAGGTGTTTCTCTGAAAAAATAATTTGTTTTGACTTTGCGTGGTGCAGAAAAAGCATAAGCATTAAGAAACATAATTGCGGCATCTTGTCCATCAAATACAAATTTCCATGGGAGCTGGTCTCTCATAAGATAAGTAACCCATGCATTTCCTAAAGATCTTGTTTTCCTGAAGTACTTATCTCATAACTTGCTTTCAGATTTGTTTGCCACTTTAGCAAATATGATTTTTCCCATGTGCTGATAGATTTTAATTTTACCCATCTTCTTACCCATCTTGCATGTGACACTTCCAATTGCCAACCAATTTGGATTTGAACAGAAGTAATCTCGGTATCTCTTTCTAAAATTTCATATGGTGCAGGATAATCATAGTTTAGTTTGAATTTTTGTTAGGGGATCCATAGTTTTGCTCCTACTATGATGAACTGCATCTTTTGGTTTAGTATGCTAAGAAATCTCATACTCCCAGGATTCGTATAGTCCCCATAAAACAAAGAGATGAAATAATAATTAATACCAAGTCAAAAAAGATTCAATCCTACTATCCAATATAATCAAGAAGAAATAATTATGGTTACCCAAAAGTTAATCTTAATTTGGCATTTTATATATCTACGTGCTGACTTTCGGTTTTAGAGACAATGCATTACTTATAAAACTTGATTACCTATAAGGCGACAACTTCTCAAAATATTACAAGATGATATAGCATGCTTAAGCATTCAAACTTTATCATACAAGAAAAAGTTCTCTACTATAATAACTTCAAATGCAAAAAAAAAAAAGCATAATCCATTTAGGCCATAAGGTTTTTTTTAGATTTTAACAAGTTCTTGCATACAACCTTAATAAGTTATTCTCGATGAAACAAAATTTCAAATAGGCTAATAATATCTCCCAAATCACACAAATCTTGAGTACATACTGAGAAATCTCCAATATCATTGGATATAATATTCCATATTTTGTTTCCCCAAAACAATTAAATTCTCTTTTATTCAACAGAGAGTGGCTACTGGTCACCATCAAATCTGATCTGGCATTCACAAACCACATCAAGATTTAGGTTACTTGGTCCGATGTAGAATGGGATGGCCATTTGCATATATAAGAAAACACAAATCAGACTTTAAAGAGCCAACCTTAAATGCATGGAATAAGGTATAAGGTTTCTGGTTATTCTTCGAGCAAATAATAGATTAAACTATTGAATATTTATCTATTTTTTCATTAAATTATCTATGCATGAATAGATTATGTTAATAGTTACTTATGTGAAATTTATCTTATCTTAATGATTCTCTAGGATTAGAGAAAAACATTTATTTTCATATCCATATCCTTTGACTTTCCACTAGCAAATTCATCTTCTATTAGATTGTATAAAATTCTAGACTCTTAAGTCTTACCACTAAATAAGGAAAATAGCAGGCAAGGAATAACCATTTTTTCAGTACGTCCAGGTAAAAGAATTTCTATCATAATAGTTAATAGAAGTTTACTCAGTTTACTCATTTCTTCCTTTTCCTTTTGCATTTTTCCCTACTTATATTAACAACTTCAGCAAGAAAAATGACTAGTTGAAAAAAAAAACTCTTTTCTAAATTACTTTAATACAACAACATGTGGAATAACAAAATATATAATAAGAGAAAATGGTCTTAATTGCAAGTCCAAGGTCCAGGTTAGGGAAACACACTTACTTTGCAACAAACCGGTAAAACTGGATCATCAATTCCATGTCATTCTCATAAACTGTGTTTACCTTTCCCAAGCAAGCAATCCCATATCTTGGATCTGCAGCAGGTTAAAATGGTAAAACTTATGACCTTGTGTCAAATAAGACATTACCAACAAAGATAGGGTGGGGGAAGGAAAGAGGAGGGAGGGAAATAGAGTCACCTAAAGTAAAAGATATACCTCACGATAAAGGATAAAAAGTGTGTGCTTTCTTTTCATGTGTTACATGAGTTCGACAGCTGAATACAAAAAGATGATATAGACCCTTCATCTACTACAGCAATGATGAATAAGTACCAAGAGCTAGAAAGTGTGCAACTGTGCATTATTCCATGACACTACCGACTAGGGAAGCAAGAAAAAAAATTGGACTTACAACGTTAATAAGCCACTAGTTCTTTTAACGCATGTAAAACTCTGGCGTATCCACATACATGAAAGGTAAATACAGGCATATCAATCATCCATACCTCATAGAACTAATCTTGGAATAAAAATGTGCCAATAGATGCTAAATATTAAGAAGTATGTGACAGAATAAATCTGTGAGGACACGTCGGAACCCCATCCATATGTGCTGGCATTTTTGCAGCATGGCCAAGCAATGATTGTAAATGAATAGTAGGACTCAACATATTAATAATTGATCTCCAATATATCCTACATGCTCATGAAAGGTCAGATTGTCTACTGCTTGGATAATAGTCCATGTATCACAATTAGACCTATTCATGAGCCGAGCAGCCTGACCACCTACTCAAGTGCAAGGCTTTTCAGATGAGCCTGAGCCTAGATTTTGAGCCCAATAGGCCGAGTCAAGCTTGAAAGAGATAGTCTATTAAACAGACTAGACTTGGGTTTAGGTATTGAAGCCTGACCCGACCCACATTATAAATAATATGTTAATCCTAGGGCAGATTTGCCACCTCTTTTAATTCCTGGATTAAGAGGAGTCCTGTTCTCCTCTCCTCTTTGATCGTCCTCTTCTTTCTTTTCCAGTAACCACCAATGGCCACTTCTCTCTTCTTCTTCTTCTTCTTCTTCCATCGAAGTCGTCGCAGCCACCCATCTCTGGTCGATTATGGCCGTCTTTGATGGTGCTTCACTTGTGTCATTGTAGCGAGGGCCATGCTGGCATACACCGACCATCGGAATAGTCACAATAGGGACTTCTCGTATATTCAATAACTTTCCCTACTACAAAGAGGATGTACAAGGGAGGGTAATATAGACCGCTACAGCACTAGATAGCCCAGAATAAGAATTTGAGATCAACAGAGGAGGGGCTTGGATTACCTTAAGAGGAAGGTATCGCAGTTGCGGAGCTCTTTTGGGATTGAGGGTGGTTGGTGAGTTTGGGCTAGTTTGAGGGGATGGATATGAGATAGAAATAGAGGAGTGCCAAGGGAAGGAGGGCATAGAGAACCCAAGGTATGAGCTTCTTGGTGAGGAAAGTGGTGGGTTGGTGATGGTGGTAGGTAGTCCCCATCCATGTTTTGTTGTGGCAGTTTGGATTATGAGATGGTGGGAGAAGCTAGGGGATGGGAATGGGAGGTGGGGTTGAGAAGGAGGGCAAAGATGGACCCTTTCTGATTTCTCCCTCTTTCCTCCCACATCCACCCAAAACCCTCTCTCACTTCCACCATTGTTGAGATGGACGATGGTGAAATCTATAAATTTGACAAGCATTGGCTACTAAGCCCCATATTTAGCGGTTGAACGAGCATCCATATTATAGTGCTAGATAGCATCATCAACACAAACTCCTTCACCCTAGCCGTCTTTGTAGGCCCGGACTTCGACCCCTCCATAGTAGTCTCGCCTTCGACGACTGCACCACCAGGAATTAGATGGTGGAGGACCGGGTCTCCTTCTATGTCTTCACCTTCGCCTCCTTCCTCTGCTCCTGCCTCATCGCCTTCTGCCTTAAGCTTTTTTCCAAATTAAAAAAAGAAATTAAGGAAGTCCAAGAGTTGGCCCAAACCTGAAGTTCGAGTAAATGTTGGGCTTAAGCATGGGAAGTAGGACTGAAGGCTGAGCTAGGTCAGGCCCAAGCCCGACTAATTTTAGTTATACCTTGGCTTGAGCCAGGTCTAGCCCCACCCTATGAATAGGGCTAATCACCATAATAAGGAGCAATAATGAAGCCCATCTTAGGAAGATGGAAAAGAAGCTAGACAAAACTTCCATAGATATATGAGCCATCAAAGAATGCAAATCTTAGATGCTAAAAATGGAAAAACAATTAATATTTCTTATATTCACAAAATAATGTTGAAGCAAAAGCCAGTTGTTGAAATCAATATGTTAGACCACCTGCACAATTAGCACCACTCAAGATTCAATCTCTTGTATGGGGGCAAATAAAGAAGCAAGAGAGATGGGAGTTCAAGCATATTGCAAAATGCTTAAGAGATGGGGGAAAAAGAAAGAAGTATGAGTGGTAGGAGTTAGACTGCTAGAGGGGATTGAAAAATGCTTAAAAGAGTGAAGTAGAAAAATTTATCAAT
This sequence comes from Phoenix dactylifera, assembly GCF_051530095.1. Taxonomy (NCBI): domain Eukaryota; kingdom Viridiplantae; phylum Streptophyta; class Magnoliopsida; order Arecales; family Arecaceae; genus Phoenix; species Phoenix dactylifera. Next base: position 20,003,898 of record NC_143202.1, on the reverse strand, counting down.
GATGGCTGACTAGGCATTCTTCCTTAGGCACTTAGGCAACCCAATTACCTACATGTCTCATGCTTTCCCAGGTTTCAACTAGAACAAACATCTAAATGCTTGGGCTAGTTTAAATGTAATCCTCTGATGTTTTTTTAAAAGAGCTAAATAAGTAGGAAGTAAGGCATACCCTAAAAATCATTTGGCATATTTAATACATTATTTTGAGATATCTCATGGGTATCTCTCCTAAACAGTCATAACCAATAAAAGAGTTGTTCGCATGTGGGCCCTTGAGCCAAAGAAAAGCCCGCTGGTGTCACTATTAGACAGAATGACCAAGTGGACAATTGTGTATTCAATAGGGAGGACTGGATCATTTTGGACACTTAGAAATTATTCACAGCTATGCGTGAGGTAGGACATCACGCTCATATGACTGTCTTTGTGTACAATATCATTAACAGATTAGAGTCACTATTTTTCTCATAATCGTTAGAGTAGATGACTTTGCATTGGCACAATGGGTCTATTTCATACTAAACGGCCAATGATACAAGACCACCTCTTGGAAATCACTATCAAGATTGGAGATGTTGATCTTGTTTGAACAACATGCAAATGATCCCGTGACCTAAGGGCACGATTACCCACTATGATTTTGGTTCAATAAATTTAGGGCCAAACCCGTGTATTGGCAATGACACGCTAGATTCTATCCTCGATAAGGAGCATATAGATTCATTGTGCTTTGTCAAGATTGGGGAAAAGAAAAGTTCCAACAAGGAATCACTTATGACATTTTATCGATATCAGAACAAAGAGACATCAAACACAGAATCCTGGTACGAAAGAATGTTTTAATCAAATTGGTTCCATATTATAATTATTATTTACTTTGAATATAACAAATTGTTACTTGAAATTGGTTTTGCACATCCATTGGTTGTCTATCATGCCTACCACATGATCTAGCATTCTGATGGGCCATGAAATCAATGGGCTATAGGATTGACAGTGCTAATATTTTTCCTACAATCAATCAAGGATAAAGGAAGGTGGGAGGACTGAATTGCAAGAATTGTTATGTTGCATGAAGGGATTCATTTCTGTCCATTATATTTACCAAGAATTAGCACAATATACATCTTTATGCACAAAGAGACAAGTCAACCTTGCTTCATTGTGGCTATGGCATATACATCGAAATAGGACATCTTATATTAGAATGCAAGATAACCTCGAGGCCCTATCCAAGGTTTTTGGAACCGATGCCGGGATCCATACCAACCAACGACCGGCATGGAATGGTACAGGTCCGTACCATACCATGCCGAGGGTGTTTCGGCCTCTTTATGTTTTTTATTTTTAAATTTTGAACTGAACTCAGCATACGGTTTGCTGACTTCAATCCAAAATTCGTAAATAAAAGAGAGAGAGGGAGGGGCCAAGGCGGGTTCAAAACAAAGGAAGCATTTAAAGAGAGAGGGGAAGAGGAAGGAGGAGGGAAGGAGGGAGGGTTGGCGTCCGATTAAAAGCCATGATGCTCCACCTCTCAAGACAATTGAGTTCCCTCAAAGGGGGGAGTTATAGAGAGAGGGAAAAGGAGGGAGGGAGGGAGGCGGTCAGCATACTTGGACAGTCGACGGCCAGTGAGACGAGCAAGGGCGAGATGCATGAGAGTTGATCGAACAGAAGAAGGAAAGGAAGAAACGAAGAAGCAGAGCCCTAAACCAAATTTATAGCATGAAAAGTGCTGATAACCGACTGGTCCGATTTGATACGCCCCGAATCTGCCGGTTCGGCATGGTTTAATATTTTCTATCCTATACCATCACCTTGACTTTTTCTCGGATCTTTCTCGAGCCCTCACCAGACATAGGTTCAATATATTTGAGTGTATTTGATCCCGCCCTTAGTATAGGAATATTGGATTAGTTAGGCTAACCTATTTTAATTAATTGGTTCATTGTACCAATCCAAACCCTGACCCATGTGACTAGCTCATGCCTAGAGCTTACTAGGCTAGTCCAGCATGTGGGCCTAGGCGGCCTACTAGGGTTGCCAACCAAACCATAGGGCATCCTAGGTGGCCGGCAACACTTGAGCGCTAGGGTTTTAACCTTAGGTGGCTGCTAGCCTAGGGTTTCCTAGGTGGAGCATCCCACCCTCTCATTAAGGGGTTGGGACCTAGGGATCTAGGGGATAATGAAAGAGCTACAGCTAAGGTAGGAGTGCCAAAGAATTGGCACGGAAACCTAGAGCTTACCCAAAACACAGAGAGAGAGAGAGAAGGAAGGAAGGAAGGAAGGAAGAGACAAGGAGGAGACCGTGGTGTGATTCTTGAAGGGCTTGTCGGGTGCGAAAACTCTATCTGGTGCCTAAAGAAGTCTTCTTCCATCTTCTTGTATTATCTAATCATGTCTGCAAGTATTAATCTATCTTGCTCTGCATGTAATCTATATTTTATTGGTGATTTATTGAAAAAGAGTGACCCGGTTCCTATTCTCCCACTGCATCACGATGTTGTATTGTATTGTTGTCTATCAAAATAATGGTGAATGAAGAAAATATATTCCTATGGATTGCAATGCAATATAGAATACAGTCAAGGTTCAAGGACTATGTCAATAAGAAAAAAGTTTAAAACCAACTTTATCTAATAAAAAATGAAGACATTCTCAAATACATTAAAACAAATGGTATGCAGAATAATCTCATATGACTATAAGATTATCCACTGTCAGATTACTTGAGCTATATGGATGAGGATGCTTGAATGAAGAGGGCATGCTAGCAAACATGAGCATAACAACTATGAAGATGTTGAAGTGGCTATATGGTGTAACTATAGACTTAAAAATAGGTACATTTGAAGAAGTTTCGCAATAGCAATAATAGAGGATAAAGTAAATTAAGCTACGAAAAATTAGTAAATTATATCCATCGAGATGACACAAAATTGATGGCACGAGACTTGTCAATTATGTTTATGTACAGTGATTTGATACATCAACTAGTTTTTAGTGGTCTGCCCATCCGTTTGGTGCAAAATAGTTGGTTTCTAGTGTCTGTATGCTTTTCCTTCTTGGTCCGTACCCTTTCACCCTAATGATAAAAGCTAATACATTTTGTCAAGTTCCCATTCTTGCGATGTTGTTCTCAAGAAACCTGTCTAAAATGCAGCAATTATTTTGGTACAGAAGATACAGCAAGGAAAATTAGGGATATTGTCAGCGGTGCAGAAAATGTTAGTATTTTCAGTGTTAAAATGAAACCACTAGCTAATTGGTATCACTAAGAAAGTTAGAGCTACCAGTGGAAGCAAGCAAGCATTTTAGGAAAACACGGGCAAGAGAGTTGTTCCAGGTACTGATCTCATGAACAAGACTCCTCCATTATTTTTTCCTTACCGTGTCATTAGAGCATATATTGAATGCAGTACTGCTGCTTAAAAAAATTATCCAAATCAGCAACATTTTTATTGATAACAAGGCTTAATAAAGTGTAAAGAGAGTGCAGCTACAAACAAAAAACAACATAAAACAATTTAACCCACAGCAGATCATCCAAGAACATAATCATTTTGTTACTAAAACACCAACCTACCAATTCCCATTTCCCGAAATATTTCCTCTTGGATGGCTGTAGTTACAGCTACCGCCTCCTGCAAAAGAAAACTATGTAAGTCATAACTTTTGTTCCACTTTTGAAAACGTAAGAATTCATAGTTTATATTAATAAAAAAAAAGAGGACACTCTAAGTTTTCTTTTGAACCTTTTTTATAGAGTAACATATATAGCCATTCCAAAGATGCTTAACATGCTCTCAAGCATACCAGGTTTAATAATGAATTTGATGTTTAATCCATCAGTACAGAAAGAAAATGATGTATTTGTGTTAAGTGTCAATTATATTGCTGATTTATCTTCCAAGGTTTCAATGCCAATGAAAACTTTCAAGGTACAACTAGCTATATTGCAACCTATTTCTAATTTTTTTGTTATTTAATAGCCTGCTCAATATGTGATTCTAATAAAGATTCCATGTTAACTTTAAATAAGTTCTATCATGGCTCTAAGGAAAGGTGTCATTTCTATATTTTTATCATTCACCATATTAGTTTTAAGCAAAGGTTCTATGGATTACTATATAATTTCTTAAGCTTTTAAGTAAGAAGTGATTGGTTTTCATCTTTATCTCTCATCCATATTTTTTATAACAAGTGTGTGGCTAGGCAAAGAAAATGAATAGAAGATGCCCATATCTCTCTCTCTCCCCCTCTCCAAATAGTTGTCATCTAAATTAACTTTCAAACTTTTCCTATTATCATTTTGGTCCCTATGCATGCAGTGTCTTCTCTTCTCTTCTTTGTGAATTTCAATTAAAAAGAATAATTATATGGATCAATTTAGCTCTCCTGTTACATGGAATTAATTGATCAGGTGTTAATTTACAGAGGACAAGATTTAATCTCACATTGATTTTTATTATGATACATTATTGTATAACTCTTCATAAGCATTACGTGTTAATTTAAAAGAATTATTTTATTTCTACTTTCTTTGTTCTTATAATAAGATATAGGTTTCAAGATTTTCTTTTCTCCACCCCATTAAATTTTAGTAAATATTTCATATTCTACTAGGTAATTTATCAAGTCTTGATCATGAAAGCAATTAATTTCTGTCTCTATCTCTCCCTCTTATCCCTCATTATGGTATGTACAATTTTTCTTTTTCTTTTTTTTAGGTGAAAGTATCAATGATTATTTCTTAATGATTAAAATTAAATATATTGATGTTTAACTTTGTTCATATTATTATTTGACTTCTCATTGCAACTTACTTCATGTTTGTGAGATCTCATTCTGTTTGTTGTGCAAGCATCTTCTTCGCTTTTAAGCAAATTTCTTGCTCCCCTGTATTCTCCTCCAACTATTCTTAAGCTTGGGTAAGAGAAAATCATGTCATGTGATCCATTACTACATGCATAACAGAAAGCACATGATCAAACATTCAGAATTGTAAGTTTTGCAAGAAAAATGATTCAATGGGGATTTATTTTTTTACTACATTATTTGCATTTGTTTCAAAGGAAGAAACCCAAAAAGTTTTTATGGAAAACTGTTAGTTTTCCAACAGGAATACAACTATGATTGAAATTGGAATTACTCAAGAAAAGTTTAAGTTTACTTTAGAATTAATCAGTTTTATAGTTCGTCAGTGTTTAATGGATAAAAAAATACTGCAAATTATACTCTCGCTTACCCTATTATCGCTATCAGTATCCTCTTTATACATGTACGATCAATATATGTACTGCTAAGTGAGATATATGAACAAAAATACAAATTAATTATCAGTTGCTGATACATGTAATGTCCATGGCAATGGCTGAATGATAGTTGTTGTATCCTTATTAACATAGTTCCGACTTAAACCATTATTCCCCCAAAACCTATCTATCTACCGACAACAATGATCGAGCAGTTAATCAGCAACTGATATCCGCAGTCTGTCATGGTAATTAAGGAAACAAGGGGGTAAAAGGAAAATTTGAAAAAAAAAAAAAAAGCTCGTTGTAAGAGTTATCAATAAAAAAAAATAAAGAAAGATTTTAAAGTAACAGAAGGTAGAACTCAAGAACTCACATTTAGCAGAAAATTTATAAAGAAAATCAAGTGACGATTATAAAAAACATACCTGCTTGTCCTTTACGGCATTGGCTATCCGTTTCTTGACATCTGAAGATCCAAAGATGCATCAAAACGGGAAATCAGAAAGGAAAACACACGCAGAGGGGGACAACCAGAGAGGGGGGGAAACGGGAAGAGGAGGGAGCGGACCGGGTTGGGAGGTGAGGACCGAGAAGCGAGCGAAGAGGTGGAGGAGCTGGTCTCTGGAGAGCATTTCCGAGCTCTGGAGGGCCCTCGGAGGAGCGGAAGCGCTCGCCATGGCTCAGAGAAGAGAGGAGAGGAGGGAGATGGAGGCCGAGGACGAGAACAGCCGATCGAAGCGGCGAATAACAGCAGCACAAAGGAAAAAGAGACGCCACTAGAGCTTGGTGGGCGTACCGTTGTCGCCGATATCCTCCACATAAACGGATTGTGTTACGAATAACGGCCGTTATAGACACACTCCAGCTCGTTTGGCAGCCAAGTATTTTATTTTAATTTTTCCTTAGGAAAAGGAAAAGCGAGGAGGAAGGAATAAGCCCACCCCTGCATAGCAGCTCCCACACTCCCACTCCGGTAGGAGAATGTTCGATGCGGGTAGAATGACCATGTATTGGGCATCTAGGCCGGTTTTACTCATACCCTTTCCATCCATAGGCCCGGCTTGGTTATCCCTATAGGCTCTGGCACAAATTCTCTGTATGAGTACGTCACACCTGGCACCACCGAAGCTATCAGAGGACCAATAAGCCCTCCCACCCCCAAATGTCCGAGCGGGGAGCATCTGGGCAACTGTTACGAACGCCAGGATAACTCATTATAACGAAAAATAATAATATTATTCATTTAAATCACTGTTTAGACAATAAATATTATTTTTTAATCAATCCGCTCCACTAAAGTTTTTTTATATCTATATTTATTTATATCATGAAACAATTTACAATATATGTCCATCTTATTGATACATTACGAAAAAAAACTTCCTGATATCTAGGTATAGTTTAGAGCTGATCAAAACTCGGGCCGGGCCGGGCTCTACAGCAGAAATTAGGCCCGATGGCTATGCCCAGGCCCGGCCCGGCCCGACTGTCAGGCTTAAATTTTTGTCCAGGCCCGACCCGACTTTATAAATATGGTTCTAGGCCCGTCTAGCCCAGTCCGACCCGATAGGCCCGATCCGACAGGCCCGATTTTTTCTTTGTTTGGAATCTGGAAATGGGCCAGAATGGCCCGACCAGGCCTGGCCCGATTTTTTTGGTCGGGCCGCTTTTCTTGCCCAGGCCCGACCCATGGGCCTTTTTTTAATGCCCAAGCCCGAAAAATTCGAGTCGGGATGGACGGGCCAGAAGGCCCGTGATCAGCTCTAGTATAGTTGAACTAAATACTTTATGGATCATGATTTATATCTTAAAATATGAATAGATTTAAATTTATTAAATTATAGTAAAGCATAGTATTATGCTATTAAAACTGTTAGTTTTAATACTTGTTTGATACTTAGAGACCACAAACATATAAATGTTGGTCTCTAAATATTTTTTGTAATATAGATCATATAATGATTTAAATCTTGAGTTTAGATAATTTATCATTGATTTTGAAGGAGTTGACATAAAATATGTAGTCTAACTCATATATGCATACGTATCTACGTACATACATATGCATAAATATTGCATATGAGAAAGAGAAATATAGACTATGCTAATCTTGCCGATAGAGGTTTTCCACTATTCTCAAATTCAAAATCAATATCAGGTAAACAAATCGAAGATTTGATTTATATCAATAAACTTACTTTATTAATTTCATTACATAAAGAAAAAGAAGTGAGTCTAAATGAATCTTTTTTTCGCGAGACTAGCAAATCAAACTAGAGAAAGTCCCAGAGTTATTTGTTCACTTTCACTCTCCAACAAGAAAAATCACAAGAATCTCATTTCCATAAATATTTCACTCATTAAAAATATAATATTTCTCTAATAAAAAAGGTTACAACCATTCATATATCTTATCAAGTGATTTGGACATGTGAGACACTGGTTGAAATAATATGAATAATTTTCATACTTAAAAAACCCATTATGTATAAGATTATAAAGTCTAGCAACAACTATAGAAACCTTAATATAAATCTTGAATTAGAGAGAGAGATAGTCATAAAAGGTATTCAGTGATCTACAACTGGGATTCTTTTATCTAGGTGTGCCTTTAATGTGTGGTCCTAATTACTGGTTGGTTAGAATATGCCTCGAAGGATAATGACATGAATCCCCTGCTCCTCCACTATATGAAGTTTTTAGACTCTCTAAACCTTAATTGATTTCATTGCTCGAGCTGATTGTCATCTTCCTCCAAATTTAAGTCAAAAATCATGCATACTTCAACGACTCAATAGGATAAGGCTTTCTTGAAGAATAGTTATTCAGAGAAAGCTATTTTTCTTTTTACTACACCCATGCTTTCTAGAAGCTCCCGAGACATTTCTAATATCCTATATATTTTTCATACATATCTTGTATGTAGTGATATTTTAAACATTCTAATCATCACATGTATGATGCATAGCACAATCCTAGCCACTCTAATACATAATTGAGCTCTATATATAAGGGAGGGATCTTTGTTTGCAACCTAACTCTGAAAAATTCTAATCTCCATTTTCTAATATATACAAAAACTTTCATTCACTATGCATTCTCACTCTCTCTTGCTCTCCTACTTTTCCTAAATAAATAAAAGGATTGGATCCCAAATTGCCAAGGGTGTGGCACTAGATTGATTAAGACATATCTAAATAAAGAAAGGCTAACCTGGTTATGCATAGGTAGTCCAGATGCTGCATGAGTTTTGGATAAGGTGCAAATCTTAAATCAGTGACATGATGCTCAAGAGCATTTAGCATTTCAGTGTAAAAATTTAGGTGCGACCTACATGGTAACATGAGTGGTAGGTGGAATAGCTAGGAGTTAACTGCAATATCTTCGTCCAAATGACAAGATCTTAGAGTCACTATAAACAAATTTCTCATGCTTGGTGTCATCTTGCTTGTTGATACATGCCAAATTTCTATTAAATATTGGGATGTTAAAAGATTAAATCAATTTTTAAATAAAACAAATCAACATCCAATTTGAAAGCATAACTTGATAGATAGGTCCCAACTCTAGATGTTTGAGAATCCATTTTGAAGCTAATTTTGATTTGTAAATGTTTTTCCTTTTCTAATTGATTTTAACGTAAGTGCTTATATTATAATCAAGTTTGAGTATAAAACTCTAGCAGGGTTTGATTTGCAATAAAAAGATTTTTCAAACTTTTAGAAGAAATCAAAGAGTTTTATATGTTATAACTTTTTAACAATTTATATTGCAGAGATAGCTAGGCGCTTATGATATCTTTGGCAACATCAGATTAAAAATGAAATTCTTGACACACAATATCATCCAAGTCTTAGTCCATGATTAAAAGTGATGGAGATAGACAAGAATTCAAGGCTTATTATCACCATCGAAAATAGAGTTGACATTTATGAATTGAAATAAATATATGCATGGCTGATTGGTAGTTTTCATGGATAATGAAGATTAAACTACAAGTTCTTAAGACTTTTGAGGCCTTAATCTTATTATATGGGTCACCCTAATTAGACATTTGTCATTTTTATTATTATCTTTCATTTCCTGTTACTTAGTTCATTACGTCGCTACTTTAGTTCAAGCAATTTTTTTAATTGGCAAATCATCTAAGATGGTAATAAAGCCATTTTGCTTTAGTGTGAAGCAACTTTATCGTATGTTAAGATTACTTGGTCTACAAACCTCTTTACTTGGTCAATAGGTTATTTGGGCATAAAGGGCTACCTAGTAATTATCTTTTCATGTAGAGGTATATATGTCATGACTCATAAGGTACCTTTAAGTTGCTCTATAAATAGAGGATGCGCTTCCTCTCTTGGGTTCTCATATAACATAAAGGAATGAAATCACTTTTCTTTATATGAGCTTCCTTCATGCAATACGAAGTTGGTGTGAGACCCTCCAGTAATTCCAAAGTTCTTCGTCTCTATTCCATCCTCTCCTACTTCTCTATTCCAAATATTTTCTTTTTGAGCTATTTTTCACCACCTTCGCTTGAAAAAAAACCCATAATGCAAGACTTTAATCCCATAATGCAAATTCATGACCTCCAACAATTTGAGCTCTGATACTATTTAAACTAACCAATTTATCCCAAAAGTTTAAGTTGATAAAAAAATCTATCAAGCTTAACAAAAAAGAAACCAGCTCATAAAGATTCAAATTTAGCTTTGACTTCCCAAAGTGTCCATGTTGCAGCATTGTTTGTTCGGCATCCTGAAAGAACAATATGATCCCATTTCCCACATTCTCTCGAAAAATGACACATTTTTACATTAGATATGCAATTCAAGTTCTATCTTGCAGTGCATTATTATTTTATAGTCAGAAACAATAGGTTGTGCAAGTGCTGAACAGAAAAATTGGAAGTGAAATGGAGGACAAGGAGAATCATCAAAAATCTTTTTTACGAAAAAAAATGCAGAAAAAATAAATCATGCAACCTGCAATCATAAGACTTCCTTGTTAAGCAAGTCAATTAGGTAGAGCTATTTATGCTCAAATTCAGATCCTTACAATAAGGGAACCACATAAAATCAATCGTCACGACATTGAACTACAAGGCAACTAGGTCTCAATGCTTTGCACTTTGCATCTACTACATAAAGTTATTCCATCCTTCACACCTATATGAACAATTAGAACACCTAGTGCTTTTCTAGTTCTAATTTCATTTTTGAGGGGGGAAACATTGGAAATAACACATTCCCAGTTTCACCAAAAAAGAAAGAAAGAAACAAAAAATCGCATTTCTGGTTCAAACTTGGAACCACTCTGTGGCAAATGCACTGAAGAAAGGGGTGCCAACTGGCCAGACCGACTTAAAGATGGGTAATTGAAACATCTCCATAACTACTAACTGCTGTGTTCCAAAACAAATTAAATGTAGATCTAAAGAGAATTGAACATCTTAAGATGCAAGCTTAGATCTTTCAGGTATAGAACTTGCTAATCTATAATAATGTCGTCAGGTTTTCTAATATGACATCCCAAGATGTTCTATCAGGCATGTTTAAATGTTTAAGCACATGTCCATCGAAAGTTGTTAAAAATAAGAATTTGTAGTGGATTATCCTTCCTGAAGAAACACTATTTTGATGGGTCCGTGCTGGATGGTGGCACGAGAGGTGGAGCGGATTTTGTTATTCGGGACCCGACCTCCAGGGTAGTGGCAGCAGGAGGCTGTCAGGTATTTGACTGTACGGTCCCTGGAGCGGAGCTGAGAGCTGCCTGGACGGGTCTTCGACACGCTCAGCATGTGCTCTCAGCTAGATCAGTCATCTTGGAGGGTGACTCGGCTACGGTCATTAGTTGGATCCAGGGGAGTCTGAGAGCCGGTGCTGCCGACCATCCCTTGCTCCGCGATATTGGATTGATGACGAGGGACGGAGGGGTGGTCCAGGCGAAGCATGTGTTTAGAGAAGCCAACGGGGCTGCGGATTGGGTGGCCACGTATGTGGCTAACCATGCCGGTAGCACCTTATGGGCTGGGGACGGGGAGCTGCCTCGGGAGCTCCGGGATGTTTTGTTTTCCGATTTTATTGGGTGTATCCGTACACGTGTGGTATAGATCGCCCGGTTTAGCAAAAAAAAAAAAAAAACACTATTATCTATATACAGATATGTGGAAGTAGATTCATCAATGATATGAAACAGAATTGGATTTTATCCAAAACAGTTCCTGAAAAATACTATTTCTACATTCATAAATATATGGAAATAGATTCATCGGTGATCTGAACAAGTTGATGTAAAGATCACAAGGTCTAAAAATCAGTGCATATCCAAGTCATATTTACACATAGATATTGCAGATAGATGAAATAAAATGTGTATGACAACATATGCAATTTCATGAGTTAACACCAAATTTCGGGTAAAAGATTTGGGCTACCGATTTTTTCCAAGTGGATTGGCAGAAAGCATACTAAAAAATAAGATTCTTATATTTGAAGCACTCTTCAACCTATATTAGAGAAGAAATATGAACATCATATTCACCCAAGAAATAGCTAAATAACTGACATCTCTTTCAATCAAATGAAGATTTCTTCTGATGGCCTGGTGAAAAGCTCTGATATCCAAGTATTGCATCTGTATAGAAGCAAGAAACACGTCAAAGCATGTAGAGGAGAAATAAGCATTCTAAAGACAACCAGTTGGCATTTCTCTACCCATGTGAGGAACCCAAGGTTCAAACCTTGGCGATGGCACAAGCACACCATATTTCTTTAAAAATAATTAAAAACAGAAATGCTAGAACAAACCCAAGAGATAATTCATACGAGTTACTGCTGATCTATGGCTGGTAGTATCACATTCTTTAAAAATAATTAAAAACAGAAATCCTAGAACAACCCAAGAGATAATTCATACTAGTTACTGCTGATCTATGGCTGGTAGTATCACATCAGAAAATCCCTCAGCATACTTTGTGCGCTGTTCAGCATGACAAATTCAAGTGCTCATGTGGATACATGTAAACCTAGTGCAATTTTCAAAATAATAACAATTGGAGATATTGCTCCCAAACAAGAATGGACAGAAGGACAGAAGTAGGAGGTCGAGATAGAGGTGCAAACAAGCTGAAAAGAGCCAAGTATCAGGCTGCTTGGCTAGGCTTAATATATACCAGGATTGCTCAAGCTCAGCTCAAGCTCAAGCAGAGCTAGCTAAAGTTGTTCAAGTTCAGCTTGTACAAGCTCTTATCTGAGCTTTATTGAGCCAAACCGAGCTTCCCAAATTTCTGCAACCAGCTCATTTTCAATCACAAATCATTTATGAGCCAATCTCTCGAAACAGTTTGAGCCCAGCTCGCCTTCTGAGCCAAACCTGAATAGCTGTTGTTGAGCCGATCTCGAGATGCTCATGAAACACATGGATTGTTTGCAGATGTAAAGGGAGAGTGCAGACATACAAGTCCCATTTAGAGATCAACATACAAATCTCTTTGAAAATCCACTTTACTCATACGTGAGAGTAAGCAGCAGACTAGTATCAAGAATAGCACAAAGGACATAGGCATGCTTCTGCATAAGCAACAAGAGAAAGAAGAGATTCATTAATAGTACAAGATTCTAAACTAACAATCATGTGTATTGCATTTCAAATAATCTGTGGGAAGGGCATGTAAACACTAGATGCTTGAAGCTTCTATCTTGGACTAACACATATTCAGCTGATTTTATTCTCACATGGAATTGAACGCCCGCAGCTAGTTAAAAGCACTCACACAGGTTGAACTTTTACAGAACAAATAAAATGGATACTTAATCATCACCAAACAGAACAATGCAAGTTTAAAATTTGAGCTATTTGAGTTTACTTCTTCTCAAATATAAGGAAATATTATTTTTATATTCATAAGGAAAGGTATTGCACAACCTCTGTAATTAAATCATAACAAGACAAAGAGATGCTGATTAGCAAGTTACTTTATGGATATGAAGGTTATACATTAAATTCACTAAGCAAATAATTGCGTAAATGCAACAAGTCAACCAAAAGCAAATGATTTTTCCTTCAATTTTTCTGAACTTCAGAGTTATTTCTGCTAAACTTGTGATGTAATTAACTCGTAAATTAATTGCACATTAATTCCTTTGAAGTTTGAGCAGATGAGTGCAGTGCCTGGAAAAAAAAGAATGTTTCTAATTTTACCGATCAGACATGCAAATTCTTATATTAGCATCAGTTCATTACAGACTACTTTTCTGTGGCATTTCTTCTTTTTGGTAGAATCTATGGCATATCTTCAGTGTCCAGATGTGAGAATCCAACCAAAAAAGACGCACCATAGAATTAGGTCAATCTCAATTGCCGGTTTCTTTGGGCTGCCAACTATAAATGTAATATCCTACTAAAATATTATCTCTGTGATCACATTACATAACAGATTATTTCACCCTCTTAACAAACAGGCACAGATGAAGACAGATAGAGAGGATTTATTCAACAGACATGATGAAGCTATTAAGATATGAGAATAAACATGAAACTCCATGCAAACAATTATATGCTAATTTCATATAACTCATAGCAAATACGCATTAATGTGTTATGAATCCATGATAGCCATAAGCAGTTGTTGTTGATTGACTGTTGGCGAGCATAAATCTGAAACAAAACAAAAATATTTAAATGTACCAGATATGGACTGTAAAATCTTCATGCCATATCCCTCAGCAAGATTTATGCTAATTCACGAGCCGTCCTAATAATCCACAACTACATAAACAAAAACTATTGGAAAAATATATCCACATGAAACTGCAGCAGAATTTGCTTATGAGAACTCAAGAGAAGTATATGACACCAGAAAACGCATTGCATATATGAAAAGATAAAATTGGAAGAGAAAATTTCCAGAGCATGTTATTGTAATGAAGATTGTTAAACTGAGCTACTGAGAGAAAGTACAACACAATAGTCATTATTACCTCTTACCGTAGTATCTAAAACCATAGACAGAATGCCATGCGGCCCATGTCTAGTAAGAGTAAGCAAATTCATCGCCAATTTATGAAAGACATCAAAAAGAAAGTGTAAAATTGAACATTTTTTTGTTCCCACAGCATAGATAAACTCACGCATAATGACACAAAAAATCAAATCAAAGTCAGACACAATCAGTCAAATCAAGCTTCGATCACATAATCTGCTCATGATTCATAGTGATTGCCATGTACACTAAAATTTCCTTCACTGTTCTAGGAGAAGAATTGCATTAATTTAATTCCATAAAAGGCACTGCTGTACTCACCTTTAACCCACAAAAGTCTATGATGAGGTGTGCAAACAAAAGGCTAACATGACAAGTCCAAGAGTATACCTCCCACACCAACCAAAGTGATGCTATATCTCCAGTACCATCCTCCAAAGATCACTTACTTTTCTCTAGTAATAAACACAGGAATCTCCTTCATGATAAACCTTCTCCCTCAGACAGCCCACGATAAACCATCAACAACATCTCTTAGGGGCATTATTTCAAACACAAAAGACCTCATTGGAATACACCATTCCATACTATACAAACACAAAACAAAAGACAATCTATGGCTTTCCAAAAGATCATTTATAGTATATTAGACTTCTTATAAACATACATAAACCTTCAACCAAAGCAAACTCACCTGAAAGAAAGCAACAGTGAAATTATTACAGAGAAAGAATCATTCAGAAATCCTCGTCTAACTTGAACACATGGTTCCCTCCATGGCCATTCCCATTCAAGCCCGACATCACCGCTGCCTTCTGGTAGTCCCCGACCCTCTTCTCGAAAAAATTAGTCTTCCCTTGGAGCGATATCAGCTCCATCCAATCGAACGGATTCGCTGCCCCGTACAACTTCCCGCATCCCAACGCCCCCAAGAGACGATCCGCCACGAACTCGATGTATTGGCTCATCAAATCCCCATTCATCCCCACAAGCGCCACGGGCAACGCGTCGCAGACGAACTCCCTCTCGATGTCGACAGCGTCGGCGATGATCGACTTGATGCGGTCCTCGGGGAGCTTGCGGTTGAGGAGGGAGTAGAGGAGGCAGGCGAAGTCGCAGTGGAGGCCCTCGTCGCGGGAGATGAGCTCGTTGGAGAAAGTGAGGCCCGGCATGAGGCCTCGCTTCTTGAGCCAGAAGATGGAGCAGAAGGAGCCGGAGAAGAAGATCCCTTCAACAGCGGCGAAGGCCACGAGGCGCTCCGCGAAAGAGTCCGAGGACTGGATCCACCGGAGCGCCCACTGGGCCTTCTTCGCCACCGCCGGAACCGTCTCGACGGCGCGAAAAAGGCGGTCTTTTTCGTCAGGGTCTTTGATGTAGGATTCCAACAAAAGAGAATACAACTCGGAGTGGATGTTTTCGATGGCTATCTGGAAGCCGTAAAAGGCGCGGGCCTCGGCGATCTGGACGTCGGACATGAAGCGGGCGGCTAGGTTCTCGAGGACGATACCGTCAGAGGCGGCGAAGAAGGCGAGGACGTGGGAGATGAAGTGGCGCTCGTCGGGGGTGAGGGTGTGGAGCCAGTGGGGGAGGTCGGCGGAGAGGTCGACCTCCTCGGCTGTCCAGAAAGAGGCGACGGCCTTCTTGTACATCTCCCACACCTGGGGATACCGGATCGGGAACATCGACAGGCGGTCGGGGGTCGGGGCGAGGAGCGGCTCCTCCAGCTCCTCGACGGCGCCGGCGCCGGCGCCGGCAGGCATCGACGGCATGGCCAGAGAGGAGATTCTGGGAAGAAGAAGAAGAAAATGTAGAGATAGGGGCGTTTTGGGAATTCGAGAGGGGAATATCTGGTAGGGTTTTTGGCGTGGATGCTGATTGAGTGGGGGTATTTTTATAGAGAGATTTCGGGAATGGAGAGGGCGGGGAGTTCTAAATTTGGGGACGATGATTGCCGGGGAGGGAGAAGGGATCGGTCCACCGGGAGGTGAGTTTGAGGAAATTGTTACCGCATGGATTAGATGTTCTGGTTTCTAATAAATTCTGGAACGACGAATCGACGATTGGACTGGACGGCAGAGTGACCGCCATGACGGATGTGACAGCCGTTATCTGCCCGCTTAAGCCTCTAAATTGATTTTTGGAGAATTAAAAGAAAAACTGTAGTAAAAGGTTTAGGCCCATTGGCTGAACGGTTGGTTTATAAAAAATTATTTATTATTTAATAATTATATTTTTAAAGAGCTGTAAAATTTTAATATGTATTTAATAAATAAACTAAAAAATATTTTTGGTATGACAAAATGACCATAAAAAATATTACATAGCATTATATAACAGAGTATTATAAAATATAATCTATATTAATATATAAATATATGATATAGTATAATATTACTATAATATAATATAATATTATTATAATATAGTAATATAATATTATGTACTGTAGCATAATATGCAGAAAGAATTCAAGAATTCTCATTGATAGACTTTTTAATCATTTCTATAAAAAAAGGTAGAAAACTGAGAACAAAAGGGATACAATAGTGAGAATACCCGTATTCAAGGATCAAAGATACTCAGCATTTATCTTCAGAAAAAAATGAATTAGACTCTGCAGTATGGCCCACACCAATCACTTTTGAAAATTCTGAGAGAATTAACAGAAGAAATTATGGACATATATAACATAATTTGATATTATATAACATAACATATTAATATATTATGATATAATGTAATATAATATTATACTTATAGTATAATACAGTAATAAAAATATAAAATATTATCATTATTATCATTATATATTAATATTTTTATTTTTTATAATTATTATATTTTATTATGGGTATTTTGGTCTAAAAAGAAAAAAAATTATTACTCAAAATAGCTTTCAAAGCTAAAACAGCTTTCCGTTTTTTTTTACCAAATACTCCTATTCCATCTAAAAATACTTTTAGAAAGCTAGAAAGTGCCAAAAATTTTGCCAAAGAGGCCTTAATGGACCATAATGTGATCTTTATGCATCACTAGTTATATAAGAATATAAATTATTTTCTAGATTATAAGAATTTAACATTATTATTTGTCTTACTACAGTTGTAAAGATTAAATAATGACTATTACTACTATATAGTATCAAAATATTGAAAAAGAAGAATAAGAGAGAAGAGAATTATATTTCTTTTGTCTTTACAATGTACATGAACAGCCTTTATATAGACTAGGAGACTGACAAAATTTAGTAAGGCCGACTAAGTTTGACACAATCAATTACAAATCAATCAAGGTGAAGTTTAGTAAGGCCGACTAAGTTAGGCATAATCAATCAATCAATGGACCTAATCAATCATATGATTTTAACATCCCCTCAAACAGTCAAACTTAAGGTGGTAAAGTTTATCTTGCGATCTCTTGTTTCCAAACTCAAGTCAGTGGCATGGGCGGAGCCCGTCCTCCTCTCCGCCGGATCGTGGCGCGGTCGGCGGCGGCGTGACGGATCTCTGCCTTGGTCGTGGCCGGTCGGCAATGGGGTTTTCCCCTTCCTCCACTAGAGAGATCGGAAGAACAGAGGAGAAGGCTTGGAAGGGAACAGGAAACCCACATGAAAGGGGGAAGAAGAAGGTGTTTTTTTTAAAAAAAAATTAATGAGAGAAAAAAAACACTATAGCTCTCTGAGCACCGTTCGATTGAAAGTCAAACAAAAAATAAAAAAAAAATAAAAAAATAATTAAAAAGAGAAAAAATGGCTAAAATTTTATCAGAGAAGAGAGTTTTGAAAGCTACTGAGGCCGAAGCTCCGATAACTCTCCAAACGAGATAGGAGAAATGGAGAATCTGCGAGCGACGACGATGACCACAAAAAAACGAAAGAGAGGACGACAACAAGTTACGTAATCGGTGGCTCTAATACCATGTTGAAAAAGAAGAATAAAAGAGAAGAGAATGTCTGTCTTTACAATATGCATAAGGGGGGCGTTTGGTTTGGGGTAATCGTCCTAGGATCAAGAATGATGTGGATGGAGGTGATGAAATCACCGCATTTGGTTGTACCACGATGATCCTAAATCGCCTCTACTTCTCAAATCACCATCCAACTCGGTGATGGGATACCCGTCCTTGAGGTCGGAAATCCAAAATCACCTCAGAACCGTGATTCTGAGTTGAAAGTTAAAGACAAAAATATCCCTCAATTTAACAGAAAAATTGATATATCAGTATACCATCAATATATTATGTCCACGTTATATATATATATATGTAATATTATGTTGATATTATATATTATATTAATGATATATATATATGTATGTATGTATATTATATTACTAATCATATTATTATCCTATTATTATTGAAGGATAATTTTAAATTATAGTAGAAATATATTATTATATTTTATATTTATATAATGAAAATATTTAATATATTACTCCTTTTTACCTTATTTTCCTAATCAAAATTTTATTAGTATTAAAAAAATTATTATAAGTATAAATAAAAATATTAATTCTATAATGAAAAATAACATATTTTTATAAGATTAATAATTTATAGGAGTAATAAATATTTTTTATAGAATGTATTATTAATTAATATATTGATAAATATATTAATATTTTATTATAATATATTTTATATGATATTTAAATAAATATATCTTAGATCACTGAAGATCAAATCACCCCAGCATTCGAATCACCGGAGATTGTGGTGATCCTATTGGGGTTACCAAACGCTCTCGAATAGTCTTTATATAGATTAGGAAGCTGACGAAATTTGGTAAGGCCAACTAAATATGGCACAATCAATCACAAATCAATCAAGATGGAGTTTAGTAAAGCCGACTAAATTTGGCGTAATCAATTAATCAATGGATCTAATCAATCATTTGGTTTTAACACAAAATATATACAAAATATTATCTAAAGTATCTAATTTTTGTACGTTGAACAGGCCTATAAAGAAAGCATTGCAACAGCCGTTATGATAACGGCATGATGCCGTTAGTCAAGCTTCTCGGCCCTAGCCATTACGCGTTTGATGCCGAGGTGAGGGATCGTGGGGAATTTGAGGGGATTTGTTTTGGCATTGGGGAAGGATAATTTTAATTTTGGCGGGAGGTTTGTTTCGGAAATTGGAAGGCGCGCGCGCGAAGTTGGGGCGGGAATCTTGAAGGCCTTTGCGGAGGCCGATCGCGAGTTTGCCGCGTGGACAATCACTGGACGTACGCGTGGATCTATCAGTAGGGCGCGTGGATCCAGGTGGATTCCGTTATTTCGACTCGTGCGGCAAGGGGCGTCGTGGACGGAGCGAGAGCTTGACTCGAGAAGAGATGGAATTAGCTCGATTCGTAGCTAAATAAACCAAGCTTGGACAAACTAATTTCAAGCTAAGCGAAAACTTGGTCCACTTCAACCAAGGTCTGCCCGATAAGGCCAATATATGTACATATTTTATATAACATAGATAATAGACCATGCATTTAATGCAATAATTAGTACATCTTTTTATCCTTTTAATCATTTAATTCTTCATTTAGGTTTGAACCAAGCTCTAAATCAAGCTTCATTCGGCATTTTAATTTAAGTTTAAACCGAGCTTGAATCAAGACTGAATTAATTTGAGATCAATTTAGGGCTAACAAGTTGATTGATTAGGCTCATATTAGGTCTAGTTCAAAAGTAAGCATGAATTGAGCTTGAAATTATGGTAAAAAAAACAAGCTTGTTCCAAAGGGTTCAAACTTGAAATTAATTTTGAACTAAGCATTATTAGACCCATGCTCAATTAAGCTTAATTTGATTACACCCTACTAATTACACCATATTCCAACCTACAATGTATATTTAAAAAGGCCAGTTGGATTGGAGCCATGTGAGCAATCCGAATGGGCTGAAGGAAATGATTGGAAACTCAACTAATTAAACAACCATGTAACGTCTAACAGACCGACGACATCTAAATAGTGTTAGCCAAATCGGGTTGAGGAATCATTTGAAGTGCAGATCAAGTTTTAAAAGATCGCAAGCATAGGCCAAGTGAAGGCAGCCTATCCGAAAGGCTAACTCTAGAACTTGAGATAGATCAAGTCTTGCAACTTCTATAACTTAAGCTATCTACCTAGTGAAAAGGCTGTGACATTGATATGGAATGCTGGTTGTTGGGGGAATATGGTTTTCCCCCAGCGACATAATTACCCCTAAGGAGTCGCACAACCGCCGACCTTAGACAGCCGAAGTCGGCGTCCGACCTTGAAACGTCCGACCTCAGAACCTCCGACCCGGAAAACTTCCGACACCCGAGGTCTGTTTTTATCGACCACCTACTACGGCTGTACCCCCCGAGGTCCGGCCGAGGGCCATATCCTGCCACTGCCCCGGCATTTATTGCGCATGGTCCCTGCAAACCTCCGGCTTACTCCACAATTAATGCGGATCTCCGGCTTACTCCACAATTAATGCGGATCTCCAGCTTACTCCACAATTAATGCGCGTGACTCCTGTTATCTACGGACCCGCAGCTCTCCACGGCAAGTCAGCTCCGCAGAGTCCAATCAACCATCATAAGTCTCTGATCTCGGCTTTACCTCCGACATCAATGCAATGATTCACTCGATCACGCGCCAGCTCGGGTCGTACGACGACCTCACCTCCGACATCAATGCGATGATTCACCCAATCGTGCGCCGATCCGAGCAATATGCCGAGCCGTACAATAGCCTCGCCCCATCACATCACAGGTAAACTGACCTCCCCCCTATAAAAGGGAGCCCTTGCTTCTCAGAGGGGGGAGGGAGACTCCGCACTCTACAAATACTGTTCTTCTTCTTTTCTCATACAATTTGCCCCCCCTTCTGACTTAAGTGTCGGAGGGCCGGCGCCGGAAGACCCGGCCACCGGCTTTCTTGCAGGTACCCGGACGGAGGATGCTGCCTGCCGACGGACCGCCGTTCCCCTGTGAACACCTGCCGCTCCCTCTTTTCGACCGACGATCGCCTCCGGGTCCAATTTCCAGCAACAGTTGGCGCTAGAGGAAGGGCCCGAGTAGCGATCATGAAGTTGAGAAGCAAGGGAGCCTCCAACATCTCCCGGCGTCCCCCACAGAGTCCTGAACATTCCGTCCAGAATTCACCTACTCCGGCTGACCCAGTTCCTCAGGTCCAGCCGGAGCAATTCAATGCTCTGGTACAGCAAGTCCAGGCCCTGGCCGCCGCCGTCCAAAGCCTGCGACGCGTGGAGGCCTTACCAACGCTCCCCCCGCAAGCCCAGGTCCAGCCGGAGTTTCCTTCCAACGGCCCGGTTCTCCCAAGCCCGAACTTTCATGGCTCCTCCAGAGCCAACAATGAGGGGCGAACCTCTCCCCAGGAAGAGCTACCGGGGGAAGGTCTTAGCAGAAGACCCCAACCCTCTGAAGCTGAATCAGCCCCGGACCACCGTGAGCCGGAGCAAACCACGGCGACGATTCCACGGGTTGGGGAGCTCGACAAGAAAGTTGAGCACTTGGAGCGCCAGATCGAAGCGCTCCACAGTAAGAAAGCAAGGTAGGAGGGAGATTTTGAGTTCACCACCAAATCCCCCTTTTCCCGCCAGATCGAGGATGAGCCAGTCCCCATGAGGTTCAAAATGTCTCAGGTAGAGCCCTACAGCGGAATCACCGACCCCCTCGACCACTTGGAGAGTTACCGAGCCCTCATGGCCCTACAAGGATCCTCGGAGGCCGTACTTTGTAAGGCCTTCCCGGCGACTCTTCGAGGGACAGCTCGGCTTTGGTTTTCTGGGCTAAAGCCGAGCACGATATCTTCCTTCGAGCAACTTGGCAGACAGTTTGCTACCAATTTTGCTGCCAGCCGACGCCAACGGCGGACGTCAGACTCCCTCCTGGATGTCAAGCAAAAGGAGGGAGAATCTCTCAAAGAGTATCTAGACCGTTTTACTGCCGCCACGTGGAAAGTTCGCGAGCTGGACCAATCAATAGCCATGTCGGCTCTAAAAACTGGGGTTCGCTTTTATCGATTCCTCTTCTCTATCGAAAAGAGCTTTCCGGCCGACTTCACCGAGATGCTGGCTCGAGCTCGGAAGTATGCAAAGGCCGAGGAGGCAATCGCCTCCAGGCGGGGTGCGATTGAGCCCACCTCAAGGAAGCAGAAGAAACGCCGCAAGGAGCGCGGCCGACAAAGAAGCCGATCCCCCCGTCGAGGAAAGAACCTTCCCCGACTGAGGAGCCCACCTCGGCAGCGGGGACAACCTCAACGGAGGACCCCACCTCGACCAAGGTCTCCACCATGGCCTCGGACGTACCCAGGGAGGTACGAAAATTACACACCTGTCAATGCTCCCCGGGCCGAGATTTTGATGGAAATCGAAGGTCGGGATTTCTTCCGACCTCCTCCTCCTATGCGGGATACGGGAGTTCCCCGCAATCCCAGGAAGTACTGCCGCTTCCATCGAGACTGTGGGCACGACACGGAGGATTGCTTCCAGCTCCGGGACGAGATAGAAGCGCTCATCCGTCGAGGAGTACTCAACCGGTTCGTGAGGAACCGATGTGAGGAAGGGAGGCCGACGAAAAATGTCACGCCGCCCGAAAACCCGGACGACAACAGGCCTATCGCCGGCACCATCAATATGATCGGAGGAGCCTCGGCAGGAGAAGCAGCCCAGGGAGCCTCTCCGAAGCGCCTGCGCACTGATAAAGTCATCTCGTTCTCGGACGAGGACCTGGAAGGGATTGAGACCCCCCACGATGACGCTGTGGTCATCTCTATGATTGTAAACAGGTTTGATGTAAAACGTGTCCTAGTTGACAATGAAAGTTCAGCCAACGTTTTATATTATCATGCCTACCAAAAAATGGGGTTGCCAGAAGGACATCTCCGGAAAATCAATACCCCACTGGTTGGGTTCACCGGGGACTCGGTCCCAGTTGAAGGCGAGGCTAGCTTCCTTGTCACAGTTGGCCTTGCTCCCCAGGAGAGCACTGTGAGGACGGACTTCCTTGTGGTCCACCTGCTCTCAGTTTACAACGCCATTCTTGGGCGGCCAGGGCTAAACGCCCTTCGAGCCGTGGTCTCAACCCGCCATCTGCTCATGCGGTTCCCCGCCGGCCAAGGAGTAGGCGAGGTCCGTGGAGACCAGCTGGTTGCCAAGCAGTGCTACATGGCGGCCTACCGAGTAAGGCAACCAACCGAGGCGCCGATTCAGCCAACGGGCCCCTCACTACCCATAGAAACCCTGGATGCGAGGGACACCCTTTGGAAGAAGCAAGTAGAGCCTGGTGAGCTTCTTGTTCAAGTCCCACTACGAGAAAATTTTTCCGAGCTAACTGTGCAGGTCGGCTCCGGCCTTGGCGCCCGCGAGAGGAATCACCTCATCAGCTTCCTGCGGAACAATGCCGATATCTTCGCCTGGTCGCCCGCGGACGTACCGGGAGTTGACCCTGAGGTCATAGTCCATCGGCTTCAGGTGAAGCCAACCAGCAGACCTGTAAAGTAGAAGAAAAGAGGCTCCGCCCCGGAACGGCAACGAGCTGCGGCCGAGGAGGTGAATAAACTCCTTGAAGCCGGCTTCATCCGGGAGGTCTCTTACCCAGACTGGCTCGCCAACGTAGTCCTCGTAAAGAAGGCCAACGGAAAATGGCGCATGTGCGTGGACTACACCGACCTAAACAAGGCTTGCTCAAAAGACAGTTTCTCCCTCCCAAGCATCGACCAACTCGTCGATTCCACCTCAGGACACCAACTGCTGACTTTTATGGACGCCTTCTCGGGGTACAATTAAATTCGAATGGCGCCGGAAGACGAGGAGAAGACGGCCTTCATCACCGACAAGGGCACCTATTGCTACAAGGTGATGCCCTTCGGCCTGAAGAACGCTGGAGCCACTTATTAGAGGCTGGTCAGCCAAATTTTTAAAGACCAGATCGGCCAAAATATGGAAGTTTATGTGGACGACATGCTGGTGAAGAGCCGAGCGGCGGAGCACCATGTAGCTGACCTCAACGAAACGTTCTCCAAGCTCAGGAGATACCGAATGAAGCTCAACCCAGCAAAGTGCGCGTTCGGGGTTACCTCGGGCAAGTTCCTGGGTTTCATAGTGACCCAGCGCGGAATTGAAGCCAATCCCGAGAAAATCCGAGCGCTCCAAGAAATGACGCCCCCGAGGACAGTCAAGGAGGTGCAGCGGCTTACCGGGCGGGTTGCCGCCTTGGGAAGATTTGTCTCCCGATCGGCTGAGCGCTGCCTCCCATTCTTCAAGATCCTCAAGCGGCCAAAGGACTTCCGGTGGTCAGAAGAATGCCAGCAGGCCTTTGAAGAGCTCAGGAGCCTTCTGGCCTCTCCCCCGTTGCTCACCAAGCCTCAGAGGGACGAAGTCCTTTACTTATACCTGGCCGTCTCCCCAGTTGCAGCGAGCTCAGTCCTCGTCCGGGAAGAGGACAAGCTCCAAAAGCCGGTCTACTACATCAGCCGGGTCCTCAGGAATTTTGAGACCCGATATTCCAAACTTGAGAAGACGATCTTCGCTCTTATCATTTCAGCTCGGAGACTCAGGCCTTACTTCCAAGCCCACATAATAACCATACTGACCGACCAGCCTATGAAGCAAATACTGCAAAGGTCGGATCGTGCGGGGAGGATCGCCAAATGGGCGGTCGAGCTCGGAGAATTTGACCTTGAATATCAGCCCAGGCCGGCTATTAAAGCTCAAATACTCGCCGACTTCATCGTAGAGTGCACCCTGCCGGACGACCCCAAGCTACCATCCGTATCCATAGAGGAAACCCCAAGACTACCATGGGTCCTACACTCAGACGGGTCGTCAACTTCGGGGGGTAGCGGGGCTGGACTCATCCTCACCAGCCCAGAAGGAGTGGTGGCCGAGCAAGCCTTACGCCTCGAGTTTCCGGCCTCGAACAACGAGGCCGAGTATGAGGCCCTCATCGCCGGGCTCAAGTTAGCAAAGGAGCTGAAAGTAGAAGACCTGAAGGCCTTCAGTGATTTCCAGCTGATAGTAAGCCAGATCCAGGGGGACTTTGAAGCAAAAGAGCCATCCATGCAGAAATATCTCCAAAAAGTGCGGGAACTCGTGTCTGCCCTGAGCTTTTTCAGTATCCAACACATCCCCAGAGCGGAGAATCTCAGGGCAGACCAGTTGTCCAAGCTAGCGACCTCCCTCATGAGCGAACTTCCCGCGGGGACAGCGCTCGAATATCTTCGGACTCCCAGCACGGATGAACCAGAACCCACTATGTGCATCGACTTTGAACCAAGCTGGATCGACGGATTCGTCTGCTATCTCCAGAATGGAACCCTTCTCTAGGATGAGACAGAGGCTCGCCGGATCAAGCGCCAAGCTCCCCGGTACGTCTTACATGAAAACAGACTCTATCGTCGGTCATTTACTTCTCCTCTTCTCAGATGCCTCCGTCCCTCTGAGGCGGACTATGCCCTCCGAGAGGTCCACGAAAGAATCTGCGGCAATCACCTGGGAGGTCGGGCATTAGCCCATAAGATTCTGCAACAAGGATATTACTGGCCCACGCTCCAGAAAGATGCGACGGATTTCATTCGGAAGTGTGACCGGTGCCAGCGGAATGCTAACATCCAACGCCGACCTTCGGCCCTGCTGACTTCAATCATCGCCCCCTGGCCGTTTGCCCAATGGGGGATTGATATTCTGGGGCCCTTTCCTCTGGCCACCGGGCAAAGAAAATTTTTGGTCGTCTCCATCGACTACTTCACCAAATGGGTTGAAGCTGAACCTGTAGCCCGGATCACCGAGCAAAAGATGCGGGACTTCGTGTGGAAGTCCATAATCTGTAGATACGGACTCCCCTCGAATCCTTATATCTGACAACGGTCGGCAGTTCGACAACGTCCACTTCAGAGAATTTTGCTCCGAGCTCGGCATCGACCACCGCTTCACCTCGGTCGCCCATCCTCAGACAAACGGGAAAACTGAGGTAACTAATCGTACCATTTTGCAGGGACTCAAGGCCAGGCTTGATCGATCCAAAGGACAGTGGGTCGAGGACTTGTACAACGTCCTCTGGGCATACCGGACCACGTTCCGATTGCCCACAGGAGAGACCCCCTTCAACCTGACGTATGGCACAGAGGCCGTCATCCCGCTGGAAATCGGCCTCCCTTCTTCAAGGGTGGAGCACTACGACCCCGACTCCAACCCTTCTCGACTCAGGAGTAATCTGGATCTCGTTGAAGAGACGCGAGAGGTCGCCCGGATCCGTATGGCAAGATACCAACAGAAAACGGCCCAATACTACAACTCCAGAGTTAAGCCCAAGCTCTTCAAAGTGGGGGACCTCGTCCTCAGGAGAACCGAGGCTTCCCAGCCAACCGAGCGGGGAAAGCTCGCCCCAAATTGGGAAGGGCCGTATCAAATCGCCCGAGTACAACGGCCCGGAGCATACAAGTTGAAATCTCTCGAAGGGACTCCAATTCCGCGAAGCTGGAACTCCGAGAATCTACGAATGTACTACCAATGAAACCCCTAGGGGTTCTAGGCAATCAGGAACATGGACTCGTTCTCCTTTTTATAATGATTCGTCCATTTCAATGATTATAATTATCTCTCCTAACGTCGGATCGTTTGTGATCCTCAGATTCCTCGACTAAGGTCGGGATGCCCCGAGGTTCGACCGTAGAGTCCCAAACTCCCTCGACCTCGGGATGTATCGCAGGTCGATAGAGCGTTCCCAGACCCGTCGACCTGACGCAAGATTCCTCGACTAAGGTCGGGATGCCCCGAGGTTCGACCGTAGAGTCCCAAACTCCCTCGACCTCGGGAAGCATCGCAGGTCGATAGAGCATTTCCAGACCCATCGATCTAGCGCACGATTCCTCGACTAAGGTCGGGATGCCCCGAGGTTCGACCGTAGAGTCCCAAACTCCCTCGACCTCGGGATGTATCGCAGGTCGATAGAGCGTTCCCAGACCCATCGACCTGGCGCACGATCCCTCGACTGAGATTGAAATGCCCCGAGGGTCGACCGTAGAGTCCCAAACTCCCTCGACCTCGGGAAGCATCACGGGTCGGGAGTGCGGCCCCGGCCCCCTCGATCTCGTGCATGATCCCTCAACTAAGTTTGAGATGCCCCGAGAGTCGACCGTAGAGTCGCAAACTCCCTCGACCTCGGGAAGCACCACTAGGTTCATGGGAAGCCCAAGCTCCCGCGATCTCGAGCCAAAAAGTGACTCTGAAGGTCGGCGAGGAAACAAGGCAACCCACTCCGCTATGAGGCACGCAATTTCGGAGGAGCAAGAGGTACATCCCGCTTGACGCCCGTCTTGTTATATTTGTCTATCTACATATTGCTAGCGAAATCCCGATTGAGGTTGGGACTTTATCCCGGCCAAGGCCGGGTTCCCCTACAAGTCGGTCTAAGACCAAGGTCCCACCGACCTCGTGCATGCTCCCTCTACCGATAAACCCCCATGACAACTCGTGCAAACCTTCGTGAGTAAGGGCCTGATTCGGCCCCCATACGTCGAGACATTGATCTCGACCCGTGAAGATCACCCCGACCACGGATGTACCGATTAAGCTCAAGAAGGCTGAAGTACCCTCTACAGGTTCCAACCCCGTTCGCCGGAACCTCGGTAAAGCCCGAGGGCAATAATCATGAAAGCCCCAATGATGGTTTGACCACTGGCTCACGCTCCCCTCTAGGGAACAGCCCTAACATTTCTATAGACCTACGCTCCAAAATGCCAAACTCAAAGGCTCGGTCAAATACCCTGATAGCGACCTATGCGAGTCTGACAAGGCCCCTCTCGGGGCCCGAGCCCGGTGCCTCGGAAATCCAAAAACCGAACCGGGTAGCCCCTGCGAGCTTTGAGTCCGAGCTCCAAGACTTGATAAAACTTCTTAGAATCCAAGTTCAGG
The DNA here is from genome assembly GCF_051530095.1 of Phoenix dactylifera. Classification (NCBI taxonomy): domain Eukaryota; kingdom Viridiplantae; phylum Streptophyta; class Magnoliopsida; order Arecales; family Arecaceae; genus Phoenix; species Phoenix dactylifera. Next base: position 19,975,751 of record NC_143202.1, on the reverse strand, counting down.
GCCTCCCAATCAGCGTAATCGGAACGTGGACATTCAAGCAAGTCGAGAGAAAGAAAAGCAAAACATAGCCAAGGAACATGTCTTTATTGAAAAACAGCCTAAAGGCTGGAATAAAAAATTGAGGTCGAAGTGCCAGCCCTGTTTTACAATTGGAAAAAGTAAGAGGGAAAACTAAACATAGAATGGCGAAAGAAATTTTTTCATTGATAAAGTGCCAGAAGGCTAAGTACAAGATCGAAGGTCGGCAGTCCGACAAATTTGGAAGCCGACCTCACTTACAAAAAGGAAAAGAAAGAATCTAAGTCCTAAGGGGCAGCGGTCCCGCCAGCATCACTTCCAGGGTCATCTATGGCGATGACCTGAGGACCTTCGATGAGCGCGGGCTCGGAGCTTGCGACGGGGACCTCGGCAGGCGCCGCAGGAGCGTCCTCGGTGATTCCCCCGCGGGGAGCCTCCATCCCCGCTAGCGCGGTTGCGTCCGCCTCGGCCCCGGGGGACTCCTCCTCGGACACAAGGGCTGCGGGAACATCGTCGTCAGAGTCGGCGCTCAACCCCATCCTCGGACGAATTATCGAGAGGTCGAGCTGGGGGCAGTACCGAGCCATCTGCCTCCGGAAGTTGTCAAAACCGCGGAGGAACCCATCCACGGTCTCCTCCTCGAGCATATCGCGGAACTCGTCCGAGTCTTTGAAGAAGTCCACGGCATGCTCTGCCCGCTCGAGCGCCCTCTTCTCCCGGGCCTCGAGTTGCCCAGGACTCCGCCCTCATACTTGAGACCCGACACCTCGGATTGGACCTCCGCCAGGCGCGCCTCTGAAGCACGCAAGGCCGACTTGGCCAACGAATGAGCAGCCCTTTCCTCCTCGAGCTCCTCGACGATGGCCAGTCTCCCGGCTTCCGTCGCCTCCCTCCGCGCTTCGGCCTCGGCCAGCGTGGCCTCCAGCTCGGCGACCCTCTTCTTGGTCGGCTCCAGTTGCCGGTTGAGTCGCCGAGTTTCTTCTTGACACCCTTGGGCGATGAATACCAAGGTGTCGACCTCATGAACATGCTGCAAGAAAGAAAAGGAAGAAAGCAGTCGTAAGTAAATTATTCATATACACTAGTGGCTGAAGAAAAATTAAGAGGATAGCTTACCCGAACAGTATTACAATAAGCACTGTCGACGATTTCCTCCAAGGACAAGTTGCGGAACTCGGCCCGATCTGCCGGAAGCATCGCACGCCGAAACACCGCACGTGCGACGTCGGCGTCGTGAAGAGCCGAGCTCCCCTCAAGGAGCGGGGACCCTGGCTCGGCCGACTCTCCCCCCGGGCCCCGTGAAGAGCTCGGCCCGCCCGAGCTTGGAACCTCGGAGCCCCTGCTCTGCTCGGGCTCCGAGCGCTGCGACTCAATGGTCGCTCGCCCCTCCCGCTCGGAGATAGGAGTGGGGCGAAGAGGGGCCGCCGAATCAGGCTCCCTCGTAAAGCTCGGAGCTGCGGCAGCCTGCTCCCGCCCTCGAGCGGCTGTAGAGACCCTCGCCTCCGGGCCTCTCACCCCGGCCGAGGTAGAAGCCCCGGCCGATCTCGATTTTTTCCGAGGCTGGGGAATAGCCCCACCGGCCTCGGCCTCCCGCCTTTTCAGCCGGGAGAAGAGAGACGTGTTGCTGGTCGGCATGTGAGGAATGTCTGAAACGGAAAAGATATTTTCTAGGTGTCAGACTAACATTAAAAAAGGAAGAAACAGATAAAGCAAAGACGAAATAATGCGACTACTCTTACCCTCGGGACGCGCCGAACTCAAGCCGACGCTCGCCAAGGCATCCTCTTTTAGGAGCTCGGACAGGTTGAACCCCTTCCCGAGACCCCGTAGGGTGTCCAGGACCCTCAGCTCCCTCGCCGAGGGCTCGGAGAGCCTGTTAAGGGCCTTTAGCCGAGAGTGCCTCCACCTCGGGTCAAACTCCCACGGCACCTCGGACGCAAGAAAGAAAAACTTCTCCTTCCACTCATGAATAGAGGAAGGGGCACCCTGGAAGAGTGACATACCGCCCCGAAAGGCGAAGTATAGCCACCCTCCATCCGCCGGGTTTTTCTTTAACAGGAAACATCGGCGGAAAGTACTCACCGAGGTCGGGATCCCATGTGCGAGACAAAGGGATACAAAACCCGACTATGGTCCTCCACGAGTTCGGAGCGAGCTGTGCTGGGACGAGCTGATACTCCACCAGCAAGCTGTTCACAAACTCGTGCAAGGGGAACCGCAGACCGGCCCAGAGCGTCTCGCGGTAAATCGCGATCCGACCTGGGGGCGGCCGCATCACCCTGTCTTCCGGCCCTGCGGTTTCAAGACGAAACCCGGGCTGGAAAAAGAACCGAGAGCGGATCAACTCCAGCTCCTCCCCCGACAAACTAGATCCAACTTCATCCGGACCGGAATCCATCTCTAAGGAAAAGCGCGGAGATAAAAGAGACGAAAAGAAAAAAAGGAGGAAGAGGGAGAAACCCCCAAACTGACACAAAGGAGGAACCTACGGGGGGAGTCGCCAGAAATCGCTCCGAGCACCGCCGATGAGGTTTTTGTTAAAGAAGGGGATGAAGGTGGAAACGGCGAAAAAGAGAGGGCAACCAGACAAGACTCCTTATAGAGCTGGGAGGTTTAAATAGGCCCCCCTAACGGCCCAGATCAGCGGATTCGGTTCCCACCCCCGTCTAGATGGCCCCACGTGTCGACCTCGGAAGCCGAAGCACCGCATTCACTCCAGATCAATAAGTCGGATACAATATCGAAGCGCCGTCCCATCGGATCTCACGGCCTCATCATGGGTCCGCAAAATCGAGCCGCCTTGAAAGACGAGCGGACGTCACCCCCGCTCCCTTCATTTAATAAGCCTCAGGGACACGTGGAGTGCCGACGTAGCCTCCACCTCCCCAGATCAGTGATCCACTAATACGAGATCAGAAGCGTCCGACCTCGGATCACGCCGCGTGTTCATTTGAAGCACGAAACGGCATACTTATTTATGAGAAAGACCTCGACCACGAGATCGAGGCGCCGCCTCGTCGGGCCCGGAGACCCTCATCATGGGTTCGCCGCACGAAGCGATCTCGGAAATCCAAAAGGCGTCATCCCCGTTGCGGCCACTTCGGGAAACGTAAGGACGCAGACCCCATTATAAGCTCGCCGACTAAAGCGACCTCGAAGCGCCAAAGGGCGCATGTTTCGTTATAAAAGCTCCGAGAAGCGTAAGGGTGCGGACGTGATTCCCTCCAACTTTAATAATAATAATCTCTACTTCCCGCGTCCGAGCCTGCAAGCTGCTCGCACTCGGAAGTCGGAGGGTAGTGTTGGGGGAATATGGTTTTCCCCCAGCGACATAATTACCCCTAAGGAGTCGCACAACCGCCGACCTTGGACAGCCGAAGTCGGCGTTCGACCTCAGAACCTCCGACCCGGAAAACTCCCGACACCCGAGGTCTGTTTTTATCGACCACCTACTACGGCTGTACCCCCCGAGGTCCGGCCGAGGGCCATATCCTGCCACTGCCCCGGCATTTATTGCGCATGGTCCCTGCAAACCTCCAGCTTACTCCACAATTAATGCGGATCTCCGGCTTACTCCACAATTAATGCGGATCTCCGGCTTACTCCACAATTAATGCGCGTGGCTCCTGTTATCTACGGACCCGCAGCTCTCCACGGCAAGTCAGCTCCGCAGAGTCCAATCAACCATCATAAGTCTCTGATCTCGGCTTTACCTCCGACATCAATGCAATGATTCACTCGATCACGCGCCAGCTCGGGTCGTACGACGACCTCACCTCCGACATCAATGCGATGATTCACCCAATCGTGCGCCGATCCGAGCAACATGCCGAGCCGTACAATGGCCTCGCCCCATCACATTACAGGTAAACCGACATCCCCCGTATAAAAGGGAGCCCTTGCTTCTCAGAGGGGGGAGGGAGACTCCGCACTTTACAAATACTGTTCTTCTTCTTTTCTCATAGAATTTGCCCCCCCTTCTGACTTAAGCATCGGAGGGCCGGCGCCGGAAGACCCGGCCACCGGTTTTCTTGCAGGTACCCAGACGGAGGACGCTGCCTGCCGACGGACCGCCGTTCCCCTGTGAACACCTGCCGCTCCCTCTCTTCGACCAACGATCGCCCCCGGGTCCAATTTCCAGCAACACTGGTTATTACCAAAGAACTAAAAAGTGGAATGCGAAACTGGAACTGACTATTGAAACATCTAAAAGAAAGTGAAAGGATAGGCAGCGACAGGTGTCACACAAAAAATATGCAGGTATCTGGTAATTAATAACAAATTGCATAAATATTAGGATATAATTCAGAGAACAAATATTTCGCCAATCAGAAGTTATCAGTTTTTTTTTGTTTTATCTTCCAATTACTTTCATTTATCCTACTTTTTGGTTATTCTTAGTTCATAAATCATAACATAGTTTCATAGCCACTGCTCCCTTGTCCAAGAAGATGCCACTCTAGCAGTAAAAGTCTTGAAGGTCAAAGTCATAGATTTCACAACCATTTGTATCTCTTTCTAGTTCAGATATTGGTGGCAACTCCATGTAGTCATCTGACCTTGCCACAAGGTTGGATCCCCTCTCTATCCAATCTTGGGAGAAAAAGGCATGAACAAGCTCTCTATCCAATCTTGGAACACCTGGCCTCTAGAAGTTCATGACTTATAAAAGGAGTAAGCTGAGTATTGGCCTGATGAGAATCTAGGATCGATTGGTCTAAAGATGGAGACAAGGAGGAGGGGTGAATCTAGGATCCATTAGTCAGACCGAGCATGATGCTACTGATGTTTCGATGAATGCCAAGTTGATTCTTGATTCCATGATGAATTTTAGCCACCTTGACCAATGGATGTATGCGAGAAGAAATCATGCTAGTGGAGTCATATAGACGCAAACTTCTGCACTAGAGATTGGGTGTGCCCAATGGTAACGTGTAGAGGGGCAATAGCTTAATCAGTCCATGATGTAGACTTCCCCAATTCCAAGCACTGAGGGGCATCAACTCCAAAGGATACTACCACTTCTTCGTTAGTAGCTATGCATACTAAATACATATGTCAAGGGACAACCTCAAACCAATATTGGCTAGAATTCATCCTATTGAGGGAAATTTGAGTGCTATAAACATTTTCTATTTAGTCATCTACAAATAGAGATTCTTATGAAGAGGACAACAAATGGAAACATTCAAAACAAATCTATAGAAGGCTTATTTATAGAGCTTATTTAGTGAATACTAAAAGCTCTTGGACAACACATGGGTCATGTAACCTGTCCGATCGCCTATGAAAGCAAAGTGTGTGGCACCTACCTAGAGAATTGAAAAAGTATATTGAATGTGCCTTAAATAGGGTGATAATGAAGTCTCCATAGATATAAGAAGCCTATCAATCGAAACAATATCATAGTTGCAGGAATGTTTATTGATTCAGATATGACCGATTGATTACCAAGGTTGTGCCCATCAACCTTCTAACCATTAGCTGATGAAATGTGGGGAGTATTGTTTACACCACATTTTAAACTACAATATAAATTCAAAAGGCCGACTAGATGGGGCCCTGTGGATAGGCCGAATTAGCTAAAGGAAATAATTGGAAACTCAATTAAACTACCATGCGAAGCTTAATAGGCCATGCAACATCTAAAGAGCATCAGTCGAATGAAATTGAGGAATCGCCTGAAATGCAGATTAAGCTTTCAAAAATTCAAAGTATACACGGAGTAAAAGTGGCCTATTCAAAAAAGGCTAAGTTCAAAAATTGAGACCAATCAAGTTTTGTGTCTTCTGTAAATTGAGACCAATCAGGTTTTACATCTTCTGTAGTTTAAGCCATCAGCCTAGCAAAAAGGCTATGATATAAATATAGAATGCAGATAGTTACAAAGGAAATAAGATGTGGAAAGTGGAACAAACAATCGAAACTAACTATTGAAACCACCAAGAGAAGTAGAGGATAGGTAGTGATAGGTGTCAACATAGAAAGCAAATAATTGTCTCAGAAAACAAGTCTTTCGTCAATCAGAAGCAATTAGTTCCTTTACTTTATCTTCCAATTATTTTCATTTATCCCGATTTTGAGTTATTCTTAGTCCATAGGTTATAGCATAGTTGCATAGCCACCACTTCTTTTTCTCAAAAGGTGACATCTTAAGAATGAAAGTCCTTGAAAGTCAAGGCAGTATGACCCATTATTATTCGCATCTCTTTCTAATCAGACACTATGGTGCACTCATGCAGACAACCGACCTCCTTGTAGGCTTAGATCCCCTCTCCATCCTATCTTTGGAGATGAAGGTGCGAACATCTACATACAAGAAGATGCAAAAATTTCAGAGAGAGAATATTCCATGGTTTTAGACAAAAATATTTATTTTTTTCCCAATTATCTTCCAAGATTTCTATATGCCAGGTGAACCCTCACTATTTTTATCAGAAAATGCTTCATCTCACCCAAAAATAATGTTTAGGACCACCAACACAAATTTGAGCCAGATCCTACCCAAATATGTTTGTTGGGAGAGGAAGGATTGGAGTTCGATCCAAATTTTTTGAGATGTCCTACGAAACTAAGGAGCATGACCATTGACACAGGCCCTATGCTGATCTAATACAAGTTAAAAAAATAAAGGTTAGTACAATATTTTGGCACCAACACTCCAAATATATATAGGTATAGCATGGCTGACTGAATCTTGGTTATATTTGATTGTATGATATAGGAGGATATTAGAGGATTGAACTTTATGAACGCAATACATCTTAGCTTAGGTTGTTCCGATTGGGAGAAGAAAGATATTTTTTCTAATAATAAAATCTGTACCTATACTAATATAAGAGTACATATAATTTTTGTTCATGAGCATTAACAGCTCTTCAGTCTCCCTAAATAAATCTTGGTCATCAATACAACAACCCAGGCCATATATATGCTTTCCTAGCTCAATAGAGATTCTTAAGGACTTCTGTTTTAGACCTAAAATCCTACCCTCATGGGTCATAGTGACATTCTCAAACATTTCTTAATTGCCCCATGCACCTCCCCATTATCCCCTCGTCTCGCACGCTTATCAATGTGACTGAAAGCGAGAAGACAGGCCGTAGGAGGTTAATTGGCATTCAAGATCGATGTAACTCCGGACTAGACCTCTCCATGAGGGTCCGCCCGCTTAAGCTTGAAGCTTTTTGGATGGGCTTGGACTAAAAGTTTTATATTTAGTAGGTTGGGCTTAGAAAGTAAGCCTTATTAAACGGGCTGGACTTGAGCTCGGGTATTAAAGCCCAACACAAGCCCGGCCTGATCCGAAATTAAAAAGATCCAGATTTTTATGATTAAATACCAGGTTTTATTGATACGTTAATTTAATAGGAAAAGATCTAGAGAGGATTAAAATTGATGATGGAAATATTTAGTTATTCATTTTAGACATTTTAAAGTACTTTTAAGTATTTTTTTAGTATTGTCCCGTAATTAAGAAAAAGCCTTTGGCTAGAAGCCCAAACAAAGGCTGAGATGAGCTTGGACCGGAAAGTAGGCTTGAAGATTGGACCGGACTAAGCCTGAGCTTAAGTAAATTGAGTTAACCATTGCGCAAAATCCTACCCGCCTCAACCCATGAATAGACTTACTCAAAACCTTAATAATTAAGAGACGAGGAGCCAAGTGTTGTATCTAATAATCTTTCTCTAAAGATCGATGTGAAGTTCATCAAATTAAAAAATATCAGAATTCCTCTTCCATTTATGAGTTATATGACATCAAATGCATCATATGCATCCAGCCTCCGTTAGAGAGAAATTTACGGTTATATATTATTATTTTGAGTTTTTTTATTTATCATTGTATTGTATACTTGACATTGTGATGCACATGTATCGCGAACCGCTATGCAAATACTGAAGTCCGTACTATAAAAAGTCTTCGTGTGACTTAGTTTGCGGTAGGTTGTTTGTTTATGACTTTGATTTTCTACTAGTTCAATCTAATTTTGTTAGCTCTTTCACTCCAAGCAGCCATAACTTCCTCACCTTTCTTCCTCCAACTTTTCCAACATCCAATCTCCCCATCAATTAGAGCCCAATTTCGGTCAAAAAAGAATTCGTTATCAACAAAGAACAAGTTACGACAACATGATTAAAAGGAACAAGTCAATTAGACAAAGAAACATTGACATGTGAAGAACCTTTGCAACTGAGATCCGATCTATCAATCCAACCTATGAACGATCTACTTTAAACAAGTTTGAGTTTGACATAACTAGGTTACGATCATAATGGGTCAACCCGTCTGAACTTGTTTTTTAAATGAGTTGGTTCAAAATTTAATATTTAACATGTTTAACCCATTTTGATCTGTTTAATAATTAAATCAGATTATAATGTGATCCCTTTAATCTGTTTAAAATCTGTTCTGATCTGTTCAACCTGTTTAAATCTATTTAATCTGTTAAAAATTTGTTAAACCCATTTAACTTATTTAATAAATGAGTTACTTGAGTCGAATCAAGTTATATATTTAATAAAAAAAGATTATATTCAGATTTGAAAGTTTGACTCATTTAATAAACACGTCAGACTTTGGGTTGATAAATTTTTGACTCTATGCACATTCAATCCGATCCGACTATATTGCGCCCTCCATTCGCAACCCTCAAAATCTCCAAATGCCAAAATAGCCTTCTACGGTTCGTTCCGTCCCACAAAACGGAACCCCGGAAGTCCACAGGAAAGGAAGCAAGAAAGCGGAGCCCCCCACGTCTCCCCTATCCCACTCCCTTCCAAACCCCGTCCCGCCACTAAAATCCCCAATCCAAAAATATATCGGAACTCCCTCAAACACGCCAGACGTGGACTCTTCCTTCCCCAAGCAAAACATGTGACACCTGATCTCTCACCCACGTCCTATATTATATAACATCTCACCCAATCTCTCACCCTCTCCAATTATATTCTTCCGTATATACCTTTAGATTTCTTCCCCTAGTCCGCGGCCTCCCGGCGGAGGAGTTTCTCTGATGGGTCCGTTGGTGGTGGTGTCGCAGCTGGCGACGGGGCTGGGGGTGCTGGCCGGGGCGATGCTGGTCAAGTCGGCGATGGAGCAGCCGATGGCCGGGCCCGGGGGGTGGCAGCCGCCGCGGTGCGCCACGTGCAACGGCACCGGCCGGGTCGCGTGCCTCTGCTCCCGGTGGTCCGACGGGGACGTCGGGTGCCGGACCTGCGCCGGATCCGGCCGCATGGCCTGCAGCAGCTGCGGCGGGTCCGGCACCGGCCGGCCCAGCCCGGTCCAGATCAACCTCCGGTCCAACCGGCGGCCGTAGGTACAGGAGAAGGAGAAATATTGAAGATTAGCTTACGTATGGGGTTAGTGTACAAGATGGAGCTGATGCCTGTTCTTTCCACTGTACTATATCAGCATCTAATTATAGAAAAAAAGGAAAAGAAAAAAAAAGACAAAACTCAGTTTATGAAGCAAGATATGTTGTTGCTTTCTATCTTTTTGCTATGTTACACTTAGTGGTCACTTAATTTTAGTGGTGTATTATGACTCTTTTGAGGAAATTTTGATGTGATATGTACATCTGGATGTTCAAGTTCATAATATATGCTAACATGGCTATAAAAAAAATTCAATTTTGAGGGCCTTGCGTGATGATTGTTGCGAGTAATTCTAACTTGAACTCGTATGCTAGAACTTGAAATTTGTGGACTTATGGCACTGAAGTTTCATCTTCTTATTTTGTTTAATATATATATATATATATATATATATATATATATATATATATATATATATATATATATATATATATATATATATATATATATATATATATATATATATATATATATGTTACTTGCTATATCTTATTATTGATGGTGCTATGAATCTCTTTCTATGACCTTGTAAAGGCAGTGAGAGACATGGTTGTATTGAGATAGTATTATCACGCCCCAAATTTAATGCATAACAGATGCTGCATATCTGTATAGCAGACTATATAACCATACAAGGCTATAGATCATATCAAAATAATAATAATTTCAAAAAAATTAATTCAATTAAGAACTTTTTTAAATGGTTCTTATTCCAAAGTGACATAAGTCAGCATTTGCTAATTATTAACATAAATCAAATAAATTTTTTTAACTGGTCTCACTAAAACTTCAATAACTAAAAGTATCTTTAAAGAACTAGCGCATTCCCCAAGCCCCAAGCAATCATACATCCAAATATGAAAAACAGAAAAAATATAATAATGAGCTAAACTAGCCCAGTAAGTAACATAACACCCCAAAATGGGGTCAAGCATGCCAAATAATTAGATATAAGTATAAAATATTAACTAAAAAATAAATTATTTCTCAAATAATGCATATTTTTTTAAAAGTATATTATTGTTTTTATAAAGAAATACCAAAAATTCGATATGAGGCTATGGCCTAATGGCCATGTAACTCAGTGGCATGGATCAGAATGCACAAAGTGCCAAATACTACTATTATTAACCATCGGTGGTATGGTATCCAAATACCACTATTTTAATCACCGGTAGTGCAGTGTCGAAACTAGTTTCTAACAAATTGCAAGTTGACAGGGCTAACAAATAATTTTCATTGGTGGAGCCAGATTATAACCATGCTGAAAATGCATACATATAAAATAATTTTTTCATAATTTACCTAATCATATTTTTTAGATTTCATGACATACCACATAACATATTTTTAAAATAATTACTATCATAACATTAACATTCCTGACCCATTTAACTAAGAATAAAAAAGATAATCTAATCAAATTTACTCAACTAATTATTATTTTACCAAAAATTTGAAAAACACACTTTGAAGCATTAGGTTATTTACCTCTTTTTGCTTCAAAAAATCTCGCTTCAGTTAGACGGGTCAAATACACTTATTTTAATATAATTAAACATCATAAATTTCGTTATCATTGTAGAAGTCAAAATTAAATACTACTGGAGAACGATCTTATGCCCCTATATTATGTCAGTCAAGTGACAGTGCCTAATTGCCCAGGTTGGTCCAAGTAAGGAGAAGTTAACTGGTCACGTAAAGATCAAAAGTGACCAAATTTCAAAAGATCTATCTAAGACTGTAATAATGGGCCGGTCCACTGTCCGAATATCGAAGCGATTTAGGGTCTCCAAACTGGGTCAACTTGGATCCGAGCAATAAGAAAAGTAAGGCTTACACTACGATTCCTGAGCCTGTTTAGAGAGAGAAAGAGAGAGAATCTTAGCCCGAGTTCAACCAGAGGTCTGGGTTTGGTCCATCGATGGTACAGGCCATCTTGGATCATCAATGTATCTAGTCCACGAGTCAAGTAGAAAGAGCAAAAGAGGATTTGTGAGTTAATCCATAGTTAATACATGAATAAATGATTGGAAGGGAACAAAAGGATTAGAAGAAGAAAAAGAAGACAAAAGGTAAGGGAAGAGAAGAGAGGGAGAAGAGAAGGAATAGAGAAGAGGGAAGAAGGTATGGCGGTGGCTGGGCCTTGGTGGCGAGGGTCGACATCCAGTCGACGACTAGCTAATAGCACCCGGTGGGGCTTGCGGTGACCGGTGGAAAATAGAGGAACGAGCTCGGCTTGGGTCGGAATAGAGGAACATAGGCTTGGTTAGCTTGGAACAGAAGAACAAGAGGAAGAGAGCTTACCAGCAGGCGACAAAGATGGAGGATCTCGGCCACGGATTGCTCAACCGGTGGAAATTTTCAGCAGAAGGAGGGCGGTAATGCTTGATCCAAAAAACAGGGTGACAGGAAAACGAGAGATCAAGAGGGATTTTCGAGGGTGGCGAAACTCAAAGGTGGTGGCGCGTTGGTCGCAGGAGGCAAGGAAGAAGAGATGGGAGCTTGATGGTGGATCAGTTGCAAAGGGATAGGGGATTTATAGGAGCGCTTTCAAGGGGGATAGACTCGAGGGTCGTTGTACTGCCGCGATTCTTGCAGCGGATGCGGTCGACCGAACGGCCAACAGCCGTTCAAACTCTCCACGGAGTTGGGGTTCTACTACCCACGGAGTTGGCCACGATTCTGCGGCCTTATCTCCCTAAGGAAGGAGTAGAGAATCGCGATCGTGATTTTCTGTTCTAGTTCTTTCTTGAAATTTAACATACCTTAGATTACAAAAAGTTCCGGATATTTTTTCTTTATCTCATTCTCCAGTCCCAAGTAGCCACATGTTCTGAGTGGTTACTCCATTGGATCTTGATATAGGAAATTAAATGCCTTCTTAATACTTGTTTCTTTCTATCAACAATACGTACAAGCTGATCATCATATGTCAAGTCTTCTCTAAGCTGCAAGTGAGTCATTTCTACCACATGGCCTACATGTAGAACATACATTTTTAACATAGAAACATGGATGTTGCCCAAGGTGACAAGCCAAGAGGGGGGGGGGGGGGGGATGAATTGGTTTCTCTTAATTTTAACTATCTTACTTATGTTAATTGATGAGTTAGTGGAATTAAACAAATCACAATACAAACAACAAGAAGTATAGTGGTTCGGTGCTCTCCTAAGCACCTACGTCCACTCCCCAAGCGACTCCTTGGGAATTCACTATAATCCCGCGGATTACAGTTGGATTGTTTTCCGGGCTCACAATCCAAAAATCTTTACACTTTGATTTTTCGGGTTCACCAAAAACCTATGTTGGTTTTACGGGCTCACCAACGAACCTATGTTGGTTTTCCGGGCTCACCAACGAACCTTTACAATTGGTTTTACAGGTTCATCAATCAACCTATACCGTTGGTTTTGCGGGCTAACCAACTAACCTTTACAATGAGTTTAATAAACAAAGTAAGAAGATTTAAGCTCCTAGATGAGCAAATATAACAATATAATCTACAAAGAAGAGTTTAGAGAATAGTTATCGCTTGATGTGACTTCTCTCTTCTTTGTCAAGGATGCTTCACTCTTCAAGGGTGGATGGAGCTCTTAATGACTCTTGGAATCTGCTCAACCACTTTCTTTTGACTCTTGAATGAAGCACTTGGATGAAGAAGATTAGGGCACTTTGTCTTTCTTGTGTACTCTTTGATATTTTGCAAAAGGATGTTCTCTCTGATGAATAGTGACACTTAAAATAGTTTCCTTCATCCATTGGACAAGCCCCAATGGTTAGAATTCAAAAACTAGCCGTTACTCACTGTTGGAAGGACAAAAAGTACTTCTGCAGAACTAGCTGTTATGCTTCTGCCCGTGTTTGGGTCGGCTCAACCTGTCCTTGGGTCGACCCAACTTTGTTGGGTCGATCCTCTCAGAACCACAGAAACTTGCAATTCAGCCTTCCTTCACTTGGGTCGACTCAACATTTCTTTGGGTCGACTCAAGGTTCAGTTGGGTCGACTCAACTTCTTCTTGGGTCGACCCTCTCAGGGTTTCCAGAGAATCTTTTCTGTCATATATCATTGTCTTTGGGTCGACCCTCTCAGTGTTTGGGTCGACTCAAGCTTGGGTCGACTCAACTTCATCTTGGGTCGACCCTCTCAGTATTTCCAGAGAACCATTTTCCTGAGTCTTTGAGAGGCTTGAGGTTTGGGTCGACTCATGCTTTCCTTGGGTCGACCCAACTTACTGTTCATCTGTGCCATTTTTGCAAAAGTGTGCCAAATGCTTTCTTAATGTGCCGGGGTCGACCCAATCAACCTTGGGGTCGACTCAATCCACACTTTGCTGCAACTCAAGGTAAGATTCATTCATATAAACAATGAAATGCATCTTTAACTTGTTATACAAATATACTGAGAGTAACAGACTTATAAATGAAGTATCGAATTAACTTATAATATACTCTCGATTATTGCTTGTTAATCATCAAAATAACACTATCATCTTTAATCTCCCCCTTTTTGATGATTACAAAATATAGAGTATGAGCCTATTGATACTTATCTTAAAATCAGTTTTAAAAGGGCTCAAGTTGCTGAATTTCAGCTTTTCAAATATGAGAGTGAAGTCTCCCCCTATATCATTCAAATATTTCCAATTTGACTTTTTGAATTGCTCCCCTTTCATTTATATTTCATTAAAGATGAAACTCCAAAAATTTGAGATAAAGCATGAGTTTCAAGTTATGTATCGAGGTGTGAAAGGTGCGTGCCAAATTCTGAAATTCTATGTGCCAAATTCTGAAATTTTATGTGCCAAATTCTGAAATTCAATAGAAATTTTAGATTTGATCATTTTCATTGTTACAAATTGCTCCCCCTTAAATGTATATGCTTTTCCATTATAATTTTCAATTTATTTTACAACTTATTTCTCTTTTCTTACACAACTTATTTCTCTTTCTTTACTTCTCCCCCTTTTTGTTATCATCAAATAGTTGCATGGGAATAGATACAATAAATAACAGACATTCAAACTTCATTGATCAAAATAGGAACATTTTAGTACAATAATGCCAAAAACAAAAGCAAATACAATGTTCCTCAATCAAAGTTCAAAATACATGATAAACACAAAATACATATGAGAACTAGATACCTATCCTAGGCTCTAAACAGAAATACTAATATCAGCCTAAGGAGTATCTAATGGCTGGGATCTAGTCCTCATCCTCCTAGTGTACGTGGCGAGGGGAGGTCGAGCCTGATGAGACTGAGTCTGGCGTGGAGCACGATGAGCTGGATGACTCTGTGCCGAAATCTCTGACTCAGCAGCCTGTGGCACAGATGGTCCATGAGTCTCTCTCTCTCTCCGTAGAGCTCCTATCTGCTCCCTCAGATCACTGATCTCAGCAGACATGATGTCTAATCTGCTCGTCAGCCCATCAGTGATAGTCCTCGCCTGAGCTGACATAAGCTCTGTCATCCTACTCCAGAACTCATCTGTATCTCCCGCAGGAACAGATGACGATGGTCCAGCCTCTGAAGGTGCAGTAGGATGATCCATATGCTCCTCATCCTCAGGGATAGGGTCTCCAATATCTGGTGCATCACCCTCTGGTGCATCACCCTGAATCCCTGCTCCAGTATGAACCCACTGCCCGTTCACTTTCTCATAGCCCATGCGAATAAGTGATCGTGCAGTGTATGTATCAGTATGAAGCAGATGCCTGGAGATCTTCCCCTCGACAGATATGTCGTGCTGTCGGAAGATCAAGGTGAGTATCATACCATAAGGCAGGGATACTCTGGAGTTGCAGATCACCTTCCTCATCTGCCTCAGTATCATGGCCGGGAGATTCAGGAAAATACCCTGAATAATATGCTCCATCACTACTAGATCTCGCTCTGTAATGAGATCGAATCTCCCGCTCTTCGGAAATAGAATCCTATTTATGATGCTGAGCAACAACCTCATTTCTGCAGAAAGAGAGCTCGCTATTACCTTCTCCGAAAAGTCGAAGTCTTCATTCTCAAGTATCAACTGCAGGGCTCTCATCTTCTTTTCTGGCTTTTCTGGAGTTGCTCCTTCGCAGGGGAGATGAAGCAACTCACTCAAACTCTCCTCGGAAACTCGAACCCTAACTCCTCGAACTTCCGAAATGAGCCCTCCCATCCCAGTTTTGAGGAAGGCATAGAACTCCCGAACTAGTCCGGGGTAGATCACCACATCTAGGGAGCAAAGATACTCCCAACCTTGCCTTCGGATCCATTCCCCCAAACGGAACCCTTCTTGATCAAAGAACTTGGAATGGATCCTTCTTCCCGTTGTAACCGGTTTCCCCGCAAACTTTGCAAGTTGTACTGAGGGGGAGGGAGGAGGAGGTGGCTCTGCACGTGTCTCACGTTGTGGAGACACTGTAGATGGCTCCGTAGCATCTCTTTCCTCATGTTGGATCCGTGAGACTCTCCCGGATCTCTTGGCTACGGCTCTTTTGGGTCCCATTTCTCCAAGATCTTGAAGTAATCTAGTGTTTGGAGATGATTGGAGGAGATTGGAGAGTGGGAAATAAGATTTTCGGAAGAGGACAAAGGGTAAACAGTGCCCTAGAAGCTCACGGGTCCCCCTTTTAACAGTGGGGTCCCGACGTTGGGTCGACTCAAGAATTTTCTTGGGTCGACTCAACGTTGGGTCGACCCTATTCTGGGTTGGGTCGACCTAAGTTCAGAAATTTTTTCTTTCTCTTCCTTTTCGCTTCAAATAATTTTTCTTGCTTCCAATTCTTACAAATTCTTTCTAGGACAATGATACATGAGTAAGGAATCTATAGATGACAAGTTTGACTCATGTTTCATGGGTTTTTAGAAATGGGAGGAATGTATCATGAGACTGCTTGCTCCCTTTTATATTTCTTCAATAAAAAGGATCACATATGCCTAATTCCCTTATTAGCGTGCAGAATCTATCTTCACTCAAGGGTTTTGTGAATATGTCAGCTAATTATTTTTCAGTACATATATGCTCAATACATATGTTTCCATTTTGCACATGATCCCTAATAAAATGATATCTTATTTCTATGTGTTTGGCTTTAGAATGCTGAACCGGATTTTTAGTAAGGTTGATGGCACTAGTATTATCACACTTAATAGGAATATTATCTAGCTTAACTCCATAGCCCTCTAGTTGTTGCTTAAGCCATAGTACTTGAGCACAACAATTGCCAGCAGCTATATATTCAGCTTCAGCTGTTGACAGTGCCACTGAATTCTGCTTTTTGCTAAACTATGATACTAAGTTGTTTCCTAAGAATTGACATGTTCCACTAGTGCTCTTCCTATCTAATTTGCATCCAGCAAAATCAGCATCTGAGTATGCAAGCAAATCTAGACAGGAGTCTCTTGAGTACCATAATCCTATGTTCGTAGTTTCTCTTAAATATCTAGGATTCTTTTAACAGCACTTAAATGTGACTCCTTAGGATCTGATTGGTATCTAGCACATATTCCTACACTAAACACGATGTCTGGTCTACTAGCAGTAAGGTAGAGCAAGGATCCAATTAGTCCTCTATAAAGCTTAATATCAATACTCTTTCCTTTCTCATCTTTGTCTAGCTTGCTAGTAGGATTCATTGGAGTGCCTACTCCCTTATGATTTTCATCCCCAAACTTCTTTAGTATTTCCTTTGTATACTTAGTTTGATGAATAAATATACCTTCTTTAGTTTGTTTGATTTGTAATCCTAGAAAGAAACTTAGTTCTCCCATCAAACTCATTTCGAATTCTCCGTGCATTAAATCAGCAAATTCTTTGCAAAGAGTATCATTTGTGGCACCAAAGATTATTTCATCCACATATATTTGTACCACTAATAGATTTTCGCCCTTTCTTTTGAGAAACAGTGTTTTATTTACATTTCCTCTACTAAAGTTATTATTTAGCAGAAATTTACTTAATCGATCATACCAAGCCCTAGGTGCTTGCTTCAATCCATATAATGCCTTATGTAATCTAAACACATGATTTGGCAATTTATGATTCTCAAAACCAGGAGGTTGCTCACATATACTTCTTCCTCTATAAAACCATTTAAGAATGCACTTTTTACATCCATTTGATACAATTTGAAATCCATGAAACATGCAAATGCTAGAAGTAATCTAATAGCCTCTAATCTAGCTACAGGAGCAAATGTTTCATCAAAATCTATCCCTTCTTCTTGATTGTATCCCTTAGCTACAAGTCTAGCTTTATTTCTTATAACTAATCCATTTTCATCTAATTTATTTCTAAAGATCCATTTTGTTCCAATTACAGAGTTATGCTTTGGTCTTTCAGTTAATGTCCATACATTACTTTTTTTGAATTGATTTAATTCTTCTTGCATGGCATTTATCCAATTTGTATCTTTTTCAGCTTCTTCATAAGTCTTAGGTTCTAATTGTGAAACAAAAGCAATATAATCATTTAAATTTCTAAGAGAGGATCGATTTCTTACCCCTTGAGATTGATCACCAATGATTAAGTCTTTAGGGTGTCCATATGCATACCTCCATTCTTTTGGCAAGTTTTGAGATTGTGGTGGCACGCAATCATCTCCCTTATCTTGAATTGGCACGTCATCAATATTCAACTTTTCAAAGTTAATAATACCTGTATCATCATCAAGAATATTTTCTTTCCTAGCAAACTCACTATCAGACTCATCAAAAATGATATTAACTGACTCTTCGACTACAAGAGTTCTTTTATTGAATACTCTGTATGCCCTGCAAGATGTGGAGTATCCTAAGAAGATACCTTCATCTGACTTGGCATCAAATTTACTTAGATCCTCCTTGCCATTGTTTAAAATGAAACATCTACATCCAAATACTCTAAGATATTTAGCAGTTGGTTTCTTATTCTTCCAAAGTTCATAAGGAGTTTTCTTGGTTATTGGTCGTATTAAAACCTGATTTAGAATATGGCAAGCAGTGCTTATAGCTTCAGCCTAAAAGTACTTTGGAAGATTTGACTCGCACAACATCGTGCGTGCCATTTCTGCCAATGTCCTGTTTTTTCTTTCAACAACCCCATTTTGTTGAGGCGTTCTAGGTGCTGAAAATTGATGTGAAATACCATTTTTATTACAAAATTCTTCAAAGTGTTGATTTTCAAATTTAGTGCCATGATCACTTCGAATTGCTACTAAGGTGAGCTTCTCTTCATTTATGATATTATTATAAAGTTTCAAGAATTCTGAAAATGCTTCATTCTTATGTGCCAAAAATGAAACCCATGTATATCTTGAAAAATCATCTACAACAACTAGTCCATACTTCTTCC
Organism: Phoenix dactylifera; assembly: GCF_051530095.1. Taxonomy (NCBI): domain Eukaryota; kingdom Viridiplantae; phylum Streptophyta; class Magnoliopsida; order Arecales; family Arecaceae; genus Phoenix; species Phoenix dactylifera. Next base: position 19,957,036 of record NC_143202.1, on the reverse strand, counting down.
CTCCTAGACTCGCAGTTCTAGTGGGTCCAAATAGATCCATGTGTATGAGTTCAAAAGGCCTAGTTGTTGATACTATATTCTTTGATTTGAAGGATGATTTAGTTTGTTTTCCTAATGAGCATGGTCCACAGATTTTGTCCTTTTCAAAAATCAATTTTGGCACATCTTTTATTAATTCCTTATTGACTAGTTTTGATATTAATTCCATACTAGCATGTCCTAGTCTACGATGCCAAAGCCAACTTGTTTCATTTTTTTTTCTTCATTAGTAATTAAGCATAATCCATTTTTCTTGCCTAAATCATGAAGATCTACCAAGTAAATATTTCTTTGCTTTTGTCCTACAAGTACAATGCTATTATCTTTAGGATTTGTGATTATGCATACTGATGCTTCAAATGTGACTTTAAACCCTTTATCACAAAATTAACTTATGCTAAGCAGGTTATGTTTCAAACCCTTAACTAATAAGACATTTTCTATAAAAATAGATGGAGTAATGAAAATTTTATCCTTTCCAATGATATACCCTTTACCATTGTCTCCATAGGTTACTACTCCACCCTTCTTAGATTCCAAGGTGACAAATTGGTCTACGTCACCGGTCATGTGTCTTGAACAGCCGCTATCTAGATACCATCGTTTTTTCACTTTATTAGCTGCAAGACACCCCTGCAATCAAGATCAAGAAAGAGTTTTAGGTACCCAAACTATGTTGGGTCCTTTAGGGTTAGTACTTGATGTTCCTTTTGGAACCCAAACTTTCTTGAATTTAATCTTATGATTATTACTCAATTTGTTTTGACTGGACTTTCTATAGTTACATTCATATGCTTTATGTCCTAATTTATTGCAGCAATGACAAGTAATATTTTCATTTTTAGCTTTAACAAAAATGTTCTTTAAGTATTTTTGTTTCCTATTTGTTTTATAACCTAATCCAGCCTTATCATATATAGCTTTTTGACTATCAAGAATCATATTTAATTTGGTTGAACTAAGTGTAAACTTATCTACTAAGGATTTATATTTTTCAGCATCTTCTTTTAACTTGACATTTTCAGCAATTAGATTCTTGGTTTCATTTGTGAGTTTCCTACTTAATGTTTCATAGTTATGAGATAGTTTTAACTTATCTTTGATAAGAGATTGATTTTCTTCTTTTAGAACTTTATTTTTATTGATTAGTTTTTTATGTTCTTCCATTAGTTCTAAAAATGCATCATGTAATTCATCAACAGTAAAATCACATTCAAGTTCAGAATCTACCTCATCGTCATTGGCCATATGACACATTTGGGCCGTTTCTTGATGATCTTCCTCTTCTGAACTTGACTCCTCACTTTCACTCCATTCAGCCATGAAGTTCTTCTTTTTCAGTTTTCTTGCCATCCATTTCAATTCTGGGCAATCTATCTTATAATGCCCGGGTTTGTTACACTCATAACAAATAGGAGTTTCTTTTTTCTTTTCTTTGTCCTTACCCTTTTCTTTGCTTGAGCTACCTTTGAAGAAGGGTTTCTTTTTATGAAATCTATTCTTACCTCTCATAAACTTTCTGAATTTTCTTCCAAGCATAGCCATTCCTTCTTCATCAAATTCATCATCATCATCTGAATCTTCCGACTCAGTTTGTTGTTTAGGGGTGGTAGACTTTAGGGCAATGGGCTTTCTTCTCTTGACCTCATCTTCTGAATTTTGCCTCATGGTCAACTCATGGGTCATGAGTGATCCTAGAAGTTCCTCTAATTGCAGTGTGTTGAGGTCCTTAGCTTCCTGAATTGCAGTTACCTTGGCCTCCCAAACTCTTGGTAGAGACCTGAGAATTTTTCGCACCAATTCAGAGTTAGTATAAGACTTTCCTAAACTCTTAAGCCCATTTATAATTTCAGTAAAACGAGTAAACATATCAGTTATGGACTCAGTGGATTCCATTTTAAACAATCATACTTGTGTACTAATATGTTTATTTTTGACTCCTTAACTTGATTAGTCCCTTCATGAGTGACCTCAAGTTTGTCCCAAATTTCTTTTGCAGAGACGCAAGTAGATATTCTATTAAATTCACTTACATCTAATGAACAGTAAAGTACATTAATTGCTTTTGCATTTAACTGTGCTAATCTTCTATCACTTTCATTCCAATTTATTTCTGGTTTGGGTATGATAGTGCCCTCTATACTAAGTGTGGGTGTGTGAGGTCCTCTAGTAATAATGTACCATAATTCATAATCTAAAGCTTGAATGAATATCCTCATACTAGCTTTCCAGTATGTGTAATTTGTGCCATTAAATAGAGGAGGTCTATTTGTGGATTGCCCCTCACTCATAGAACATCCCACTTGGGTTGTCATGATCTTTAACTCTTGATTGTGAGATCAATAAGTACTATTGGAGCACCTTGCTCTGATACCACTTGTTGCCCAAGGTGACAAGCCAAGAGGGGGGGTGAATTGGTTTCTCTTAATTTTAACTATCTTACTTATGTTAATTGATGAGTTAGTGGAATTAAACAAATCACAATACAAACAACAAGAAGTATAGTGGTTCGGTGCTCTCCTAAGCACCTACGTCCACTCCCCAAGCGACCCCTTGGGAATTCACTATAATCCCGCGGATTACAGTTGGATTGTTTTCCGGGCTCACAATCCAAAAATCTTTACACTTTGATTTTTCGGGTTCACCAAAAACCTATGTTGGTTTTACGGGCTCACCAACGAACCTATGTTGATTTTCCGGGCTCACCAACGAACCTTTACAATTGGTTTTACAGGTTCACCAATCAACCTATACCGTTGGTTTTGCGGGCTAACCAACTAACCTTTACAATGAGTTTAATAAACAAAGTAAGAAGATTTAAGCTCCTAGATGAGCAAATATAACAATATAATCTACAAAGAAGAGTTTAGAGAATAGTTATCACTTGATGTGACTTCTCTCTTCTTTGTCAAGGATGCTTCACTCTTCAAGGGTGGATGGAGCTCTTAATGACTCTTGGAATCTGCTCAACCACTTTTTTTTGACTCTTGAATGAAGCACTTGGATGAAGAAGATTAGGGCACTTTGTCTTTCTTGTGTACTCTTTGATATTTTGCAAAAGGATATTCTCTCTGATGAATAGTGCCACTTTAAATAGTTTCCTTCATCCATTGGACAAGCCCCAATGGTTAGAATTCAAAAACTAGCCGTTACTCACTGTTGGAAGGACAAAAAGTACTTCTGCAGAACTAGCCGTTATGCTTCTGCCCGTGTTTGGGTCGGCTCAACCTGTCCTTGGGTCGACCCAACTTTCACTTGGGTCGACTCAACCTTTTCTTGGGTCGACCCTCTCAGAACCACAGAAACTTGCAATTCAGCCTTCCTTCACTTGGGTCGACTCAACATTTCTTTGGGTCGACTCAAGGTTCAGTTGGGTCGACTCAACTTCTTCTTGGGTCGACCCTCTCAGGGTTTCCAGAGAACCTTTTCTGTCATGTATTCTGTCATTGTCTTTGGGTCGACCCTCTCAGTGTTTGGGTCGACTCAAGCTTGGGTCGACTCAACTTCATCTTGGGTCGACCCTCTTAGTATTTCCAGAGAACCATTTTCCTGAGTCTTTGAGAGGCTTGAGATTTGGGTCGACTCATGCTTTTCTTGGGTCGACCCAACTTACTGTTCATCTGTGCCATTTTTGCAGAAGTGTGCCAAATACTTTCTTGATGTGCCGGGGTCGACCCAATCAACCTTGGGGTCGACTCAATCCACACTTTGCTGCAACTCAAGGTTAGATTCATTCATATAAACAATGAAATGCATCTTTAACTTGTTATACAAATATACTGAGAGTAACAGACTTATAAATGAAGTATCGAATTAACTTATAACATACTCTCGATTATTGCTTGTTAATCATCAAAATAACACTATCATCTTCAATGGAATACATTATGAGCTCCACACAGTGAAGGTGGAAGTGCTAATCTGTATGCTACAGCTCCAACTCTTTTCAAAATTTCAAAGGGTCCCACATAACGCGGACTGAGTTTTTCATGAATTTCAAATCATATTACTCCTTTAGTAAGAGATACTTTCAAAAATACTTGATCTCTGATATGAAATTTTAATTCTTGCCTTCCATTATTTGCATAGCTTTTCTATCTGCTCTGAGCTATCCAAAGGCATTCTCTGATTAGCTAGATCTTCTATACTATTTGTTGAACAATTTCGGGACTCATAAGTTTTTTTTCACCTACATCATCCCAATAGATAGGAGATCTATACTTCCTTCCATAAAGAGCCCGAAGGGGTCATCTGAATATTTGTACAGTAACTATTATTATATACAAACTCAACCAAAGGCAAGTGACAGTCCCAAAAACTCCTCATATCAATCGTACAAGCTTCCAGCATATCTTTCAAAATTTAAATGGTCCTTTCCGACTGACCATCGATCTAAGGGTGAAAAACTGTGCTGAAACTAAGAGTGGTCCCTAAAGCTTTATACTGACTACTCCAAAAATGTGCTATAAACCATGAGTCCTTATCAGAAACAATAGATATATGTACCCTATGCAACCTCACTATCTGCTCAATATAGAGTTCTGCAAACTTTTCCAATATCATTCCTACTTTAAATGCCAAGAAGTGAGCTGATTTTGTCAATCTGTTTACAATTACCCATATAGTATCATAACCCTTAGGAGTAGAAGGCAACCCAGAGACAAAGTCCATTGTGCTGTGTTCTTACTTCCATTTAGGGATTGAAAGAGGACGCAACAACTCTGCCGGTCTCTGGTGTTCTACTTTAACCTGCTGACAAGTTAAACATCGAGCTACAAACTGTGTGATCTCTCTCTTCATGTTATTCCACTAAAATATATATTCTTTAAATTCTTATACATCTTAGTAGTCCTAGGATGCACTTTATACCCGATGTTATGAGCTTCTTTCGTAATTTCTCTTTTTAACACATAATCATTTGGAATACAAATTCTATTCTTGAAACCCAATGATCCATCCTTGTGCATTCTAAACTCTGACTAAGAACCTAACTCAACATCATTTTTAATCTTTTGCAGCTGAGGGTTATTTACTTGGGTAACAACCTTGTCGGTCTCTAATGTTCTACTTTAACCTGCCGGCAAGTCAAACATTGAGCTACGAACCGTGCGATCTCTCTCTCTTTATGTTATTCCACCAAAATATATTCTTCAAATCCTTATATATCTTAGTACTCCTAAGATACACTATATACTTGGTGTTATGAGCTTCTTCCATAATTTTTCTTTTTAACTCAAAATCATTTGGAATACAAATTCTATTCCTGAATCACAGTGATCCATCCTCGTGCATTCTAAACTCTGACTAAGAACCTAACTTAACATCATTTTTAATCTAGTGCAACTGAGGGTCATCTACTTGGGCAATCTTGGTCCTCTCTATTAAAGTAGGTTGGACACGCAAGTTAGCCAAATACATATCAGGATCATGCCAACTTACTTCAATTTCTGCTCTTCTTAGATCTTCCAAAATACCTCTTTGGGAGGTGAGTAAAGTAGCAATATTGCATGTATATTTTCTGCTTAGTGCAACAGCCACCACATTAGCCTTTTCGGAAACCAGGAAGATCTTTTGAAAAGACATAAGGGTATTCATTCATTACTGGGATATCTTCCAATCTCTAGTCTGATTATCTGGTATCGACTAATGTGGCAATGTATGCCATATTTTTCTTTCTGAGTAGTCGCTTTATTTGTATAGCATAGACAACTTGAGAGAAAGTATAAGCACCACTACCAATAAAGCTAAATTCAATATCCCCAAAGATTCAAAATTTATCCGTTTATCATAGCAATCAATAGTAGCAAAATATGATGCTAACTAATCCATACCCAAAATTATATCAAAGTTATGTATGTCTATAACTATTAAATTAGCAATTAATTCTCTACCTATTATCTGAACTGAACAAGACTTGTAGATCTGATTAGCAATCACCCCACCCTCGGCAGATGTGCTAACATACAAATCAAATTCTAATGGCACACGGGGCAGGTTATGCTTTTGCACAAATACAGATGACACAAAAAAATGTGTAGCACTAGAATCAAATAACACATGAGCATAAATAGATGAAATTAGCAATATACTTGATACCATGATATTGGATGCCTAAGCATCTTGCTGAGTCAATGCATAAACATGTTCTTGAGTCGGTCTCCCCCCTTCTGAAGCTTGAGAGACGAAAATTGAGCTGACTGAGCTGAAGCAAGAGAAGCTTGCACTTGCTGAGTCTTAGTAGCTTGAGGCCTCTAAACTGATTAAGATTTCGGCCGATTGCGAGGGCACTTTGCTATCTTATGACCCTACTGGCCACATTTGAAACAAGCACTGATTAACTGCCTACAATTCTCAATCTTATGAGTACCACCACATGCTTCACACTTCGGTTTATCCTGCTGAGTAATCTTCCCATAAGATTCTTACTTCCCTGAACACCAAGATTTGTCACGAGATCCGCCAGAATTCTATCTACCGTGAGTATCAAAATCTTTGCCCCTCTTCTCTGGCTTCCCACCTTTAGTATCTTGAGTTTTCTTCCAAATAACCTCCATATTCTTGGCACTATCTACCAAATTATCATAGTTTGCTGAGTGTACTGTGACCAATTTCCGATGTAAGTGAGACTTCAATCCTTCTTCAAATCTCCTCATCCTGGACTCTGCATCCATGATGAGGGTAGGAGCAAACTTGGATAGTCTGTCAAACTCGGCCTCATATTCATCCATAATCATAGCTCCTTAAGACAAATTAAGAAATTCTCTCTCTCTCTCACACACTCGATTAGAAGGGAAGTACTTGGAGTAGAAAGCTGTGTGAAACCTCTGCCAAATAATTAGCTCATGCTCGAGAGCCAAAGTGCGCTCCATAGACTTCCACCAATGATGGGCTCTATCCTAAAGCATAAAGATGACAAATCTGACCTTTTCTTCATCAGTGCACTCCATTGCCCCGAAAGCTTTCTCCATTTCATTAATCCAAGCTTCTGCCTCATGAGGATTAGTAGTGCCTTTAAAAACCAAAGGGGTCATTTTTCTGAATTCTGTTATACCCTTCTTTGATCAGCTGGACCAACATCCTGCCTGACTGAATGTTGAGGTTGCTGTCTCTACTGACGTACTAATCCAACAACTTCCTCAATCAATTCAAGCACCTAAGTTTGATTTTCAACCGCATTCCCTTGAATTATTGTTGACTGATCCAAAATTGGCTGATTTACAATTGATTGACCAGCCCCTCCTTACTGAATTTCGGAGGCCACATTCTGGTGCCCCAGACTTTGAGATGCCTCGACTGCTTGGTTAGTGGAGACTCTACCCTGAGGGCCTCCAACTGCCTCATTCAGACTACGAGCACGACGAGGCAATATTTTGATTTAGTAAAATAAAACAAACATCATAAATTACATCCAAACAAAATAACACAAGGTTATTAACAAAAGCAATTAATATTATCCCCTTGTCTAGTTCCTACCCATCTCTCAACCTTTTCGACGAATTCTAAGGATCCTAAAATCTAGGCTTTGATACTACCAAATCTGTCACGTCTCGAATCCAATGCATAATAGACGTTGCATATCTGTATAGCGGACCATACAAGCATGCAAAGCTATAGATTATATCAAAGCAATAATAATTTTCAAAAATTTAATTTAATCAAGCACTTATTCAAATAGTTCTTACAATAGTTCTAAAGTGACATAAGTCAACATTTGCTAACTATTAACATAAATTAAATAAAATATTCTAATTAGTTTGACTAAAACTCTAATAACTGAAAGTATCTTCAAAAGAACAAGTGCACTTTCTTAGCCCTGAGCAATCATGCATCCAAATCTGAAAAATAGAGAAAATATAATAATGAGCTACACTAGCCCAGTTAGCAACATAACACCTCAAAGTGGGGTCAAGCATGCCAAATAATTAGTTACAAACACGAAATATTGACCGAGAAATAAATTATTTCTCAAATAATACATTTTTTTAAAAAAAGTATACTATTGTTTTCATAAGAAAATATTAGAAACTCAATATCAGGCTATGGCTATATAATCCAGTGGCATGGGTTAGAATGCACAAAGCGCCAAACACCACTATTATTAACCATTGATGGTACGGTGTCCAAATGCCACTATTTTAATCACCAGTGGTACAGTGTTGAAGCCAGTTTCTCATAAAGTACAAGTCGATAGGGCCAACGAATAATCTCTATTGGCGGAGGTAGATCATAGCCATGTTAAGAATGCATCCATATAAAAACAAATTTTTCAAAAATTGCCCACTAATATTTTTAGATTTTATAACATAACACATAACATATTTTTAAAATAATTATTATCATAACATTAACATGCCCGACCCATTTAGCTAAGTATAAAATAGATATCATAATCAAATTTAATCAACCAATTATTATTTTACCAAAAAATTAGAAAATATATTTTGAAGCATTAGGTTACTTACCTCTTTTCGTTTTAAAATTTTTTACTTTAGTTAGACAGGTCAGGTGTACCTATTTTAATATAATTAAAACATCATAAATTTTATCATCATTCTAGAAGTCAAACAAGGTCAAAATTAAACACTATTGGAGAACAACCTCATGCCCCCAAATCAGGTAAGTCAGGTGACAGTGTCCGACTGCCCAGGTCAGCCCGAGCAAGAAGAATTTAACTAGTTCGGTGAAGATCAAAAGTAGCCAAATTTCAAAAAATATAAGGACTATAGTAATGGGTCAAATTTCAAAAGTGGTCGAAGCAGTTTAGGGTCTCTAAACTAGATCAACATGGATTCGAGTAACAAGAAAAGCAAGGCTTACATTAGGATTCCCAAGCCTATTTAGAGAGAGAAAGAGAGCGAGGAGAGAGAATCTTAGCTCGGGTTCAGTCAGGGGTCTGGGTTTGGTCTGTCGATGGCACGGGTCATCCTAGATTATCAATGTATCTAGTCCACAAGTCAAGTAGAGAGAGTAAAAAAGGATTTGCGAACTAATCCACAGTTAATAAATGAATAAATGATTGAAAGGAAGCAAAAGGATTAGAAGAAGAAAAAGAAGACAGAACGGAAGGGGAGACAAGAGGGACTTTTGAACTATCTTAAAAATAGATACCGGCATAATCTAGAAAAGTCCTTGTAAAATGCATGATTTAAAGAGGTAATGGTTAATTTTCTTCAAGAGGGATAATTATAATTGGGTATCTAAAGCCAAATTTAGATGTTAGATGGCCTCCGAATCCCAAATGTTATACAAACTCTTAAATCTGACCCCTTCAATGAAGGAAAAAAAAAGAGAGAGACAGAGTATCTCTCTATGTGGTTCCAATCCCAAACATTGCCAAGGGGATTGCTATACCTAGCCAGTTTACAGAAAAAATCTCTTTCTCATTTATCACTTCAGTCAGTTTTTATTGACAAAAATATATCTTCCGCTGATGTGCAATCTGAGTAACCCCCCATATCCATATCTGATCTAATGATCTTGGGGCTTATGCTCTCTCCTGTTCCTCTTACACAAGTCTCCATTTACCATGCCTTCCTCGATAATTAGACACCCTAGATCCTTCTACATGTGAATTAGCTAGCAGGTATTTTTCAGCTATCTTTTCCTGTTTTAACTATTTATGATAGGAGAAGTACGAGGGGACTGAGATCCATCTATGCAAATGTCTTGATGTGTTTATATGTGTCTTCTGCATGTGAATGTGAGTGTAAATACCTCCCTCCACCAACAGATACACACAAGAGACAAACTGCTGCGTCACCTTCTGATGCACATTTTAAAGTTAGTGTTTAAACAGTAATTTTATTTTTTTTTTGTGTCTGTTTCCAGAAAATGATACAGAGTTTCTTCAAATTACTTATGAGATTGTTCAGCTTATTGAATAATTTAACCGGTCTAATTACAGACCACTACTTTTTGTAAAAACTTTTTATTATTTTTTTTTTATAAATTTTTTATAAATAGTTAATGTAAACTTCATTTTTCTAATAAAGGCTGGATGGCTTTGTCTCCCTCTCCATCAAAAAAAAAATATTTGACGGTTTGTGTTAACTTGCTTTGTTAACAAATAAGGTAGCGACTATTCAACTTGATCTTTTACGTCTATCTTGCTGTTAAAGTCCTCATATTTGTTCTAATCCACATGCAAGCTTTCTAAAGCTATTTGTACTCGATTAAGTTGTTATATTAAACACTCGAGTATAAAGCAAGTATCATTTTTAATGATACAAACATCCATGTCAGTTACTCTCCTCTCTTCAGCTTAGCTTCTATTCCTGCAAAAGAGTTACATCATTATCTTTCCGATGTCGACTGCAACCAATGCTCCTCTGATCCTTCTTCACTTTGGGGTGAAAGCCTGAAATGAAATGGAGATATACTCAGACATTGCATTCTAGAGATTATGTATCCATGTAGTCATTCCATGCTGCTTAACTCTAGAAGTTTACTTGCACAGGAAATTAATGGAAGCTTATCTTGGCAAGGGCACTTACAAAAATAGTCGCATGGCCAGGGTCTGCGAGGTGAGCAAAGAGGTTATCGATTGGACCAGTGCCGGTGTAGATGGCTTGGAACCAGGCACCCATCACTGCCAACATCGCCAGCCTTCCATTCTTGATCTCCTTCGTCCTCAGCTCCTTGACCTTCTCAGGAGAACCACTTCCCCATCCCAGTGGGTCAAACCAGAACCCTCCCGGGTATCCTACATCAGTCCCCGTGAGCTTGTTGTTGGGGAAGACAGGATCAGTGTTCACACACCCAGGCTTGATGTGTTGGAATATTTCAAAATTCCGAGTCTGCCCTTCTTTGTCTTTTGTCTTTTTGTCTAGTGTACTTTCTTTAGTCCCACATTGGAAAGGAACAAAACTCAAAAGATCTTTATATAGTATTCAACCTTTTAACTTGGTGAAGCAAAGAAAGAAAGTAGCCCACGCGTGCATGAGCCCAATGGAGGTCCAAGCCAAAATTGGCGATTATCACGCGCAGGGGAACCCCCCCCTATTTTTTGAATTATTTTGTTTGATAACGTCGCGTCTATCAGATCCGAGGATTAAGATAAGAAAACTTATCTTCCTCTCTCTCTGTTTTTTTCTGCGTTCCCGAGAGTCTTCTGTTTTCTGTGTTCCCGAAGAGGACTTCTCTGTTCTATCTTCCTGAGCGGTTCTGGGCTGTTCGATAGTATCACTGCATCTGCGGGTGTACGCTTGGAGTGATCCAGTTGTTGTATCCTGGAGGATAGGCCGCCATTACCTGCTACACCGAGATCCATTCTCCGAGGGGCGCGATCTATTCTTAAGGACAGTGAAATCACGCCTCAACTGATAAGTTCTTCCTTCTCTCCATCTATAATTTTACAACAATCTTAAGAATAGATAGATCGACATGGATTCTGCTATGATTACTGCTAGATCAATTCCTGATACTTCTAAAATTGAAAGTTTCAATGGTATGTATTTTAAGAGATGGCAAGAACGTGTTTATTCTGCATTGGATATGCTTAATTTTGCTCGGTATTTAAATCAGTCAAAACCGATAGAAGGGTCTGATGATTTTGACACTAAATTCAAAGAGTGGGAACATGGAAATAAAATCTGTAGACATACAATTCTGAGTACACTGTCAAATGAACTTTTTGATGTCTACTGTTCATACAAAGAAGCTGCAGAAATTTGGAAAAATCTGAATAAAAAATATGTGTTAGAAGATGCTGGAGTACAGAAATATGCTATAGGAAATTTTCTGCACTTTCAAATGTCTGAGGATAGGGATGTGTCATCACAAATCCATGATTTTCATAGGCTGGTTACTGATCTTAAAAATGAAGACATAATACTTCAAGAAGTTTTCCTAGCCGGCTGTCTGATTGAAAAATTACCTGAGTCTTGGAAAAATTATAAAAATAGCATGAAGCATAAAAGGAAACATATGAGTCTTGAAGATGTTATTGTTCATATTAGAATTGAAGAACAAAATCGAGTTAGAGACCGAGAACAATTGGCCAAGGAAATGACTTCCAAAGCTAATGTAATAGTCAGCAAACCAGGTGGGTCTCATTCAAAGTCCAAGAAGCCTTATCTCAAAAATGATAAGAAACCTAAGTTCCAAGGTCCTGGTTTTAAAAGAAAAGGAACTTGTTTTGTTTGTGGAAAACCTGGACATTATGCTAATCAATGCAGGTTTAGAAAAAGGAATGATATATCTGCTAAACCAAATGCTAATTTGGTGGAGACAGATATTATTGCAGCAGTTGTGTCTGAAACCAACATGGTTATGGCAGCAAAGGACTGGGTGGTAGACTCTGGGGCTACTAGACATATTTGTGGCAATAGGAGTGCGTTTACTTCCTACACTCCATTGAATGAAGGCGAAGAACAAGTGTTCATGGGTGATTCGAGACCCTCGCCAGTGGTTGGCAAAGGAAAAGTACTCCTCAAGCTAACATCAGGAAAAGTCCTTTCTCTGAATGATGTGTTGCATGTTCCTAATATCCGTTGGAACTTAGTATCTGTATCTTTATTAGGAAAAGCTGGAATTAAAGTGTATTTTGAGTCTGATAAAATTGTAATGACTAAGAACAATGTTTTCATTGGGAAGGGTTATTGTAACCAGGGTTTATTTGTCTTGAATGTAACCGAAACTATGAATGAAAATGTATCATCTTTTGCTTATTTGATTGATTCTGTTGATGTATGGCATGGTAGATTAGGACATGTTAATTTTTCTTATATCAAGAAAATGAAAGACCTAGGCTTGTTAAATAATATTACCTTTGGAAATGTGAATGATAAATGTGAAGTGTGTGTAGAATCTAAATCTACTAAAAAGAGTCATAAGTCAATAGAAAGAGAAACTGAATTACTTGGATTAATACATTCTGATTTAGGAGATTTGAAAAACACTCCAACTAGAGGAGGAAAAAGATTTTACATAACTTTTATTGATGATTATTCTAAATACACTAAGGTATATCTACTTAGGACTAAAGATGAAACTTTTGAAAAATTTCAGCAATATGTTACTGAAGTAGAAAATAAATTTAATAAGAAAATTAAAAGAATAAGGACTGATAGAGGAGGAGAATATGAGTATAATCTCTTCAATAAATTTTGTGAAGATAAAGGTATAATCCATGAGATTACCCCACCATATTCTCCTGAATCTAATGGAGTTGCTGAACGTAAAAATAGAACTCTAAAAGAAATGATGAATGCTATGTTAATAAGCTCAGGAGTACCTCTTTATTTGTGGGGGGAAGCTATTCTCTCTGCTTGTCACATTCAAAATAGAATACCTTATAAGAAAATTGGTAAGACACCCTATGAGTTATGGGAAGGTCATGTACCTAACCTTACATATCTTAAAGTGTGGGGGTGTTTGGCCAAAGTTCTATTACCTGAACCAAAGAAAAGAAAGTTGGGACCTAAAACCTTTGATTGCTTATTTATTGGTTATGCATTAAATAGTGCTGCTTATAGATTCTTGGTATTAAAATGTGAATCTAATATTATGGAACCCAACACTATAGTAGAATCTAAAAATGCTGATTTTTTTGAACATATCTTTCCTATGAAACTAGGTAAAGAAAAAATTGACTCTCAGTCTCATAATAAACAAGAAAAGGAGGCACATGAAAATTATGAAATTGATTTAAGAAGAAGTAAAAGAACTAGAAAAGAGAAAAATTTTGGAAATGATTTTTACACCTTTCTTGTTGATAATGAACCTCAAACTTATAAGAAGCAATAACTTCAGCTGATGCACCTTTTTGGAAGGAGGCTATTAATAATGAAATAGAGTCTATTATGTCTAATCATACATGGACCTTAGTTGATTTGCCTCCAGGTGCTAAATCAATTGGTTGTAAGTGGATTTTTAAAAGAAAGTTAAAACCAGATAATTCAATTGATAAGTTTAAAGCAAGATTAGTAGCAAAAGGATACTCACAAAGAAAAGATATTGATTATTTTGACACCTTTGCACCAGTTTCTAGAATTTCATCTATTAGAGTACTCATTGCATTAGCATCCATTCATAATTTAGTAATTCACCAAATGGATGTAAAAACTGCATTCTTGAATGGAGAATTAGATGAAGAAATTTACATGGAACAACCTGAAGGTTGTGTTGTTCCTGGTAATGAGCACAAAGTTTGTAAATTAGTAAAATCCTTATATGGATTAAAACAAGCACCTAAACAATGGCATGAAAAATTTGATAAAGTATTGGTATCTAATGGCTTTCTAATTAATGAGGCTGATAAGTGTGTTTATAGTAAGGTTGTTAATAATGTTGTTGTGATCATATGTTTGTATGTTGATGATATGCTTATAATGGGAACTGATTTGAATATAGTTATAGATACTAAGAAATTTTTAGCTTCAAATTTTGATATGAAAGATATGGGTGAAGCTGATGTAATTCTTGGGATTAAAATAACAAGAAGTTCTAATGGACTTATGCTATCACAAGAACACTATATTGAGAAAATTTTAAGAAAATTTGAGCATTATGATAGTAAAACCGTATCTACTCCATATGATGCTAGTATACATTTAAGGAAAAATAAAGATAATGGTATTTTACAAATAGAATATGCTCGCATCATTGGTAGTTTAATGTTTTTAGTTAACTGCACTCGTCCTGATATTGCTTATGCAGTAGGAAGATTAAGTAGGTATACTCATAATCCTAGTAAGGACCATTGGAGTGATGTTCATAGAGTACTAAGGTACTTGAAAGGAACCATTAATTATGGTTTGTTATATCGTGGATTTCCAGCTGTACTAGAAGGGTATAGTGATGCAAATTGGATCTCTGATTCAGATGAGATGAAATCCACGAGTGGATATATCTTTACTCTTGGTGGGGGTGCAGTAACTTGGAAATCATCCAAGCAAACATGCATCGCTCGGTCTACAATGGAGTCCGAGTTTATTGCCTTAGAAAAGGCAGGTTCTGAAGCTGAATGGCTTAGAAATCTTGTGGGAGATATTTCATTATGGAATAAACCAACACCTTCTGTGTCTATTCTTTGTGATAACCAAGCTGCTATATATCGAGCTAAGAATAAAGTTTATAATGGGAAGAATAGACACATAAGGTTGAGACATAATATCGTAAGGCAGCTGCTTGATGATGGGATTATATCTCTTGAGTTTGTAAAGTCAGAGTTGAATTTGGCCGATCCTTTGACAAAACCACTAGGTAGAAAACTAGTGAGTGAAACATCGAGGGGGATGGGACTAATGCCTATATCAAAGTCAATAACGACAGAAACCCAACATGTGTGATTGGAGATCCCATGAAGCATGTTCATATGGGTAATAACAAGTCGCTAGTTGACTGTGAGTACACTATCGTATTTAATTTTGGAAAATCCATCCCTATGGTGTTGATAGTGCAAACTGCAGTAGATAAGGATGAGGTAAAGCTCTTAATGGATACCATAGTCCTTTAGGATGGTGTGTATACCTGCAGTACACACTTGATGGATCCACCTATCCCACCCGGGACTCGCTTGCCCCAGTGCGGTGCGCCGTATGGGTGTGGGAGTGGGGCCGCTTCCTATGAGAATTAGGCAGTTCTCTAAAGCACTCATGAATATCCAGGTAAGGTGCATGGCCTATTTGCACCAACCCGTTTAGAACAAGCCCAGAACTTGAGAGGTCAATGTGGGCTATGAGTCACTGTTTTACGTAAAGGACTTTTGGTTCATAGAAATTTTATGTTTCACCAAAAGTTCTGTAAGTCATACTTACTAGTCCTAAAAAATGGTTCATAGTCTCAAAGACACCAATTTGATGCATTGAACTCTCGCGCTCGTTAACTTATTATTGAATTTTAAAATATGTGGGGGATTGTTGGAATATTTCAAAATTCTGAGTCTGCCCTTCTTTGTCTTTTGTCTTTTTGTCTAGTGTACTTTCTTTAGTCCTACATTGGAAAGGAACAAAACTCAAAAGATCTTTATATAGTATTCAACCTTTTAACTTGGTGAAGCAAAGAAAGAAAGTAGCCCACGCGCGCATGAGCCCAATGGAGGTCCAAGCCAAAATTGGCGAATCCGATCCGGAAACGTTTAACCGGGCGCGTTGCGATTATCACGCGCAGGGGGACCCCCCCCCCCCCCCCCCCCCCCCCGCGGGTGTGGGCTTGAGCCAGGTTTCTTTTTGCCGTTTTATTTTTTGAATTATTTTGTTTGATAACGTCGCGTCTATCAGATCCGAGGATTAAGATAAGAAAACTTATCTTCCTCTCTCTCTGTTTTTTTCTGCGTTCCCGAGAGTCTTCTATTTTCTGTGTTCCCGAAGTGGACTTCTCTGTTCTATCTTTCTGAGCGGTTCTGGGCTGTTCGATAGTATCACTGCATCTGCGGGTGTACGCTTGGAGTGATCCAGTTGTTGTATCCTGGAGGATAGGCCGCCATTACCTGCTACACCGAGATCCATTCTCCGAGGGGCGCGATCTATTCTTAAGGACAGTGAAATCACGCCTCAACTGATAAGTTCTTCCTTCTCTCCATCTATAATTTTACAACAATCTTAAGAATAGATAGATCGACATGGATTCTGCTATGATTACTGCTAGATCAATTCCTGATACTTCTAAAATTGAAAGTTTCAATGGTATGTATTTTAAGAGATGGCAAGAACGTGTTTATTCTGCATTGGATATGCTTAATTTTGCTCGGTATTTAAATCAGTCAAAACCGATAGAAGGGTCTGATGATTTTGACACTAAATTCAAAGAGTGGGAACATGGAAATAGAATCTGTAGACATACAATTCTGAGTACACTGTCAAATGAACTTTTTGATGTCTACTGTTCATACAAAGAAGCTGCAGAAATTTGGGAAAATCTGAATAAAAAATATGTGTTAGAAGATGCAGGAGTACAGAAATATGCTATAGGAAATTTTCTGCACTTTCAAATGTCTGAGGATAGGGATGTGTCATCACAAATCCATGATTTTCATAGGCTGGTTACTGATCTTAAAAATGAAGACATAATACTTCAAGAAGTTTTCCTAGCCGGCTGTCTGATTGAAAAATTACCTGAGTCTTGGAAAAATTATAAAAATAGCATGAAGCACAAAAGGAAACATATGAGTCTTGAAGATGTTATTGTTCATATTAGAATTGAAGAACAAAATCGAGTTAGAGACCGAGAACAATTGGCCAAGGAAATGACTTCCAAAGCCAATGTAATAGTCAGCAAACCAGGTGGGTCTCATTCAAAGTCCAAGAAGCCTTATCTCAAAAATGATAAGAAACCTAAGTTCCAAGGTCCTGGTTTTAAAAGAAAAGGAACTTGTTTTGTTTGTGGAAAACCTGGACATTATGCTAATCAATGCAGGTTTAGAAAAAGGAATGATATATCTGCTAAACCAAATGCTAATTTGGTGGAGACAGATATTATTGCAGCAGTTGTGTCTGAAACCAACATGGTTATGGCAGCAAAGGACTGGGTGGTAGACTCTGGGGCTACTAGACATATTTGTGGCAATAGGAGTGCGTTTACTTCCTACACTCCATTGAATGAAGGCGAAGAACAAGTGTTCATGGGTGATTCGAGACCCTCGCCAGTGGTTGGCAAAGGAAAAGTACTCCTCAAGCTAACATCAGGAAAAGTCCTTTCTCTGAATGATGTGTTGCATGTTCCTAATATCCGTTGGAACTTAGTATCTGTATCTTTATTTGGAAAAGCTGGAATTAAAGTGTATTTTGAGTCTGATAAAATTGTAATGACTAAGAATAATGTTTTCATTGGGAAGGGTTATTGTAACCAGGGTTTATTTGTCTTGAATATAACCGAAACTATGAATGAAAATGTATCATCTTTTGCTTATTTGATTGATTCTGTTGATGTATGGCATGGTAGATTAGGACATGTTAATTTTTCTTATATCAAGAAAATGAAAGACCTAGGCTTGTTAAATAATATTACCTTTGGAAATGTGAATGATAAATGTGAAGTGTGTGTAGAATCTAAATCTACTAAAAAGAGTCATAAGTCAATAGAAAGAGAAACTGAATTACTTGGATTAATACATTCTGATTTAGGAGATTTGAAAAACACTCCAACTAGAGGAGGAAAAAGATTTTACATAACTTTTATTGATGATTATTCTAAATACACTAAGGTATATCTACTTAGGACTAAAGATGAAACTTTTGAAAAATTTCAGCAATATGTTACTGAAGTAGAAAATAAATTTAATAAGAAAATTAAAAGAATAAGGACTGATAGAGGAGGAGAATATGAGTATAATCTCTTCAATAAATTTTGTGAAGATAAAGGTATAATCCATGAGATTACCCCACCATATTCTCCTGAATCTAATGGAGTTGCTGAACGTAAAAATAGAACTCTAAAAGAAATGATGAATGCTATGTTAATAAGCTCAGGAGTACCTCTTTATTTGTGGGGGGAAGCTATTCTCTCTGCTTGTCACATTCAAAATAGAATACCTTATAAGAAAATTGGTAAGACACCCTATGAGTTATGGGAAGGTCATGTACCTAACCTTACATATCTTAAAGTGTGGGGGTGTTTGGCCAAAGTTCTATTACCTGAACCAAAGAAAAGAAAGTTGGGACCTAAAACCTTTGATTGCTTATTTATTGGTTATGCATTAAATAGTGCTGCTTATAGATTCTTGGTATTAAAATGTGAATCTAATATTATGGAACCCAACACTATAGTAGAATCTAAAAATGCTGATTTTTTTGAACATATCTTTCCTATGAAACTAGATAAAGAAAAAATTGACTCTCAGTCTCATAATAAACAAGAAAAGGAGGCACATGAAAATTATGAAATTGATTTAAGAAGAAGTAAAAGAACTAGAAAAGAGAAAAATTTTGGAAATGATTTTTACACCTTTCTTGTTGATAATGAACCTCAAACTTATAAAGAAGCAATAACTTCAGCTGATGCACCTTTTTGGAAGGAGGCTATTAATAATAAAATAGAGTCTATTATGTCTAATCATACATGGACCTTAGTTGATTTGCCTCCAGGTGCTAAATCAATTGGTTGTAAGTGGATTTTTAAAAGAAAGTTAAAACCAGATAATTCAATTGATAAGTTTAAAGCAAGATTAGTAGCAAAAGGATACTCACAAAGAAAAGATATTGATTATTTTGACACCTTTGCACCAGTTTCTAGAATTTCATCTATTAGAGTACTCATTGCATTAGCATCCATTCATAATTTAGTAATTCACCAAATGGATGTAAAAACTGCATTCTTGAATGGAGAATTAGATGAAGAAATTTACATGGAACAACCTGAAGGTTGTGTTGTTCCTGGTAATGAGCACAAAGTTTGTAAATTAGTAAAATCCTTATATGGATTAAAACAAGCACCTAAACAATGGCATGAAAAATTTGATAAAGTATTGGTATCTAATGGCTTTCTAATTAATGAGGCTGATAAGTGTGTTTATAGTAAGGTTGTTAATAATGTTGTTGTGATCATATGTTTGTATGTTGATGATATGCTTATAATGGGAACTGATTTGAATATAGTTATAGATACTAAGAAATTTTTAGCTTCAAATTTTGATATGAAAGATATGGGTGAAGCTGATGTAATTCTTGGGATTAAAATAACAAGAAGTTCTAATGGACTTATGCTATCACAAGAACACTATATTGAGAAAATTTTAAGAAAATTTGAGCATTATGATAGTAAACCCGTATCTACTCCATATGATGCTAGTATACATTTAAGGAAAAATAAAGATAATGGTATTTTACAAATAGAATATGCTCGCATCATTGGTAGTTTAATGTTTTTAGTTAACTGCACTCGTCCTGATATTGCTTATGCAGTAGGAAGATTAAGTAGGTATACTCATAATCCTAGTAAGGACCATTGGAGTTATGTTCATAGAGTACTAAGGTACTTGAAAGGAACCATTAATTATGGTTTGTTATATCGTGGATTTCCAGCTGTACTAGAAGGGTATAGTGATGCAAATTGGATCTCTGATTCAGATGAGATGAAATCCACGAGTGGATATATCTTTACTCTTGGTGGGGGTGCAGTAACTTGGAAATCATCCAAGCAAACATGCATCGCTCGGTCTACAATGGAGTCCGAGTTTATTGCCTTAGAAAAGGCAGGTTCTGAAGCTGAATGGCTTAGAAATCTTGTGGGAGATATTCCATTATGGAATAAACCAACACCTTCTGTGTCTATTCTTTGTGATAACCAAGCTGCTATATATCGAGCTAAGAATAAAGTTTATAATGGGAAGAATAGACACATAAGGTTGAGACATAATATTGTAAGGCAGCTGCTTGATGATGGGATTATATCTCTTGAGTTTGTAAAGTCAGAGTTGAATTTGGCCGATCCTTTGACAAAACCACTAGGTAGAAAACTAGTGAGTGAAACATCGAGGGGGATGGGACTAATGCCTATATCAAAGTCAATAACGACAGAAACCCAACATGTGTGATTGGAGATCCCATGAAGCATGTTCATATGGGTAATAACAAGTCGCTAGTTGACTGTGAGTACACTATCGTATTTAATTTTGGAAAATCCATCCCTATGGTGTAGATAGTGCAAACTGCAGTAGATAAGGATGAGGTAAAGCTCTTAATGGATACCATAGTCCTTTAGGATGGTGTGTATACCTGCAGTACACACTTGATGGATCCACCTATATGGGTGTGGGAGTGGGGCCGCTTCCTATGAGAATTAGGCAGTTTTCTAAAGCACTCATGAATATCCAGGTAAGGTGCATGGCCTATTTGCACCAACCCGTTTAGAACAAGCCCAGAACTTGAGAGGTCAATGTGGGCTATGAGTCACTGTTTTACGTAAAGGACTTTTGGTTCATAGAAATTTTATGTTTCACCAAAAGTTCTGTAAGTCATACTTACTAGTCCTAAAAAATGGTTCATAGTCTCAAAGACACCAATTTGATGCATTGAACTCTCGCGCTCGTTAACTTATTATTGAATTTTAAAATATGTGGGAGATTGTTGGAATATTTCAAAATTCTGAGTCTGCCCTTCTTTGTCTTTTGTCTTTTTGTCTAGTGTACTTTCTTTAGTCCTATATTGGAAAGGAACAAAACTCAAAAGATCTTTATATAGTATTCAACCTTTTAACTTGGTGAAGCAAAGAAAGAAAGTAGCCTACGCGCGCATGAGCCCAATGGAGGTCCAAGCCAAAATTCTGAGTCCGATCCGGAAACGTTTAACCGGGCGCGTTGCGATTATCACGCGCAGGGGGACCCCCCCCCCCCCCCCCCCCGCGCGGGTGTGGGCTTGAGCCAGGTTTCTTTTTGCCGTTTTATTTTTTGAATTATTTTGTTTGATAACGTCGCGTCTTTTGTTTTGTTTTATCTCTTGATAAAACGTCGCGTCTTTTAAAAACGCCCGTATCTTTTCAAAACGCCTCTTCCTTTCTTTTTAAACCCTATCAGATCCGAGGATTAAGATAAGAAAACTTATCTTCCTCTCTCTCTGTTTTTTTCTGCGTTCCCGAGAGTCTTCTGTTTTCTGTGTTCCCGAAGAGGACTTCTCTATTCTATCTTCCTGAGCGGTTTTGGGCTGTTCGATAGTATCACTGCATCTGCGGGTGTACGCTTGGAGTGATCCAGTTGTTGTATCCTGGAGGATAGGCCGCCATTACCTGCTACACCGAGATCCATTCTCCGAGGGGCGCGATCTATTCTTAAGGACAGTGAAATCACGCCTCAACTGATAAGTTCTTCCTTCTCTCCATCTATAATTTTACAACATGATGATGTCGGCCCACCTCCTCCCCTCAGCCCAACCAATCAAGATGAGCTCGATCACAAAGAGGGTGGTGGTGTCTGTGAAGTATTCCAGTTCTCCAGCAGTATACCATGAGGGAGTGTTGAGAATGCCAATCTTCGTAAGGAGTTCAGGGATGAAGATTCCTGCAGCGCCCAACATTGCCCATCGGCAGTGCACGAGTTCTGCTTGCTGGTTCCATCTCAAGCTCTCTGGATCAGATCCTGTGGAACACCCAACAACCGTCAAATGTGCATGAAGGGAATGCTTCTTTTTCCGAAGCTCCAGTTGACAAAACGGTTTTCGAAACTCTTTTCCTGGTGAGAAGCATTGATTATCGATTTATATGTGCAAGCTAACACATTATTTTTTGAGTTCATAAGGTATTTAAATATCGTATAGTGAATATTTAGAATGCATGATCCAGTCAATATCTCTATTTTTTGTTTCAAATTGAAACATACATATAATGTGAGGACCCGTGCGGACATGTGTTTAGCTCCCTTCGAACTAGTCATTTTGGATGAAGTCCTGAATTGTTACAAATGGTCATAGTGGACCCAACTCATAACCTATATGGACTAGGGAATACTGCAGTATGAATCAATTAAGGTTGACCACAGGTCGATCGTGATGCTTGTGATTAGATTTGAATTTTTAACCTGATAAGGACATCAGGGCTTAAATAGGGAGAGTATGTAAGGATCCATGCGGACGTGTGTTTAATTTCATGTCGGTTATTTCCTAGGTAGATCGCTAACCATTTTGGGTGAAGTCCAGGCTTGTTAGATATAAAAAGATCAAATTTCAAAATATATATTTGCATACATTGTTTACTTACCGGTTTTAATCTTATCCTGTATAATAGTATAGTCTCGATGGATGTTAGACTTACCAAGGCCTAGGGGATCAAATCCAAAATCTCCTGGGAGGCTGCATCCATGGAAGTTTAAATCGAGTTAATGCAAATCCTGCTTTTTTTGCTTCTTGATTTTCTGAGAGTGAATTATGAAAGGGAAAGATGTTGGGAATGATCAAAGAAAGGAGAAAGGAAGGAGTCTTCGCCTGCCATCAAGCCATGGAGGAGGGGTGCTGCCTGGGAACCAGAGGGGCCTCTCAGATGTTGCTTCAGCAGACACTGAAAGTGCTCGGCGTGCAGTGGGTGCTGTCGACTTCTTCTGCCTTAATTTTGTTCCTCCAAGGAAGGATGCCTTCATCGCACCCAGTCCATTCCCAGTCTTCTGAGAACTGAATTGCATCCATTCAAATTTATACAATGATCAGATATTCAGACATTTCCTTTCCTCGCACATTCGCTTGAGATATATCACATTGGTCAACAAAGAACCACATAAAATTTTAAAAAAAATCCATGCCAAACAACCTCGCCTTCATTTTATGCATATCAACCAGAAGGAAAAAGAAGAAAATCAAAAGCAAAAATTTTCTGTAAGCAAAAACTAATGTCGTATCTGTAAATTATAACAATTTACATGGATTTGTAGAACCAGGCACACACACACACACACACACAAAAGAAAGCAAATCTAAAACTTTTACTCTTTAGGAGATATTTTAGTAGAAGGAACTATTATAGAAATAATTTAACATTACATTCTTGGTCATTAAGCGCTTTTGAAGAAGATAATCTTGCCTGGCAACAGCAGAAGTGGAGGCACAGACTGAAGCCATGTTGCTTTCTTTCTGGTGGTAGCTAGTGGGGAGCAGGATAAGAGGCACCAGTTTAATGCATGGAGCGGGCTTATCTTGGAGAGATAGGAGGCCGGTCTTGTGAGGTTCTTGTGTCTTGACACGTGGGACAGAGAATCTGGGTCTTGGATCCTTCACAAAGTTAGCTGACATGGATGTATGAAAATCTTGTGGCTTGTGGCTGGCGCCCAAGCAGACCTTGGCTGTGATAAAAATCTTGGAAGGATGTGGTTGGCAGTTGGACAGCTTGGGGTGGTGAATCCAATTATTAGAATCAGATCAAAGGTTAGCCCTATTCTCTCTTTAATCCTTTGTGGTCCAGAAAATCTGTTAAAACATGACAAGATCTGATCCAGTTTGGTTAAGAACTTCGATCATGACCGTCAAATTTGAGTCTTATTGCATCAAGCGCCGCCCAATTGGGTCCATAATATCATTGCATGCATGCTGGATTTTGAGTTTGTGTTCCTCTTGGATCTGGATTCATGGGGTCATGATGAGAATTGAAACCTAGCCTACGCAGTTGCCAAGAAAGGACCATGCTAATAGCAAGACCATAACAAGATTATCAATAGCAACTACATCTTATCTCGTCGAAATGGAGATAGCTCTTGGGCTTAAACTTTAAGCAGCAAGGCTCCATTAAAATAACTCTATATTTACAGACAGTGTGAATATGGTCCATTAAAATAACACTATTTTTACTTTAGGATGCTATTTTAAATAGGAAGGCTCCATGAAAATACAGATGCAAGCATTTTTTAATAAAAATAATAAAAGTAAAAGATTTAGATTCTTGTTCATAATTTTTTATTATTTTATTTTAAAATATTCAAATTCAGCATGTTACAAGAATTTTTTTTTTCTGCAATCGGAATAAGTTGGTATCGGAGCTTCAATATTCATCGATGGGGATATTATTTTATGGTCCAAACCTGTGCATGGTACAAGCGGACTGAAGAACAACTATTGGTGCTCGAAGTATAATAAAGGAAAGGCAAAGATGCCTACTGCTTCTATTTTAGCAGATAATGATGTGAAGGGTCGTCTCGCACAACTTAAAAGAGTAGATCACTGAGCTCGTGTCCCGAATAACACTTGCTGTTTCTGCTGCAAAGCTATCTCAAATGATTTGGGTCAACAAGAAGTCGAGCAGTGAGTTAAAAATCAACCCATAAGCACTCAAAATCCCCAACTTCAGCCTTTCAAAGTTGACGCACAAACTTTACCTGGAGCACTTTGATCCTTTGGATTGAAGGTTGGAGAGTTTTTCAGTTCCGAAGGTGGCAGAAGTTGCTGATTCAATAGAATGGAGCAATGCGTGTGGCTGATCCAAGAGGAAGGAGGATCTGATGTGTGGTCCTGTCACGAGTACAGAAAAATCTAGCTCTTTGCCAAGAGTTAATATATTTATTCATTTATTTATTTGCTTCATAGGGACTGTTTAATTGCTGGTAAGTCAATTACATAGTTGGCCTTTCAAACATTAAGTTTCTAAGAGAACAATTATGCTAGGTTTACCTTTTCTGTTATGATACTAAAAACACTATTGCGGGCTGTTGGGGGAAAAATGGATTGCTCAAAACACATGGATATATCGCTGGCACTTGATGGCGGGCGCAATGGCGGCAACCCTCAAGGCACCCGACCTCAGCGCGCCCGACCTTAAAGCTTGCAGCCTTGATCTCGGCTAAGTTGAGCCCGATCGACCTCAAGCCCTAAGAAGATCCAGTCAGAGGAAGAAGCAAACCCCTTCACTCCACCGAAAATCAAGTCCCCCTCCTCCTCATCCGGAATCTAATTCCGCAATCTCCACCTCAACGGCTGCCAACGATTAAATGCGCACGATCTCAGTGGACCGCCAGCCAGCCCAAAATCTTGGGCCTCTACGGTAATTTATTAACTCACACGATCACGTCCAATCACTACGATAACTCATTAATTCGCACAATCACGTCACAGATAACCTTCTGGAAGAAGATCTTTTTTTTACGTAATCTCCCTGTTTGTTCCAAAAAAAACCCTCTGACTTAAGTATCGGAGGGCCGGTGCCAGAACTCCCGCCCACCGGCTTCTTGCAGATCCCTGGAGAAAGCTGTCCACCGCCGCATCCCCTGCCGGAGCTCCTCCTCCTCAGTCCACGGTCACCCCCGGATCCAGTTTCCAACAACACGTATATCCTTTGATGCATCTCTGCAACCGAAGGCGGCGCTTGCACCATCTCCGGCATCTCAATTGGCGATATGATTTCCATACCAGATGATCCACTGCTCTCCATATCCTCATCTAAAACATCATCCTGATGGATGAATGCTGTTATGGAGGATGTATGTGGCAGTTCCTGATTTTTATTTTTTTTTAAACACAATGAAGATGACCTGGATTTTTTTTATTTTTTTCCCATGAGCTTGCTCGGTTGATTTCTGGAGAACCTGTTCGTATTGGAGATAATGAGAATCGTCTAAAGTGGGGTAGCAATGACTCGACTGAGGTCAGATCCAAGGATGCTTACAGAATAGTTTCTGGTGAACAGTCAAGTCATTGCTAATTTAGCTGGATCAGGCTGATCCCTGGATCAACAAGAGCACAAACCTGATGATTGAAAGCTTTCATGGGGAAATTGCCCTGTAAAACCTTGTTGAAGGGTGGATTTCTTTGATACGGTTACTATCAAAGGGATTTTTTTTTTCTTTTGTTTTTTTAAGCGGCTGCTATATAGCACTGATGTGAATAAATCCACTACTATCAATCACCAAAATATCTCAAAAATGCCCAGGAATAGCAGCTGTAGGCTCCCATCAAACCATCAAAGAGAATCCAAAACTTGCTCCGTGGCAGACATCTCTAGGCAACTTGCGCCTTCAGGTGTTCAGACATATATGGTTGGGTTATGGAGATCCATATGAAAGCAATTGTATTACAGAATGAGTATCACAAAGCCAACTTGTTCAAAACTCACCACCGCACTTGGAAGCCTTGGCTCATCAAGCCCTTCTAGGTCTACTTTAGTTAGAAGTAGCAATTCATAACCCATTTATTAACCCAATCCGCAATAGATCCATTTCAGTTTTACATAAATAGATTCAGATCATAATATATCAACCTATCTGAATCTATTTATTAAACTAATCAGATTTATGTTTAACTTATTTCTGTCCCGTCCAACCCAGCGCATATAACCATTTAACCCCCTTTAAACCTATTCAACTTGTTAAAAATCTACATGTTAAAAATCCACTAAACTTGCTTTACCAAATTCATCCTGCTCAATAAACAGATCATGCGGGCTATTTTGGATCTCAATTTCTCTGTCCAATAAGTCAGGTTTGGTTCGATAAATTTTTCACCCAACCTGGTCCAATTGCCATCCCAAACCTATAATTATTTGAAAGGGCCTGCTACTGGCGTCATCGAGGTGAACTCCAATGGTACACTTTGTACCGAGGGGAGGCTAAAGAAGCATATGCTGGTGCGGATTTCATAAGGATATTAAAATATCGATTACTGGTTGCAAGCGACTTATTTGAAGTTGCTGCTGCCTGGGAGGGTCTAGGGCACGCCTGCAAGATTATCCACGCAAAGCACGCGTGGCTGAGAAGGGATTGCAAGACGATGATCACTGGACCTGGGCCAATAGAAACGTAAGTCTTACCAATCCATAGATGCGGGCGTATCACCCTCTTATTCTATCACATCCTTGGATCATGCCACAGAAAAACAAAAGAAAGAGAGAAAAAAAGAAAAGAAAAAGGAAAAAGAAAGAAAGAAAGAAAGAAAGATGGATCCCGATGTATGTGAAGAAGATGAAGAAGAAGAATGGATGACAGTACACCCACATCAGCTGCAACTGGTACCGTTGATCCAAAATTTCTGATCACAATCAGACCGCTGGCATGGGCCACCAATCTGTACAGTCCAGGTGATCCCCACACACAATAAACATGCTCCTGACAAGTTAATGATCTGAATTTAATGATATGATTTTGAAGCAGCACTTCCATTTCAGCAAAATTGCTTTTCCAGGGATGTTCACAAACTAGTAATAAATTTGCAGTCAACACTAATTCAATCAAAATACATAACGAAGTAGCATTTCAGAAGCACAAATCACAAGTATCCGTGAAACATAAAATAAAATCAAATTTGAGTAAATGGCTGACAAAATCAGTGTGTTCAATAAATTTGATATATGCAGGATGCACAACACTATTTATTCTGTGATCTTCACATCAATATTGAAAAATCTCCTAAAAGCAGCACTCTTTATCAGACCCATAGACAATTCAAGAAACTTTGCAGCATTAATTTGTAATTCTATTACTGCGTGGGAAAAAAGAAAAGAAGAAAAAATAAAAAGAAAAGAAAACTCTCCTTACAGATGTTAAACAAAAGATGAACAAACAAAGAACTGCAAACAGGTAGGAAGAATGCACATTTCCACAAGTATCTATGATTATAGTTAATGAAATAAATAAGCCTTACTCATAATTGCCATGGATTGGTTTTAATGAATTCTGAATTCTTGACTATTCTTTTCTAACAAAGGCAATATCTATAGTCATTGCAAGTTTCCATCAGATCTATCAGAGATTCCACCTATATCAGATTCCTTAACCTGACACCTCCATATATCTTCAAACCAACAAGCTCTCCACCATCTCATTCTGGCTGTTGCAAACGCTGTACTTCCTCCAACAAATTCATACTTCAACATAACCTCCCCTCCCCACATTCAACATCCATCATATCAGTCCTTTTTTCTTTTGAAAAGCAAATAAATACATTAAATATAGAATATAATTGATACAAATGTAGTCCTTAGTATATTGGGTGCATGCAAGCCAAATATGCCAAGCAGTAGCATGAAATGGCACAGTAGATATCATGCCAATGCCAGGCCAACACACAGAACTCCGATCCTCTCAAACAAGGAGTAAAGTGCGATGTTGTGCCAAGACATGCCAAAGCCTGGCATGCACCGGCACAACCAGCACACATGCAATAGGCATGCAGTCATGTCACATACTGATAAGGCACTATCATAGCAGCTGCCTGACCGGCGCAAACAACATGTGGAACCTTAGTTTGAGCCTTCTATATCACACCCAACATTCAAATATACATGACAAAATAGCGTACACCACTCCTTTACCTCAAGCATCAACCACATATCACCCAGAGGCACCTCAGCAGTTTTGCATCTTGAATCCATAAAATATTTCTTGTTTGTTAATTTTCATTTGCGATAAATCCAAAAATAATGATAATAAATAGTTTGCATGATCTTTTGTTGATGCTATACCTTATTTTTCTCAAATCCCATAAAAAATTAAATCCATAGAATCACTGTTTTGTTCTTTTGATTGGATCCATGCACTTTAGCTGTCCTAAAAACCAGCCCCTCGTCTACCATATATTTCCACCATAATCTCAAGTTAGCATTTAACACTAAACTCATCAACTCACGTTGTATCATCTTCAACATCACATGTTACATTATTAAATAACAAGTTTATCCAAGGTTTGCGAACCGGGCTGAGTCGCCCGGTTCAAGTAGTACCGAGCCAACCCGATGCAAAACCGGATCGGGTCGCCATTTTAATTTGGTTCCGCCCCGTATGGGCCAGAACTGCAAAGAGACCGGCTGGAACCGATTCTTTTCTAGCCGGAACTGGCCGGAACCAACCAGAACCAGCTGGTTCGATGCCGACTTGGTGCAAACCGGTCAGTTCGCACCAAGTCAACCCAGTTTCAGCGGGTTGACTGTGGGCACTGTGGCATTATTGTCATAGTGTTGCACCATTCCGGTTCGGTACCGAACTATACCGACCGTCAACCGGTATGGATTACGGTACCGATTCGGCAGTCCTTGAGTTCATCCATGATCAAGGATCGCCGAACCAGTACCGGTAGGCGTACCGGTCGGCCACCGGACCGGTTCGAACCGAACCGAATTGGTAATGATTCGCGCATCCAAAAACCCAAAAAAATTTGGAACCGGTGTGAACCGACCAGTTCGAATTGGTAATGATTCGCGCATCCAAAAGCCCAAAAATTTGGAACCGGTGCGAACCGACCGTGCGGACCGGTCGGTTCGCACCGGTTCCTAGCCGGTACCGCTTTTTAACGCCGAACCGGACTGGTTTGGTACGGGATGAACTGGCCGGTACGTGCTGAACCGGCCAGTACGGGCCGGTTCAACATTTCTTGTCCATGAGAAGCATAGATGGAGTGCCATATGTTATCTTGTTCAAATCTATAATATTGCTACCGAGTCGCATGTAAATAAATGTCAAATGGGGACGTACAAGTCGTTGACAAAGCAAATTCACAAAATCTAGATTATATGCAGATATACATGGAAGCAATATCTAAAAAACTGAGAGGCAGTCCTCGTATTGTTCTACAAATAAACATGGACAAAAATTAAACAACAAAGAAATACAGCCAGATGTCCACCATAATACAGGGTTAAATATCTGATATAGGACTCCTATCATCATTATCATCATCCCAACATTTTCCCTTCAATACGAGATTAAGTCACCAAGGCTTCGTAAAAGGAATTAATTAAACTTTTATACTAGATTGTTAGTGTAACATATACCATTAAAAAGTGGGCACCCGTTGAACTTTAGATAAGAGGGCCATCAAGCCATGCCACAACACCAAAAATTATGGTTGCCTAGCAGAGACATCTACCTTATTACTTGGAAAGAGCTTTGAGAAAGAGAAAAGATGACAAGGATTAATTTAAATTACTACATTCATCTTCCAGACACAGTATGAACCAAAGAAAACAATTGAAGAACTCCTAAACTTGACCGGAGTGACTCAACTAGACAATGCTTTCAATCAAGCATAAACACAATACAAAAGATTCAAAATGCTCAAATGCTCCCCATAGCTAAATTTGACCTGCAAGTCCTTTCACTAACAATGTTATCCACATAAAAGTCTGTTATCGAAACATGAATCATTTAGAAACGCAAGGGATTTGACCTCTCAATCAGCTGATGCAAAGGGCTCATTTTCCCCAAAGGTTTATAAAACTAAGAAAACTAACATGATAATTAGGTGATGTTAAATCTATAGGCATCATATTTGTCCTTGATGACAACATATAATCAGAATTACACATTCCAGATATCAGATGCGAACAAATCTTGGTAATGAATGCATTTCCCACCAAACTTACATTTGGAAATTGAGTATAGACATATGAAATATATGACATAAATAGTTTCTATTGGCAGTGGGAGAAAGAGAAACCTAAGATGTATGCCTCCCGTACATGAGGGAACTTAAGGTGCAAGGTGCATCCCCTGTTTGAATCTCTTGAAGTCAAATGTCTCACTTTACAAAGTCTCACCAATGAGATTCAGCATTTCTGGAAGCCTCATCTTGAGGCTTGAGGCATGAGGCAAGGCAAGCCTCAAACTAACCCATGTGCGGAACAATTATTTTCAAACAATTTGTTAAGAATATACAATAAGTGGAAATAATTGTGAGAAAATGAACTCATCATCCATTGACAAAGAATTTGTTCCCTATTTTAGTAATAAAGTAATAGTAAATATAGTCTTCTGACTTAATAGCTTATAGAAGACTATCCATATCAATGGCCTGCTTATAGAGTTTGATATAATGCTATTGAAGTGCATCAAAGAACATTTTATTCTTAAGTTTCTTAAGAGGCAGGGCACTTGCATATCCACGTCAAAAAATCCAATCTATCATCCTGTTCAAATATAATTTTCACACAACTCCAAAACCAAAACCCCTGGCTAAAGATACAACTAAATCAAAATTAGGTCAGCTTTTGAGTTTTCTTTTGAAACCAACTCATGGAACCAACTAAATTTATATGTATGGGGAATAGGCGCTGATTTGTCTACTTCTTTATTTCCTTAAAATTGGGAAGCATTTTCCCATGTTTAAGCTCAGATTTACAAGAACAGGCAAATGGAAACATTGACAATGTCATTACAAAGAAAATTTAATTGTAAGAAAATTCATTAAAAAGGGGGGGGGGAAATCTTTTCGGTGACACACCAGCTAAAGTCACTGCTAGCTTTTTTTTTTCAGTCTAGTTCCTCTCAAAGCAGGAACTTTCTTCAAGTCGCTTCAAGGCAGCCAAATGCCCGAACTGATTCCCCATCTCTGGAAGTGACTTCTGATGCCCATTTAGAGGCAACCAAACACATTATCCAAAGTATAGCATGAAAGATCAAGTTATCCAAGTATAGCGTAGAAGTTCAACTTATCCAAAGTGTAGGGGCAATTTCCTTCCTCAAATTTGCAAGATATGTGGCAAACCAAACAAATTGAAAAGTAGATCTTCCTTTTCATATTCCATCAGTTTCCTTATGACCAAACAAAACCTTAAAAAACCTATTAGGGATTTAGGGAATAAATATACTTTCCTAATGTTAGTATGGTTATCCTACACTAGAGCACAAATATCATGTAGGTTATCATGTGTTAGATTATCATCAAACAATGAAGTAATGTTTTATTTTGAAACAATGTGGAATATAACATCTTAACTTTATTTTCAAGGTCCTCATGCAAAACCATTGCAACTGTACAGCCCGAAGTCCCAAAGAATTCTATACCTTGTAAAGTAATGTCTAATTTGTTTGTCAACTGGTTTTCGTTCAACTATTTCTCTTTGTTTTCTAGACATTTCCTGGGCTTTTAGTATTATTTCAGCTGAAACTACAGAAATATATTTGGAACCACCACAATGTCCAAAACTCCAAAAGCTCGGATCTTAGTTTGATGACAATGAAAACCATGTTTCTAATTGCATATTAAGCTTCCCAGCTCATATAGTACACACCACTTCAATATTTGAGTTGCACTTCTACACTTTATTCAGATCAACGAATAACAACAGCTAATTATTCCGCAATAGAAAAATAATTTGCTGAACACTTTTATACGCAACATAGAAAATATTAATAGTCTTGCATGAAGTGACAACCAAGATACTATAAGGTGTAACATTTCTGCCAAGGAGGCAAGCTTATGCCAAGAAATGCAAAAAAGGGGACAAACTAACAACTATTTCAATGAAGTTGTACATCACTTCTCACATGGTTGTGATACCACTAAAAGTACAACATATCCATTGACAATGCACATAGCTGAAAGTATTATGTCAATAACATACAAGATGATGCCAAGGAGTAAAACCATGGGAAAGCACATAGTTGAAAGTAATATGAAGTGAATGATAAAGAATCTGACAAGTGACGAGAAGAATTCAGAAGTGGATATCATATAAGGTTTTTTATTAATTCCACCAATAAAACATATATTAAAAAACAAGAGTGTTTAACATTGAAAAGGTTCTATCTGTTAACTTTTTGATTGCTAAAAGATATTTGATTCCTATAAGAAAACTTGAATATTAAGAATACATATAAATCAGTTATAAAAGTAAATAAACAAACTTGTATACAAACTCCCACAATGGCTTCTCTCTCTCTCTCTCTCATGACCATTATCCCCCTCAAACTTCTTTCTCTTCCTACCAACTTTATTGAATAGGCTCAAGTCTTGTGGCCTTTGTACTTCTCATGTCTGCCTCCTGATTCTAAAGCGAATAATCATGCCATTTATTTCAAAAAATTAAATATTCACTAAATGCCTAAACTTGTCTTTAAAGTCTGCGGAAAGGAACTTTAATGCCACGTTTAGATATGTATCTCCCCTTTGATCTTTATTCATTTCACAAGAAAGAAATAAAAGAAAGGAAAAAAAAACATTCAAGGGTTTGATGGAGTTTGATCTCCAAAATAAATGCATCCAATTCATAGTTTCCCTCCACATTCTTATCAGTGTTTCCACATCTTTGGCCAGGTCAACAGTTTCAAGAAAATAGAAAAATGGCAGATTTAGTCATTCAGTGTTAAGTACAGCAATGTGGTAGAGGACTAAACCAACTCCAAAGAAACAACATTAGGCAAATAAAGTAGCTATCTTGGGTTTATGATGGATACAAGACCTCATGTATATCAGGGTCGTGAACATGTACGATTCAGCACTCACCAAATTTCTTCAAGTTTCAAAACTTATAAGCTTTTCTCTCTCCGTGTGTTAGTTGCAGGAATTTTGCTCCCATACAACATATTCCGTGCTTGCTCTCAATTCCTTCGGCAGGAAATAGTGGAGATCTGGTGAATTGACAGAGTTGACTTCAAGTTAAAGAACAAGCACCTGACTGATCAAAGAATTATTACTTTATTATTTGGATTGGTTTGCTTTCCATTTCGCTATGATGTTTCACTTCATCCCCCCATCCCCCTCCTCGCCCCCGCCCCCCCACCCCACCCTCCCCAACACAACAAAAGATAAGAAGAGGAAAAATATAAAAACAAAGCAAAATAAATTAAAGATAATCTTTACAAAACAAAAGGTCGAATGTTTATACTTCAAATTGAATCTCAACAATTATATGACTTGAGAATTCCTAGTTTTTCTTATTATAGGGATGTTTTCATACTTCCCTACAGATTATGAGAATTAACATTTCCAATTTTATATGTTCTACATTGAGAAGAGCACACATGATAAAAGATTAAAGTTTGAGATTGCTGCTCCGAAGGAATTTGCCCTCCCTGCTGAACTGCAAGAAAATATAAGACTTCAAAATCTGCCTAAACAACTTGACTTATCTAAGATTCGAAGAAACCCAAATAACATAATACCAAGGCAATGGGCTGCTTTTGCCCAACTGCATATAAGTTTTTCCTGCCTACCTAGCTTTAAGTCTCTCTTTAACACATACCCGTGGTGAATTTCTTTGACCTCCGGAAGATGGTAATATCTGCACCTTACCAGTAGCCCCACCATGTATCATGACCAAGCTAGAGCAATTCAGTTATCTACATTCTCCATTTTGCATCAAGTTTGCACTTGCAGCAATCATGTCACTAACAAGTTAGAGTGCATAATATGATAAATAAGATTTTTTCAGAAAAGAAGCCAGCAGAGCCATAGGTTGTGAGAATAAAATATTGTCAAAGGATAGAAGAACTGGCATGCTGATGAAGTGGCACCAGTAATGCAGTGACCAAAGAAAGGATCCATCATCCTGCGGCTTATGCTCAAAAGGACAAAGCAACATCAATGGATAACATCATCAACTCATAATACATTTAAAACACAATGCAACCATATAGCTTGACAGACATCACCGATGCTGCAGAACTTCGTTAGAATATCAAAATGAACAAAGGGAAAAAAACATATATGCAAATTTTTTTTTAAATATGCCCCATTTTCATCTGAATTCCAGGCAGTACCTGATGAACTAGTGATTATCAATTTTCGCAGCATGTCCTCCCAGCTCTCACCTATAAACTGGGAAACATCTCTAAGCAGTCTATGTTAATAAAGCAAAAATGAAAAGCATCAATATGTGAGTTGCAGAGTAAATTGAACATTTACCCACTCTGCAAACTGTATAGCCAGAAGGCTTCCTCTGAAGTGTGACAGCCAGAAATTTCAGCCAGATCCACGCATTCAAAAATGTGTAGAACAGCAAGAAGATAATTGCACAAATGACAATAAAATATTAAGCAGTTAGTGAACTAGATAATCAGCCAAAGAACAATAAGTCATATAACATGTCTCAAATAAGAACCATCATGAAGTAACCAGTAAACAACCCCTAAAGAAGTTCCAGACGAAAGCGGACAGGGAAAAGAACAGTATCTTGGTGTGCAGGTTGCAGAAAACCCCTCTGCCTGAGAAAGAAATCCAAAACCACAGAAAAATTGTAACTATCAAGCAACAGATGTATCAAGTACATAAATTTGCCACTGTGAAAATGATCAGGTCTTTCAGCCCAGCAGTTTCTGCAATGGTCATAAGAGCACAGCAAGGTTAAAGATGTGAGTCCCAAACTTCCAACTAGGTGAGCAAGAGGAAATAAATCAGGTTGACAATATCTCCAAGAAACCTCAAGCCTGCCAAAAAATTTATCACCAACAGTATCCAAGTCAAGAACTGCCAAAACATGAATACAACCAAACAACAATGCGCAACAATAGACAGTGCAATTATTAGGTCATGAAAAGAAAAGGGACAAATGGAAGCACAGCACAGCTGTTTCCAGACAAGCTAAGCTGAAAATGCCTCCTGCTCAATAAGAAACAAAAATGTTGAATGCTATAGTAAAGAATATACACTAATGAATCACTTCATATGAGCACGTTTTTCCCCCAGTTCATGTTGTCCATGACTTAACTTTATAAAATCCACGACAAGCTTGCAAAGCTAATGTTGATCAAAATTTATCGACTTCATAAAATTAATCTTTGCAATTAATCATGACTTCACTATGATATGATCTAAGAAAAAGCACGTATAGGCATCTGAAGCCTTACCTTTCTGTGCAGAAGCAAAATGCTTGCTGATCAACATCACTTCATCTCTGACATGAATTTCTCATAGTCCGTGTCAGCACCATAAGATGCCGACTGTTCTGCAGTTGAAGCGGGCTGAGGCGGCGGTGGATTGGAGGCCCATGGTGCATTTGCAATGGTTTGAGTGGGATCAACAGCCAGAGGCGGCACTGGTGTAACTGCAGAGTAATAAGGTGTATATCCATAAGGAGGAGGAGGTGGATACATTGGAGGAAAGTTCGGAGCAACGGTACTGCTGTAAACATTGTTTGGCACAGCCTGGACAGGTGTGGTAGTGCTTTGTGATTGCACCCCGGGAGGGTAATTCTGCATTGAATCACTTGAAGATGCAGATTGAGGTGCAGTGCCCAGAGGAGCAGTTTGAGATGGAGTGCCAGGAGGAGCAGTTTGAGGTGCAGTGCCTGGAGGAGCAGTTTGTGCCGGAGGAGGGTATTGCATGCCATAAGGTGGCACAGACTGGCCTTGAACGGGGGTGTACATGCTCGAACCTGGTGGCTGCGGAGAATATGAAGCATATGGAGGGGGGACTGGAGGACCCCATGGAACTGGTGCATAACTACCAGGTGGTGGTGGAGGGTTTGCGACAGGCGCACCAGCCATATACTGTTGAGAAGGATATGTAGGTGTAACAGGAACCGGAGGAGCAGGAGGCATAGCAGGCTGAGGAGGTTTCCCTGCTACTCTTACAGCTATAACTCTGCCTTCTAGATGATACCCATTCATAGCAGCTATCGCGGCATTAGCCATAGTAACATCTTCATACTTCACAAAGCCATAACCTTTGCTCAACCCAGTGGTCCTATCCTTGATAACCTTAGCCATCACAATATTCCCGAAAGAGGAGAACAATCTAATCAGTCCGTCATCATCTAGAGTAGGCGGCAGATATCCTATATATAAGTTTGTCTCATCGTATTCCTTCTTGATCCCATTGGCTGCTCCAGTGCCTGCCGTGCCCCCAGCCCCACTACCACTAGCCCAAGGTGGATTGCTCCCCGAAGAGCCCGAACCGATAGCCAACACCGAGCTCTGCTTAGTTACAGAATCTGGAGCAGTCCCGCCAAGCTCGGCCAAGAAGTTCTGGTACTCATCATCCATCTTCTTCCCTGATCCTTTCATTGGGCAATCTATCGTGGGGTGCCCTCCATCACCACAAATCTTGCACTGCACATCGATCTTAAAGGTGGTCGTTCGGGCAGGGCAGGCATACTGCCGGTGCCCGGGCTCGCCACACAGCCTACAGAACTCGTCATCCCTGATGGTTCCATTAAGCGCGGCGAGCTCTCTCAGCTGCTGCCTCTTGTGTTCATTCAATACTTCATCGACAGGCGTCAAGAGCTTCTCCACCATGGCAGCAGCAGCATCCAAAGCCTCCTGAGTCTCAGCCTCAACCAACACGTGCAAGTCCTCGTTTTCCGAGAGGTCCGGCTTCAAGTCCCTCTTCTGCTGCAATCTCCCTTCTTTGACCGACCCTTTGCCCCGGATCACGATCTTGGCACCGGTCTCCTTCTCCATCCTCTTCTGGGTGTTGCCCCTCGGCCCGATGATGAGGCCGATAAAATTATATCCCGGGTACTCTTTCATGGGGATGTAGAGCTTCTTCTGGAGCTTGGGGGGGCGGTAGTCGGCCGGGGGCTTGAACGCCGGGTTCCTCTGGATGAGCTGGGAGATGATCCCCTGCCGCTCCTTGGTGAGCCGCTCGCGTGCCCGATACTCCCTGGTGTTGATCCTGATGCCCATGTTGTCGTAAATCGGCTCGGGGGAGGGGGATCGGGCGCCCTCCGGTCGGTCATCGAGGGGCATGCCGGACTGGAGGAGGCGGCTGATCTCAAGGAGCCTAAGGTTGAGTGCCTGGACCTCAGGGTCGAGGTCGGCGGCGAAGTCCTTCATGAAATCCGGGAGCTGGACGACCGGATTCGGCTCCTCGTTGGCCCACCGGGACTTCCGCTTCTGACCACAGCTAGACCCATCGCCGGCGCTGTCGCCGGACTCTGCCGGGGTCTCCCAGCGGCTGCGGCGGCGGCGGCGGCGGCTGGTCTCCTCCTCCCCAGCCGACACCTCCTTGTCGGTGCCGCTGTGGGTCACGGCGGACTTTCCGTTCTCGGAGACCAGCAGCCTCTCGGCGGCGGCGGTCTGGCCGTCGGGTTGCTCCGGCGGGGGGTTAGGATGTAGCATTTCCGGAGGAGGGGGAGGCGGAGGGGGGTTGTGGGGATCTAGGGTTTGGGGTGATGGATTGGAGGGAAGATCGAGAGGTTGGGGATAGGAGGCTAGGGTTTCGAATTGGGCGGATTCCTCCATTGGAGAGGGAGGGAGAGAGAGAAGAGACGAGCGGAGAAAGCTGAGTCGGTTCGGAGTTGGATGCGAGAGACTAAATGTTTCGTGTACCACCTATATATGGAGGAACACGGTCTATGGTTGCGAGGACCGGAGAAGATGGACGGTTGTGATCAACCGACTGAAGTGATAAGAACCGGATCACGGATGATCCGACGACCCATGTGACCGCTGCTTACGTCACAAATATCCCGTACTCCGGCAAGGGTTCGGCGGTACCTTTCGCTCGAAAGAACGCTTGATCTTCTGAATCCCAGCAATCAAAGATTCTGAGTATGTATATTATATATCTAGACTTGAATAACTATGACATAGGTGGATCTATTTCCCTTTCTCCTATTAAATAAATTTTATTTGAACTTCAAACTTTTAAAATATGTCAAGTATTATTTACCACTATATCCAGAAATAGAAAACAATAACAAAAAATGGCATCATTATTTGAAAAAATTACTACTATCAAACAAAAAAAAGACTGAACAAATAAATGATAATCTTTTCAACTAGCACAAAAATTTCAAATTAAAAAATTATTTAATTACCATTACCCTCCAAAATTACTATCATTCAAATAAAATTTTCATTGAATAATTTTTCTTTAATAAATGATGATTTTTCTTCATTCGAAATATGATGATTTCTCAATTGGCACAAAAAATTGGAAAAAATAATTTTACCCTTTGTAAATAAAAGTTCTTATAACAAAAATTGGTCCATTGTTATTTAATTATTTAATATTTATTTATATAATGTAATAGATCCGATGTTTATACCGCATCTTAACAATCTAGCCTGTGACTAGGAACAAATGACACATGGATTAAGGTTTTGTTTGGCAAAGTTTTTGGAAGACTAGAAAATATTTTTTTGGTCCTCCAAAAGTACATTAGAATGATATAGTGGTATTCCATCTATCTCATGGCAAACACGGTGATGCCGAGAACAGTGTTACTGAAGATTGAGCGGCTACTTTGGAGCTTCCTATGGAGCTCGCATTGAGGCGGTCGAGGGGTGCACTTGGTGGCTTGGGAGAGCATCTGCCTCCCATTCATTGAGGGTGGCCTTAGGGTTCTGTCTCTCCTGGAGAGGCGGGAGGTGCTCATTGCCCGACATGCAGTCCGCTTCCTTTTGGAGCCGCAGGGGATCTGGAGCCAGACCATGGCAGCCCACTATGGGCGGGTGGACCCTGAGGCACTGGTCCGAGGGTGGAGATGTTCCTTCCTGTGGCGAGAGATTGCGAGGTACCTACCTACTAAGTTGGTTCACATTAGGTGGCTGATAAGTGATGGGCGCAGCTTTGATGTGATTGAGGATCTGCAGGTAGATGCCCTCCCCTTGCGGCATTGGCCGACTATGGTTAGTGTCGAGGTTGCGGAGGGCTTGTGTGTCTGTGATCTCCTTGTCTCTGGAGGGGCTGCATGGGACGAGATTAGGCTGGTCCAGCTTTTCGGGGGGCATTTGGCGGAGAGGGTTTGATCCCTCCTGTTATCTAGGTGTGCAGGTCCAGACATGTGGGTTGGGGCACCTCTACCAGGACCAGCGTCAGGGTGGGTGACCTCCCGTATTCTCCGGCAGCAGTACGAGCCTGGGCCAGACTGTGCCTGGGTTTGGCGCTTGGGCCTCCACCTGAGGGTTGCACTATTCCTCTGGAAGGTGGTCTGGGATCGTCTTCCGACAAGAGTAGTACGTAGTGGACGTGGTCTGACAATTTTCTCAGTATGTAGGGATTGTGGTGTAGACAAGACAGTGGATCATGCCTTGTTCCAGTGCACATGGGCTAGGGCGACTGGCAGGGATCCTGCGGGAGGTTCGGGGCCGGAGGAACCAGATTTTACAAGCCATGCACCGATGTTCGGAGTCCCCACTGCTCCGCCAGGAGGCAGCTCTTTGCATGTTCTACCAGATTTGGCTGGCTAGGAACGCTCGAACCTTTGGCGAACGCAGTATGTCGCCGAGACTTGTGGTGAAGAGTGCCCGTGTGCAGGCGTCAGAGATCAGTCACATCATACTTGTCAAAGGGACCTTCACAGGTCGGGACATCTAGGGTTCCCATTCTGCTTCGACAGCATCTCGTATAGTATTTTTCACCTGGGAGCCCCCACCTCCAAGTTTTCTCAAGGTCAACTTCGATGGGTCTGTCTTGGACGGAGGTACGAGGGGCAGCGCAGGTTTTATTATTCGGGACCCATCTGCCAGAGTCGTAGCTGCAGAGGGCAGTCAACTCTTCGACATATCAGTTCCGGGTGCAGAGTTGAGGGCCACTTGGACGGGCCTTCGTCACGCCCGGTATGTTTTATGGGCCAGTTCCATCATCCTGAAGGGGGACTCGGCCATGATCATCAGATGGATCTGGGGGGTCCAAGGGGTAACGGTTGCGTCCACCCTCTGCTTCGCGATATCTGGGCAATGGTGAGGGATGGAGGGGCCTTTCAGGCCAAGTATATCTTCCGTGAAGCTAATGGGGCCACGGACTGGGCGGCTGCTTATGTAGCCAGTCCCTCGGATAGTACCCTATGGGCTGGAGATGGGGAGTTGCCCTCGGCACTCCGAGGTATTTTGTTTTTTGATTTTATTGGGTGCATCCATGCTCGTTTGGTATGATCCACCCGTCTTAGCAAAAAAAAAAAATGATATAGTGGTGTTTGGTAAAAAATCGATAAGTTGTTTTTGGCTCTGTCAAAAAGATAAAAATGTCTATTTAGGAAAAGCCCTATTTTGGAGATTCTCCCCAAAAATGCTTTCTCACCAACGTCGAAAAGCAGTTTTGATTTTAATAAAATTTTTCTGATGACCAAAATGCCCACCAACAAATCTTATAATTATATCTCATATCATATCATATCATAATATATTATTATACAATAAATATAATATAATATAATATAATATAATATAATAATAAATTAATAGTATATTTTGTTATATTACATTATATTATAATATTATAATAGTACAAATATATTATATTATTGTAGTAATACATAATTATAATATAATATATTCTTATATTTATTATAAGCATAATGTCACATATTATTGCAATCATAATTTATTATTATTATTATAATAATAGTTATATTATGATAATATAAGATATGATTATTATAATAATATTATAATATATGATTAATAATATAATAGATTCTAGATTAGATTATACTACATTATATTATATTTTATTATATCATTATATTATAATATTATTATATATTTAATAGTCATGTAATATTATTATACTATAATATAATATAATCTATTATTAGATTAGATTCTAATCCATTATATTATATTATATTGCTATATATTATAATATAATATTATTATATTATATTATAATTTTAATTATAATAATATTATATTATGTTGTAGTAATATTGTACTATTAATAATACATTACTATATCATATCATATCATATTATGTTATATTAATACGCCATAGTATTCAATATTATATTACACTATATTATAGTAATATTATACAAAATAATAATATAATAATAATATTATATTGTATTATACTTTATTATGCAATATTCTTTATTGTCATTTTATTATACTAAAAGCACTTTCTCATTTTGATTACCAAATATATGTTAAAGTTTTATAGTATTCTAGAAATATAGTTACCAAACAAGAAATAGATTTTAATAAAAACTCTACTTCCAAAAACTCTACTTTCCGAAAGCTCTATCTCTAAAAATTCTAAAGGTTTAATGCTAATAGCAATCCCAAACAGGGCCTAAGTTTGATAGAATCTAAGCAGGTAATCTGAGCATGTGAGAATCTCATGACTTTTGTTAAG
The DNA here is from genome assembly GCF_051530095.1 of Phoenix dactylifera. Lineage (NCBI taxonomy): Eukaryota > Viridiplantae > Streptophyta > Magnoliopsida > Arecales > Arecaceae > Phoenix > Phoenix dactylifera. Next base: position 19,914,928 of record NC_143202.1, on the reverse strand, counting down.
ATTGGGCAGAGTGTAGTTGTGAAATCACATAAAATATGGAGATCTAGGCTAAATAGAGAGAACTCGGCTATAATGTGGATAAACATACCAAAATATCAAGTCTTGGCCATAAAAGATGGCCAATAGAAAATTGAGACTAATATACCAATCTCAAAAATTCCTAAACAGAAGATCGTATTGTAGGCCAAATAAAATGATGGCTAGTACAAACCAATGACCGATAGAATATGATTATCAATCTAACAGTTGCAAAGTAGTTGTGTTTATAACACACATAATGGGAGGATGGTTGATGGCGGTTACCATAAACACTAGGAATATAATTCAAATGTAGAAAGTAACCATCGGATTGGATGGTTGTAGTATGTGAGGACAATTATTATAAATAGTAATATTGGATCTCATAAAAAATATTTTTCAACAATCAATCCAATCATATTATTTTATCTAAATCTTAATTTTTTTTCTACAAGTAGACACAACTTAAATTTTTCCGCCGTAACCCAGTGCGATGCTCTTTCTATTGTAGCCTAATGCTACAATCCTAGCCACTTCCACCTTCTATGAACGATAATATAATAATCGTGAAAGTCCTTGAAGGTATGGTATTTGAACCACGCTACTTTCTATCCTCTCTTTGATCAATACTTTTCCGACTAGTCCAAGCCAGTGACGTACTATGCACATGTTAACCCTTTGCCCAGACAAGCTTGATGGTATACCCTTCATCAACCAAGCTCACTCGGACGGAATAGAAAGGGCAGCAGCGCCACTAAGGTGGTAGCGCAGTGGAATTGGGCCTTACTTCCAACCAAGTACTTCCAAGTTCGAAACGCGCGAGCGTCGATTAAATTATGGAGACCGGATGCTCCCTGCTTGGACACGGAATTTGAGAGGGCTTATTGGTCCGCTGATAATCTTGGTGGTGCTAGGTGTGATGTACTCACACGAAGGTTCGCCCATCGGTGGGGAGAGTATGAGTAAAACCAGCCGGGATGCCCAACACACGGTCATTTCTGCCCGTATCGAACATTCTCTTGGCGGGATGGAGGCTGCTACGTGGGATTGGGCTTGTCCCTTCCTCTCCCTTTCTTCCAGCACACACAAAAAAAAAAAAGAAAAAAAGAAAAAAAAGAGGCAGCAGCACCCTACTCAAGGTGTTATGATGTGACAAAGGCCATTATTTCAGACTATGGTAAAGACACCACCTCCCATTCCACTTCTTCCCGTCCTTGTATAGAATATTCAAGTTGGCATCACCTAAAACAAAGCATATCAATCATATAACATAAATAATAATATTTTTAATTAAATAGAATTGCAGTAATTTATGTCCTATCTTGGATGCGCATTTGTTTATTAACATGTCAAAACACACGCGCACACAATTTTTTTGCTATACCTTCTCCTCCCCGAACATTGCATATAGCCATATACTATACCTTTTGCGGCTCTCCAGACAGGCAAACTTACATTCAGGACCATTTGGAGGAATGCAGGTTAAGCGAATAGGAAATGAATGTCTCTCCTAATTAAGTCATGACACCTTCCCCTCATTTCCCTTTTTTTCATCTCAGAAGGGAACCAGGGAAGCTAATGTTACTGATAAATACCCTTTGCATTAGAAAAAAAAAAGAAGAAGGGTTCAAATAAAATTGCAAGGTCAATGTTTCTGGAAGGTCAGGATGCATTAAGGGCATCGAGCTGCCGCTGGAGATCCTCAAGATCATCTACCACAGGGCACGCCTCTCCAACCACCAGTGACTCCGGATATTTGCCGGCACTTGGGAGCTCGTGGATAAGACCTTCTGGAAGAGCATCATCTGCATGTGTTTGAGAAGAGGTGCAGGAATGAGAAAGAGTTAAACCAAGAAAAGAGAAAATAGAGGCCATGCCATGGAAGAAAGATCACCTGATGCACTGCAACCATTCGATATTTCCATCTTGCTATTATCAACAACACTGTATAAACAAGTACAATTAGTGTAACATGAAAAACTGCAGTCTTGTAAGGAAAAACCTATGAGAACTTTTAACATGAAAAAGTGATGTGATATTGCAGATTTTAGGAAGATTACAATTTAGAACATAAATATAAACTGCGCAACACATAATAGCAGTCTAATTTTATCTGCAAGCTGAAGCATGCATTATCCCATGAGCAAACCTAACAACATATAAGGTCTGATATTTTGTATCACAAGATGTGGCAGATGGATGCCAAGATGTCCAACTCAAAAGTTGATATCCATTGAACTATGCTAACTATATATACATGCAATATTCTAGGCTAATGTAATGGTGTAGCTAAATTTATTCGGCTGTCTGCATCAGTCGAATTAATATAAAAATCATCTTTATCGTTGTTTATGGAAAAGAATTAAGATCTCCAGCAGCAGTTTGTTTAAAGATGCTAATAATACTTTCATAATCTAGCGTCCGGCTAGCTATACATTAGTGGAATGCAGAAAATAATATGAAATCCTCCCATCTACTAATATCAGCAATAGCAGCTCCTTCATATCGAGACTTGCTCAGCTAAGCTCCCAGGAGAATTAAAATAATATACCTCATTTTCCATGCCTACTAAATTTTAGTTTTCTTTTGGCAATAAGGTGGTAGTGATTTTGAAGGTTCTTCAATATCATTCTCTCCTTGCCCGAGTATCACTGTAAAGAAAGGGATGCATTGACCCCCACCAAAATTCCACATGTATTAGGTTTCAGCTTTCAAGGCAGTGTCAGTGAGTTTTTCGTTAATCTATTTGCATCAACAGAAGACCATGTTTGTTTGAAATTCAATGCATGACAAAAAGCAATTCACAGCCATTAAAGAAGGTTATCTGACAGTTTCAAAAATCTTCAAATTGGAGTGCAACCAGACAAACATGGTTACTTGTTATTACTTGATGACATTTAATTAATTTGAGAATTAGATTAGTAAGAGCATGTATTAGTTCCTTATGAACTCGATATTTGCCTTATAATCTTAATGACAGATTATCTGGGTTAGTATCACATGCAGCATCTTGATATAGACAACAGTTTCAAACTACTATTTTACATGCAAACTTGTCTATACCTGTCCTACACCAGGATATGACATGAATAGAGACATGTCAGATATGCCAGATCACAGACCAGAAGATGTCCATTCAGATGATATGCAACAAGATGAATGACCTGTTGTGATTTCGATTATTTTTGTGTATCATGGACTAGTCACATATGATTGCACTGACTGATACCATAGTGTATCAGTGCATATAGCATAAGACATGCATCAAAATAGTCAGCTTGGCTGTAAGTTCTCAGTAACAACAGCAGAAAAAGCAGAACCCACTCATCAGGTTTAGTTCCTTGGAACAACCTTTTTTCTTCCAAACAAAAACACCATATTCTCTACTAAAATCAACCTGGTTTGATTCAAACAGGGACTTGAGAGGGTGTATCTAAAGCAAGGTTTTATGTGTCAGTCCATGCTGAGATCCATGTCAGCCTGCACATTCCCTGTTGGGCCAATGCTGGCACCCAACACTAGGTTGGTACTGACTAAGGAGCGTGCTTGTCTGCATCGACCCATGCCAGTTCAGCACAGGTTGCTATTGCTCAGGACGGCACCATATGAAGCCTGAAGGGCCCCTCACATCCTTTCTTTTCTTATTTAGGTGCGGCATGGAGCCACCAGACAGCATGACCCATGGCAGCAGTACTTAACTACTTGATTTGAAGTGAACTTCTGGATTGATGATCTGTTGCTTCAAGTTCATGGTTTGTTTGAAAAATTATTTATGTTATTTAAATAACTCTTCTCTTCTCTTATGAGAGATAGACGCTCTCTCTACAACCAATTCTCCTTAAGAATAAAGGCATTCCCTGATCGTAGACCACCCTTACCTTTACTTTTTAAGTCCTTTGATACACAAGGAACTGTCTAAAAGTGAAAGGCATCCTTGGTAGGTGTCCAAACGAACATTACTAGGTGATTGGGGATAGGTAGGCGCAATTAATCGGTAATCGGGAATTTGTTAAACACTATCTGTATAAATCGATCCATGATTAAATCAAGCAAAGGATTTAATGGATTTAGAATTTAAGAAATGGGTCGGAAATTAGAAATAACCATGCCAAACCCTTCCAAATGGGATTAAATGCTTATAAGTTGAGACCATGTGAAGTTTTCTTCAAGAGAAGATACGACATCAAGCAAAAAAACAATTGTACCCAAAAAAAAGGTAAAACCAAAACAAACTTTTTCTAAATCTAATACTTTTTTGTCACATAAAAATTGTTAAGCAAGAAAAAAATTTCTAAAAATTAATTATACTAGCATATATGTCAGTTTTATCTAGGTTTGGCTTAACCTATTTGCTAACAATCAACCATAACCATGAAGACATGGGAAGTGGACAAAAGGAACCTAAAATTTACTAAAACAGGCACAAAAAATGTGAAGAAATACAAAAAGGCACCTAAATCAGAGATAAAAAATCTCTAGTGGACAGAAATTAGTGTTTAGACAGGCTGAATATGAAACTAGAGCAAGAAAATCCAGAAATGTTAGAGTACATAAATTACGTAAGTTTAAAGTATTTTCAGAGGCAAGATAGAAAGCCCTACCTTAATCTTAAATACTATAAAAGATTCAATAACTTATGTCAAGAAGCATTTTAGACCCTTAGATTTAGATGGAATAATCTCAAATATTCAAAGTATTTCCTATACATGAGTCCCTTCTCAAATTCCCAAATTGGTAGGGCATAGATCAGTTACAGCTTAATACCTTTCTTTGAATCTTCCGTGACCCTCGTTAACAGCAAATCATCTTGGAATCCTCTTCCTGTTCCTTAATCCTTTTAAACTCCCATACCTTCTCCAATTCTCTTGCCTACAGCAAGTCATCCTGGCATCCTCTTCCTCTTTCTTAATCCTTCTGGACCCCCTTCTTCAATTTTCTCGCCCAAGGCTTCCTATCTTTTGATGCAAAAAAACAAAAGAAAGAAGAAAATTTGTTACCACCTTCCTCTTTCTCAGTTCCATGTCCAAGAGCTCAGCCCAATTTCTACTCCCCTCCCTCTCTTAAATGCAAGCCCAAGGTTTCCAACCCAACACCTAATCTCCACCTTCCATAATTAGTTAATCCCATAACCAAGTCCCTTGTGCAACTCCAGGGATTCTTTCCTTCTCCTGTACCTTGTAGCCCAAGTGTTGACCAGACTTGTGGCCCATTAACTACACTGGAAGTTTGATCAATAAGATGAGTCTAACACTGCAAAAACAAACAAGTCGCCCATTGATTATATTATATAACTTCATATTTTCAGTTATCAGTTCATAGGCAATGGGCCTAACAAAATCCATTCATATATTTTGTAGTTCCTGTGTAGATTCTTAATATTGTTTAGTCCATGTTGGATGGACATTATAGCTTGTTTAGGCCTATTATTTGAATGCATAAGTTGGTCAAACTAAAGCCCAAAATCACATCCCCCCCCCCCCCCCCAAAAAAAAAAACACGCACACACAAAAAAGAGAGAGAGAGAGAGAGAGAGAGCGCACATGCACACGAGAGAGTCTAAATCCCATGCATTGCACTGTCATAGTGGGAACTTTTCATTCCCACCAAGAACGACAAGAAATTTTCAAGAAGAAACTAATACACCAATGTCCAGTCAACATGTCAAACAGAATTGTCAAATCCTTTAGCAACCATACTCAAAATAGTTCAAAGCTTTTGTCCGTAACTCCTGTAACTTGAAAACCAAAATTCTTGATATCTATTAAACACTAAATAAAAATTTAATTTTTCTTTCATTGGTATTTTAGTTCAAAGTGCATTGGCACGTGCACTTTTACTAGTCAGATTAAATTGGACAACATCAAGTTTTTTGACCACAGACCTTTAAATGTGTTGTTGCAATGATAACAAGACTACATTTAGAAGTATGGAAGGGTAATTCTATCCATGGTTCACCGTACCAGCCCGAACCGAGCGGTATAAAGCGTACCATACCATACTGCTTTGGCACTGGTACCCGATATGGGAGACGTATCCACCCTTGATATGCCAAAAAGACCACATACCGTATTGACACAATACTAGTGTGGCACCAGTACATGGTCCAATACCTATAAACAACAATAAGTGATTGAAACCTAGCATAGTCAGGATGACAGCAGAAAGCACAGTAAAGCTGTGGGGCACGATTCACTTGCTAGGACTTGTTGTCACTGAACGTGGTGACACAGTAAGGATTAAGGGATACAAGCCTAGATAGGAAACCTACTAAAATTCTTCCCATAGCCCTTCATCCTATTAAGTTCATTAGCTCTTTCAAAAAATGAAAAATTTAAGATTGAAAGGGCGGCATGATAAGTTTTGACCCAGCTATTGGATTAGAAAACAAATGCACAATTCTCAAAAATAGTTCCTGAAGTTGTCATATAAAGCCCTTCGATCATGGATATGGAGTTTAATACCATGAAACTTGAAGAATAATCATGCACCCAAACATACAATTATGAAGATTTATGCACCCAAATGAGCATGATGCAGGAATGCATGTAGATTTAACTACAGGCACAGACTACTATAAAGAATGAAATAACACATCAGTGGGCAACATGATGAACATGTGCATACAGTAATGCATATACACCATAAATGTAGCATTGTGATCATCTATAACATTTAGGCATATGTGAATATTATTTGGTGAAAATATAGAATATAATTTTCCTCTTCAAAATAGAAAATCAATCTGTGTGAATGTATGATGATAGTAGGAGTGAAATAAGATTATTAAGAACAAGAAAGTACCTTATATTCCACTCATTATCCAAGTGAAGGGGCCCTTCTCTTACTGCTGATATTTCAACTTCCATCTTTGCCTTAGCTGCAGCATCTCTAGCTGGTTTTGTTTGGATGTATTCCTTCTGCACAATATATGTTGCCTTAGCCATAAGAGATGTACAATACAATGGGAAGCACATGGATTTTAATACTGCAAAATGCTAATTCATGAATAGGCAGCATGCAAATTATATACCTGTCGCTCAACACATGCCAAGTTTGAACACTGTGGATTTGGTCTCATTTCCATGGTTGGAAAATAATCTTCAAGTGAATTATATCCCTGCATGTAAATGATGTTATGAAATTCAGATAGAGAAAGCTCTAATATCAATACCTCATAGAAATTGCATAATTTTCCAATTAATTTAGCTTTTGCTGATTGCCAGTGAGTTTAACAATTTCTATTAGGCATTCATAGATTAATTCATATGCTAAAACTGCAGATTTTTAACTCAGAAAAACAAGCTATGTAACATATGAATGCTGATAAAAAGACTTACAACACAAAGTTGCAGTGATGGTGATAAAAGAGCTACATAAGTACAAGAATTTATGTACAAGTTGATTATGGATTAGTTTTTCAAGAGCTGAATTTACCAAATAAGGAGAAACTTGCCCAAACTTCAGCAAGTATTTAAGTGCATTCTGAACTAGGAGACCAGCAACAACCCCCTGAATAGACAATGAATCTCCAGTTAGCATATATTGGATAAAGATACCAATGCTAGCACAGAATGAACAACTTGTCCAAGAACAGCTGATCATAAATCATACCATGAAATGGAAAATCATCATCACCACATCAGAAAAACAGAAAAAGAGAATGAAAAATATGACACACATACAACATTTATGTTTAATCTTTCCACAAAATAAACAGACAAAAATCTGTCAGAATATTACACTTATTAGTAAAAGTTCAGAAGCTGCAAAAGAAAATTATTACCATGACAATAAAATATATTATCAAGGTCACTAAATCAACTCTTACAAAAAAAGGCAATTTCATTATGTTTTGGTGAAAATATAGGTAATAAATTAACAGGTTGCAAATTTAAGTCCAATGCAAGAAAAATTGAGTTCGGAACCATGAGTAAGAATTTGTAGCAGATGCTGAGATTCTTGTTTTCCATAATAGGCAGAACGGTTATAGATATACTAAAAAGTATAGGAAAACATTGCAACAGCACTAATTTTTTTATGTGAAAAAATAACAGTTTGTCACAATCAAACCATAATAGCCAATAACATCATTATACTCCACTGATCAATTTTATCATGGCAATTGACATAATAGCTGAATGACAAGAAATTAAAATTGAGGGTATGATTCAAATTCTGGAGACAACAAATGGAAGATGATGGAAGAACACAGAACATTTCCAAATGAGAAAAAAATAAATAAACACCTCTATGAATGTCATAAGAACAATATTTTGCATAAAAATAAGCATATGGGCCAAAGAAAAATCCCACATTGCAATGCATCCTAAAATTCCTGCCAAATTAGTAGAATTAATCTCTGACTTAAAATGCAACTAAAAACAACATATGCTACTCCCGGAGAAAAGTTTTTGTAACTTAAGGAAAGTATTTCATGGTGGTGAATGTGTTAAGATCCATATGAAGGGAAAAGCTAAACGTATGGATTATTAGCCAGAAGGCCCATAACCCCTCAGATGTTGTATATTCATTCAATGCATTTCACATGTAACAAATTTACACAACTATGCACAACCCTGTAAATATAAGCCTCCTATCTTTCAAGTTTTGCATGAAGAGCTTTGCTTAGTAATTGACACTAATCCATATGGGATCCATGTTTTCAAACATAAGTGGGTTATACGTGGATCCAGAAAGCTGTTCCTATGTGGATGGCACAAAGATTGCTAGTTGAGGTATCTCAAATATCCAATGAAATCCATAGAGAATCATAGACTAGAACTGTCTGAATGGGTGGTAGGTAAATTGGTTATATAAACAACCCAACATACAGAATTGAAGTTGATGTCACGTTCTCATGTAAGGAATGTGCTCAAAGTACTTGGATACAAAAAAAATATAACATACAACTACATGTACATAAATATGCAACAGTTTCTCTAGCCAATACTCCCTAAAGTTTATATGCTAAGAATGAAAATACAACACTTCCTATCATAAGTTGGACAAATAACATATAGGATCGCGAGACAACTTCTAAAAATATCATAATTTTAACAGAATGATTTTGAAAAAATTAATAGTTGCTTCTTGAAATGAAAATGAGCCTAGAACACCTTGACTGTTATTTTTTTTTCCTAACAAAAGTGAAACAAAGAAGACAAGTAAGAAGGTAAGAAAAGTCTCTTACCATGGTTGTTGGCAAAGATGCAGCACAAACACCTTCTCGCTTGAGCGTACGTTCATCCACTCCAGATGCTACAACCTATAACATATTAGACTTTTATCAACATTTTCATGCAGTCCAACGATACAAATAAAAAAGCAGTTTAATTTTCACTTGGATCTTCATCAGAGCATACAGAGAGATGACTCTTATGTGAATGAGACATCACATTAATTTCAAGTTCATTCAAAACATCAAATAGTACAATTCACATAAAAGGACTGACATATTAATTATGCAACCAAGATCATAGTGATCCTCCTGAGAGGATAAAAAAAAAGTTGGGTAGAAAACTGAAACAATGAAAGATTACCAGTGTAATGAGAGCCTTCAATGGGAGATAAAAAACAATATCCTAGGTGGACCATTTCAATATGTAGAAATTTAACATCCCCATCCATATTCTGGCATCTAAATATTAACAATATTGAGCAATAACTAAGGGTCCACAGAAACAAAAGACTCACAACGATGAGAATGCAAATAGTTTATGCAGTTTTTCAGCTCTTGGTCTATCTGAACAATCAATTGTCAGCCTATTAGCCAAACCAAAATGAGATACAAAACCTGAGAAGCCTCAAAAACTATCCTACCAAATATATTTCAGCCTCCGTAAAACATAAGCAACATTTAGGTTTTAAGCAAACTCCAAAAATTCATCATCCTATAGTTCTTCACCTGGACATTAGAATTAGAAGAAGTGGTGGATGAACCAACCCAAAGGTCCTTGAAAGGGTTACTCAACAGTCCCCACCACATGGGTCAAAATTTCCACATGCTGCATCAGCCATCCAATGTAGGCGTTACCAACAGCCTTTCCACCTATATTTTCAGGGATATACTCATATTCATCACATCATTTTGCACGTGCATGTCTGGATTCCACATTTGAATCTCTACTGACCCTCATGTTCAAGTATGCATTTGTGTACCAATCTAAGATTTTTCTTTTTCCCTTTTCCATAATAGGCAGTAGATACAAGTACAACTAGTGAAATGCTAAGATATAGCAGCTTAACATTTGTGTTAATGATTCTCGTGAAGACTAGACTATAGTTCTCTAGACGATCTAACGTTGACTTAATAATAGTGATCTACCTTGTGTTTGTGATAAGAATGTTGATTTTGATCAGTTGTCTAGTTTTTATGATAGAAGAACGCTTCCAAAGTTGTGTTTTTTAGTTTTTTATAAAACTTCTCCTGCACTATATTATCACCGTATAATGAGGTTGTTATGCCTAGAGTTCTTTAGTAAGACAAGTCAATTAGAACTTCCATAAAAATCACCAATTTTTGCTTACTGAGCAGTTCTGCACACATGTAATATACACAGGTGCACATATATGCATGTACGAAGTTCAATGAGAATCCTCAAAAATCATTTTGTATACCATGGTGATGTCTTAGAGTGGTAGTAAATAGTATTAAGTTTTGGACCACGATGCACTCACACTTGAGAATTCTGGGTTTATTGACCAGCAACTTTACATATTCTAAATGAACTTTCAGTAAGTATTTTGCCTATAATAAATCCAAGAAATTAATGATTTAAGGGTTGGGTTCATACCTACACTCATATTATAATATAGGTAGGTTTAAAGTTATATCAGACCTCATTTTTTGATTACTTCATTAAATAAACAGAAACAACAATATATGTATCCTTGTGGTAACCATACGCTGCCTAATCTACACTTTTTCGCCTGTTCAACAATTGTATTAGCATCGCTATGTGACACAAGTAACCATCCCAACTATTTCATAGCAACCAAACTCACATTTCTGGGATGCCTACAGTTCCTGACAAGCATCTTTCTCCACTCCTTTACCATATAGCTTTTTCCCCTAGTCATTTATCAAACTATCAGCAGTTTAATAGAGCAGTAGCATTTATATCTATCAGCCATCTACTAATTGGATGGTGATTTATTTATATCAATCTTGATGATTTCCTCCTGAAGATGTTGAATTTAGTGAGCAATCACTTTACAAATTTCAGAAAGAATTTGTATATAATACACTCAAACATGAGATGAGTGAGAGTTCAGTCCATCTCTACACTAGTAGAAGTTATTGATGGATGCCAAAAGCTCGCTGTTCAGTTATCTATAGAAATAAACCATAATCCTGGACATAACCATCAAGCTTCTTGTAACATTTGGAATCAAGCTTTATGAATCATCCTTTGTCATACATTATTATATGGTGCTAACTGCTAACAATGATGTTATTTCCGTGTTACACAAAAGAGGCATGGATCATATTTTGTAGTTACAAAAAATATCACAACATGTTACTCTGTCTGCATTTTGACCCTTTTTCCTATGTTCAACATCCACATTAGCATGGCCACAAGAGACCTGTTTATGCCAACAATCTTTTAGCCTACACTTTGTAAAACCTTATTACACTGATATATTGAGATATCATCTTCATTGATACCAAATCTCTGCAGCAGTTTAATGTTTTCATATCTCTCAATCATCCAATTACCGATTGCACAATACTATTTTGATACATCATTTCATCATTCCATGACATAAACACACGCCCACACTACACCCAGGTGTGTAAAAGAAAAAAGGATAAAAGAAGGATCATATTTTGCTTTTCTACCTGTCAGAAAAACATCATTCAGATTATCATAGCAACTCTTAATCATGGATTTAGGTAGGTCCTCATGGATTTAGGTAAGTCGAAACTTTTAAGAAGATCTCTCTGACTTCATTTGTGGAAGCATCAGATAGAATAAACACCAAGACTACTACATACTTAGCAATTTGCCGTCCATGCTTGGAGGTGATTCCTGCTACACCCCTCTTCCAGCTTCAAGCCTAGAAAATCAAACCTTAATATAAGTTCTAAAGCTGCAAGAGTTTTCTTAGACACAAGAATTTATCCCTTGATAGGCATAACTAGCAAGGTTGGAGAATTTTATTGCTGATGCTGATGGTATAGAGCCTGTTAAAAATGATTGACAGATACTGTTTCATAAATCCATCTACTAGGTCAATAGAGGAAATGTTGATCATTATTTTAATTTTCTTGTTAAATTACCAGCTCACAAATTTTCCACATACTTACTCAGCATTCTCTTAGATCTTACTTGTTAACAAAACACTAAAAAGAAATGCTTAAGCAAACATATTACCTAGACTCATGCCTCCAACTTGAAGGAACCATGTCAATAATTATCAGCAAGTTGGATATGTTAGAAACTTCAGATACCTCTGTTTGCATGTTCTAAAGATGGTGAAGAGTCCGACTTTCAAGAGCAAGTCAAACACAAATCTCAAATAAATCCTACCAGAATGGCAATAGAGACAGACTTTTGACATTTCCAGAGCATGGTTAAGAGTGGAGGTTAGACATTAATAACTTTGTAGAAGGTCGCATATTTATAGCCTCAGATAATTTTGGAGTTAGGGTAAGGAACATGTATTTTAACAGCAGAACAATCAGTAACCTAACCTTTCAGTTTTCTTGGAGCATCTAAACAATGGCACACTATCTATCATGCTAGAATCCTCATTCATCATGCTTGATGCCAATGCTCTTTAGGTATAATAAACAATAGCATCTGAACAATCTTAAGTTTCAGATTTTACACTTGTTGACCATCTTTCAAGGTACATGGAAGCAATCTTTATTTTCAAGGATTACGCTTTCCTACATACTTACCAAATAGGTCAAACTAGTGAAATGTTTAATATCAAGAGGGGCATATGCTGATATGAATTATTAATTACTAATAAGTTAGTTTCTAACAACAAAAGAAACAAATTGCCAATTAATAGAAATTAAACAAATGCCATCTTCAAAAATTTCCTATCACAGAATATGATAAGAACTGGTACCAATCTAATCCAATTTAGAAATTTGATAATATGTCCAATGTTGATCTCTTTCATGTTAGGGTTTCCCAGTGCCCTAGGGCGCAGCGGAAGATACGGGATTATAAAATTTTCTTACAAAACCCATTATATGAAACCCTAATAAGCCAAGATCACCTTAATAGTATAACCAAATAATGTAGAAAATATAATCTTGGTATAGAAGAATACCTATCACGCTATATCCAATATGTCTGAAGATGTCCTAAGGTGCCCAAATGTTCACCCTCCGATGTTGATCCACACAGGAATGGGTTCAAGACTCTAGCTCCACCAAAACTTGATTCTAATTGTTCAATCCTTCCAAAAGATTTAATTGGCTGATTTTCCTTCACTTCTTCCTTTCTACCTCTAAAACATTCACTAGCCTTTTTGTCCTAAAGAAGACCCTCTTGTCTTGGGTTAGGACAAAAGAGAGAGGCTTGTAAGAAAGAAGGGATAAGGGAGAGAGAAAGAGAGGCTTTTTCTTGGATGATCTTTAGAACCCCAAGGCACCTCCTATTTATAAGAGATGGAGGGATGCATCATAAAGGGATGCATCCCATCCACACACCTCATCATGATGAGGCATGTGCCAAGAGATGCATCCCATCATGATGGGGTGCTAAGGAGAAGGGTGTATCAACTTCTTTCTCACATCTCCCTCTTAAATCCTGATGATCCAAGGGCCCAAATGCAGTGAACCAAAGCCAATGGTCCAGATCTAGGTGCCATCTAATGGTCCAGATCAAGACATCATCATCCAGGGTGCCATCCAATGGTCCAGAAGTAAGATGCCATCACCGATGGTCCAGATTCAGGCGCTGAGCAACGGTCCAGATCTTTCATCCAGAGAGCCATCCAGTGGTCCAGATTCAGGCGCTGAGCAACGGTCCAGATCTTTCATCCAGAGAGCCATCCAGTGGTCCAGATTCAGGCGCTAACCAGTGGACCAGATCCTTCATCCAGGAAGCCATCCAATGGTCCAGATGAAGGCGCCAACCAGTGGACCAGATCCTTCATCCAGGAAGCGATCCAATGGCCCAGAAGTGAAGGCCCTATCAAACCCAACCCAATTGGGTTTAACCAACTTAAAGAAAACATTAAACCTAATCAAATCAGGTCTAATTAAAGCCAAATGGGTTTCAACTCTTGGCTAACCCATATTAGGTCATGATCTAATCATATTAGATCAACCAAATCTAAGAATCATATTCGAATTTAATTTGAATCAGGAGCTAGGGTTTGCAACACGTGCTAGCATGTTCATCTTGCAAACATGATCTAATCCAATTAGACCCTTGATCAATTCCCTTGTGTGTGACCCATTGGGTTCCTTATCTTAGCCAGCAGTAGGTGCAGGTGCAAGTTGACCTAACCTGATTAGAATACCTCTAATCCAATTTAGGTTCAATTTAGTGCTAAACCTGACTTAGCAATCAGAACCTTTCTGATGCTTTGATCTAATCAAACTCTTTGATCCGATCAACCCACAAGACATGATTGACGTCTAGCAACGTATCATGTCTACCCGGAAGATGAGGAATGTATTGGACAAATCCAAACATACCCTTCAGTGGAAAGTTACTGTGCAATTCAATCCCTCAGTCATACTACATCCTGAATAAGTGCTCGAGTATGGATCAATATCAAACTCAATCACTTATTCATGTCTCTCTCAATCTTTTATATGATAATTCAAACAATGAAACATTAGAAACTCTTTCTAATATTCATTTTGCTTTGATCAAAGGCTTCGTGAATCATCATAAGATTAGAGTAAGTAGGATGTTACCTTCTCTTACTAGAAGTGACTGATTCCTTGTTGACCTACTCACAACCTTCGTACAAAATCCACCATATCCAGAATACCCCGTACACAACGCAATGTCGTGAATGAGGGTAAACCAAAATATAGCTTCAAGTGCACAAGGTACCATGGTGATCTCAGGTCTAAGGATCACTTGCACAACTCCCACTATGAGAACCATCTTTTGATAATTAAGTAAGAATCCATAAGATGTTCTCATGGCTAGTCATTTCAGTGAACTCATTCCTCTAATGAGCACCCACATCTTTGTATTAGTGTCTCACACAAGTGATTGTGAGATCAATCACCCTCTACATTGAGCATACATAAGATGTGCCAGTCTTTCCGGTAATATTGATCCCCGACTCAATATACCAATTTGACTGGAAATATTCTAAATTAGGATTTTAGGATTTTAGGTCTCACTGGTATAATCTCATCATAACCCTAAAATCAATGTCCTAATTTATGGGGTTCATCATCCAATAATAAAATAGATAAGCAGCAAATGATGAAACACAATGCCTTTATTGATATATATCGAGTGTCAAAGTACATGATTTGGAGGATTACAAAGAGAAACCCATCAAATGATTGGCTTATAGGGCATCTACTCTTTCAATCTCCCACTTGCACTAAAGCCAATCGCCCTTATATTTTAACCCCATACAATCGAGGTGACGATTGAATTGCTGCTGTGGTAGAGCTTTAGTAAATGGGTCTGCTATATTGTTCTTTGTGTCTACTCGTTCAATCTTGACGTCTTGTCTTTCGATTATCTCTCGAACAAGGTGGAAGCGTCTCAAAATGTGCTTGGATCTATGATGAGACCTTGGTTCCTTAGCCTGTGCAACTGCTCCAGTGTTATCGCAATAAACTGGGACTGGTCCGACAATCTCAGGAACTACACCCAGCTCTGTGATGAACTTCTTCATCCAGACTGCTTCCTTAGCAGCTTCACTAACAGCTATGTATTCTGCCTCAGTAGTTGAGTCAGCTACAGTTTGCTGTTTGGAACTTTTCCAACTCACAGCTCCACCATTCAAAGTGAAGATATATCCAGAGATTGACTTGCTATCATCTGGATCAGATTGAAAGCTAGAATCTGAATAGCCTTCTAGTTTCAATTCTGATCCTCCATAAATCAGAAAAACATCTCTAGTCCTTCTCAAGTATTTGAGAATGCTTTTCACAATTTTCCAATGATCCTCCCCGGGATCTGCCTGAAATCTACTTACCATACCTAAGGCATAAGCTACATCAGGCCTGGTACATAACATAGCATACATGATCGACCCTACTGCTGAAGCATAGGGAATAGAACTCATTCTATTCCTCTCTTCAGATGTCTTAGGAGACATCTTCCTAGAGAGTTGTATGCCATGTCCTATGGGTAAGAAACCTTTCTTACTTCCATCCATGCTGAACCTCTTCAGCACATTATCAATGTACCTAGACTGGGACAAACCTAGCATCCTTTTAGATCTATCTCTATAGATCCTTATACCAAGTATATAGGATGCTTCACCCAAGTCTTTCATGGAAAATTTCTTTGATAACCAAGTCTTGACCGATTGCATCATTGGAACATCATTTCCAATGACCAATATATCGTCCACATATAATATCAAGAAGACAATAGCACTCCCATTAGTCTTCTTGTACACACAAGGTTCATCTATATTTTTAATGAAGCCAAACTCTTTGACTATCATATCAAAATGGATGTTCCAACTCCTAGATGCCTGCTTTAATCCATAAATGGATTTCTTAAGCCTACATACTTGATTTGCTCTCCCTTTTGAGACAAATCCCTCTGGCTGTGTCATATAAACCTCTTCCTCAAGGTGACCATTAAGAAAGGCAGTTTTGACATCCATCTGCCATATCTCATAATCATAGTATGCAGCTATAGCAAGGATAATCCGAATAGATTTGAGCATAGCTACTGGCGAAAAAGTTTCATCATAATCAATGCCTTGTTTTTGCCTGAAACCTTTTGCCACTAGCCTGGCCTTGTAGGTTTCTACTTGGCCATCAGCTCCTATCTTCTTCTTGTATACCCATTTGCACCCTATTGGAATCACTCCCTCAGGTGCATCAACCAAAGTCCACACTTGGTTTGTATACATAGAATCTATCTCGGATTTCATGGCGTCTAGCCATCTGTCAGAGTCCCTACTCTTGACAGCTTCCG
Source organism: Phoenix dactylifera (assembly GCF_051530095.1). NCBI lineage: Eukaryota > Viridiplantae > Streptophyta > Magnoliopsida > Arecales > Arecaceae > Phoenix > Phoenix dactylifera. The sequence goes on along the minus strand of NC_143202.1, from coordinate 19,897,805 downwards.
AATAGGTCAGAGGGTCATCGTTATCAATGATGTGGGCTTCATCATTCTCAATGATAAATCCATACCTCTTAGGTGCATTTCGCACTCTTTCTAACCTTCGGAGAGGAGTAGTGTGTAGTGGTTGTACCTCTTCCATGGGTACATCTGGTTGAGGATTATTATGTGTCTCACCTTGTAGGTCTTGAACTTCATCAAGTTCAATTCTTCTATCCTTGCCTTTTTCTAAGAAAAACTCTTTTTCCAAGAAAGTGGCATGCCTAGCAACAAATACCTTTTGTTCGGTAGGATCATAGAAGATATATCCTAAACTGTCTTTAGGATAACCTACAAATATACATTTGTCCGATCTAGCACTTAGCTTATGTCCAAAATTTCTTTTGACATAAGCATGACAACCCCATATCTTAAGATACTTAAGATTAGGTTTCTTTCCTTTCCATATCTCATATGGAGTGCTAGATACAGACTTAGATGGTACTCTATTTAATACTAATGCAGCAGTTTCTAGGGCATGTCCCCAAAAGGAAATTGGAAGATTTGTGAAGCACATCATGGACCGTACCATATCTAATAAGGTACGATTCCTTCTTTCAGCTACACCATTTAATTGTGGCGTATATGGAGGTGTCCATTCAGAGAGTATACCCTTTAATTTAAGATAGTCTAAAAATTCACTAGAAAGGTATTCTCCTCCTCGATCAGATCGAAGGATTTTAATACACTTTCCAGTTTGTTTTTCGACCATACTTTGATACTCTTTAAATTTATCAAAGGCTTCGGATTTATGTTTCATTAGATACACAAAACCGAACCTTGATAAGTCATCAGTAAATGTGATGAAGTAAGAGTATCCATCTCTAGCTTGAGTTGACATAGGACCGCACACATCAGTGTGTACGAGTTCTAACAACTCACTTGCCCTTTCTCCATGTCCCGAGAATGGAGACTTGGTCATTTTACCCATAAGACAAGATTCACAAGTTCCTAATGATTCAAAATCATAAGGGTCAAAGAATTTATCTTTATACAACTTATGTAACCTTGTCTCACTAATATGACCTAATCGGTAATGCCAGAGGAGGGTATTATTAATATTTTCTCTTTTTTTTTTATTATCTTTGCCAATATGAAACATAACATTATTAAGACATAATACTAAAAGACCATTTTCCATAGTGCCATGACAATAATACTCATTAGATAAAGAAATAGAGCAACCATTGCTCTTTCCATTTATTTCGAATCCTTTCTTAAGCAACAAAGGAATTGAAATTACATTTCTAATAATTTTTGGCATAAAATAACAGTCTTCTAGCTTCAAGAACTTTCCGGAGGGTAGCTCCAGTATGTAGGTGCCAACAGCTTCAGCCTGGATGGATTCTCCTCCAGCGCCATATAGCTCGAAGTCACCTTTCTTCAGACTTCTAATTTTCTGCAGTCCATACAAAGATTTGCATATGTGAGAACCACAACCGGTATCCAATACCCATGAATTAGAATCAGAAGAACTTAATGTCATATTGGCATGTAATAAAAACATACCTTTTGATGCAACACTTGCATCAGGCTTCACACTTGCAAGAAAGCTCTTGCAGTTCCTTTTCCAATGCCCCGTCTTGCCACAGTGGAAACAGGTACCGGGTCCAGAGATTTTCTTTCCCTTCTTCTTTTTGATGCGACTCTTAGGGTTTAGTTTTTTCTTTGAACCCTTGTTGCCCGACTTCTTCTTTGAGCTCTCACCAACAAGAAGGATCGGACCCTTGTCCTTCTTGATGTGAGACTCTGCTGTTTTCAGCATATTTAGAAGCTCAGGCAGGGAGGAATTCAGTTTGTTCATGTGATAATTCACGACAAACTGCGAGAATGAGTCGGGTAGTGATTGCAGGATCAAATCCTGACTGAGCTCACTGTCCATAGCAAAACCAAGTTGACTTAATCGAGTGATTAAGTCTATAACCTTTAAACAGTGGTCTTGCACAGATGATCCCTCGATCATTCTAGCACGGAACAACTGTTTAGATATCTCATATCTAGCAGTTCTGCTCTGCTCACCATATAACTCCTTTAAGTTAAGGAGTATGGAGTGAGTATCCATGCTATCATGCTACCTCTGCAATTCATTATTCATAGAAGCAAGCATGATACATTTGACAGTCAAACTATCATTTTTCCACATACGATATGTGGCCAATTCCTCCTCAGTTGCATCTTCCCCTGCTGACCCTAGGTCAGGGGTTTCAAGAATGTAGGAAAGTTTTTCTTGTGTGAGAACAATTTTTAAATTTCTCAACCAATCCATATAGTTGGGACCAGTCAATTTGTTTGTATCTAAGATACCTCTAAGTGAGAGTGAAGATGCCATTTTTGCAGAATTAATCTATAATTACAAAGAACACTAATATAAGCAGACCAATCATGATGACATGTATTCAATCAGACAAGGACTTCTATCTAATTGTTACTCCCACTATTTTTATCGAATGTCATAACTCTCAAATATGATGAACGAGAAAATACTAATTTTCTTAGTGGGGTTGAGATCCAAATTCCTTATAAAAGACCTTGTGGGAATCACAACAAGCCCTTATAAGTTCAAAGGTGGGAAACTCTTTCCAATTGTATCCCATGCAATTCCCAACTTTATTCTGTCCTCTAGCACACATATAGTCTTGTGGGAATCACAACAAACTATTGTGTCTAGTTAAGTCAAACCCTTCATTTTTATACAGTCATATTTGAATAATGCTGCCCTTGTGGGAATCACAACAAGGCAACATATTAAAATATGCCATATGCATCATATGCACCAAGATATTACAATATCAATCCCTAATACTAGCCTTGTGGGAATCACAACAAGCTAGCGTAGATATTGACATAATAATATCTAAGCATGAAGGAAGGACCATTATAGTGTTATATCAGCAATTAGCTTTTCCATGGAGGTCAATCAAATAGTTGGCCAGGTAAGCAGATGGGAGGCTCTCCTTACTTAGTAAGGTCCTAATTAAATAACCACCTGTAGCCTCTTTCCTAGACACCAACTTAGTCAATTGATTCAGAATGGCTCAGCTTAAAGCAATTAACACTACGACTTAATTATGAATTTAGTGAGGGCTTTCAAATAATAGTATCTTACTAACATTAAGCTCAACCATAAAGGACAATCAAATAATTGGCCAGGAAAGCAGGTGGGAGGCACCCCTCACTCAGAGAGTGAGGTCCTAATTAAGTAACCACCTGTGGCTTCCTTCCTAGACACCAACTGAGTCGATTGTTCCAGAATGGGTCAGCCCAAAGTTTTCATACTACTATATTGGTCTCATTGCATATTCTATAATTTAGTACTAGCAATTATACTGTGCTACAACATGAATATAACACTATCTCATAGCATAAACTAATCATGCATACAAACAACCTAGCTATCTCATAGCATCAAGATAATAGCATGTATTATCATTTGGTTAAACTAATTAAGGGTGGCTCTGATACCACTGTTAGGGTTTCCCAGTGCCCTAGGGCGCAGCGGAAGATACGGGATTATAAAATTTTCTTACAAAACCCATTATATGAAACCCTAATAAGCCAAGATCACCTTAATAGTATAACCAAATAATGTAGAAAATATAATCTTGGTATAGAAGAATACCTATCACGCTATATCCAATATGTCTGAAGATGTCCTAAGGTGCCCAAATGTTCACCCTCCGATGTTGATCCACACAGGAATGGGTTCAAGACTCTAGCTCCACCAAAACTTGATTCTAATTGTTCAATCCTTCCAAAGGATTTAATTGGCTGATTTTCCTTCACTTCTTCCTTTCTACCTCTAAAACATTCACTAGCCTTTTTGTCCTAAAGAAGACCCTCTTGTCTTGGGTTAGGACAAAAGAGAGAGGCTTGTAAGAAAGAAGGGATAAGGGAGAGAGAAAGAGAGGCTTTTTCTTGGATGATCTTTAGAACCCCAAGGCACCTCCTATTTATAAGAGATGGAGGGATGCATCATAAAGGGATGCATCCCATCCACACACCTCATCATGATGAGGCATGTGCCAAGAGATGCATCCCATCATGATGGGGTGCTAAGGAGAAGGGTGTATCAACTTCTTTCTCACATCTCCCTCTTAAATCCTGATGATCCAAGGGCCCAAATGCAGTGAACCAAAGCCAATGGTCCAGATCTAGGTGCCATCTAATGGTCCAGATCAAGACATCATCATCCAGGGTGCCATCCAATGGTCCAGAAGTAAGATGCCATCACCGATGGTCCAGATTCAGGCGCTGAGCAACGGTCCAGATCTTTCATCCAGAGAGCCATCCAGTGGTCCAGATTCAGGCGCTGAGCAACGGTCCAGATCTTTCATCCAGAGAGCCATCCAGTGGTCCAGATTCAGGCGCTAACCAGTGGACCAGATCCTTCATCCAGGAAGCCATCCAATGGTCCAGATGAAGGCGCCAACCAGTGGACCAGATCCTTCATCCAGGAAGCGATCCAATGGCCCAGAAGTGAAGGCCCTATCAAACCCAACCCAATTGGGTTTAACCAACTTAAAGAAAACATTAAACCTAATCAAATCAGGTCTAATTAAAGCCAAATGGGTTTCAACTCTTGGCTAACCCATATTAGGTCATGATCTAATCATATTAGATCAACCAAATCTAAGAATCATATTCGAATTTAATTTGAATCAGGAGCTAGGATTTGCAACACGTGCTAGCATGTTCATCTTGCAAACATGATCTAATCCAATTAGACCCTTGATCAATTCCCTTGTGTGTGACCCATTGGGTTCCTTATCTTAGCCAGCAGTAGGTGCAGGTGCAAGTTGACCTAACCTGATTAGAATACCTCTAATCCAATTTAGGTTCAATTTAGTGCTAAACCTGACTTAGCAATCAGAACCTTTCTGATGCTTTGATCTAATCAAACTCTTTGATCCGATCAACCCACAAGACATGATTGACGTCTAGCAACGTATCATGTCTACCCGGAAGATGAGGAATGTATTGGACAAATCCAAACATACCCTTCAGTGGAAAGTTACTGTGCAATTCAATCCCTCAGTCATACTACATCCTGAATAAGTGCTCGAGTATGGATCAATATCAAACTCAATCACTTATTCATGTCTCTCTCAATCTTTTATATGATAATTCAAACAATGAAACATTAGAAACTCTTTCTAATATTCATTTTGCTTTGATCAAAGGCTTCGTGAATCATCATAAGATTAGAGTAAGTAGGATGTTACCTTCTCTTACTAGAAGTGACTGATTCCTTGTTGACCTACTCACAACCTTCGTACAAAATCCACCATATCCAGAATACCCCGTACACAACGCAATGTCGTGAATGAGGGTAAACCAAAATATAGCTTCAAGTGCACAAGGTACCATGGTGATCTCAGGTCTAAGGATCACTTGCACAACTCCCACTATGAGAACCATCTTTTGATAATTAAGTAAGAATCCATAAGATGTTCTCATGGCTAGTCATTTCAGTGAACTCATTCCTCTAATGAGCACCCACATCTTTGTATTAGTGTCTCACACAAGTGATTGTGAGATCAATCACCCTCTACATTGAGCATACATAAGATGTGCCAGTCTTTCCGGTAATATTGATCCCCGACTCAATATACCAATTTGACTGGGAATATTCTAAATTAGGATTTTAGGATTTTAGGTCTCACTGGTATAATCTCATCATAACCCTAAAATCAATGTCCTAATTTATGGGGTTCATCATCCAATAATAAAATAGATAAGCAGCAAATGATGAAACACAATGCCTTTATTGATATATATCGAGTGTCAAAGTACATGATTTGGAGGATTACAAAGAGAAACCCATCAAATGATTGGCTTATAGGGCATCTACTCTTTCATTTCATTCTTGCCCAATCAAACACTTGGATATATCTGAATCCTACCCTCTTATTCATGCCCATGCAACAATGCTGGCAAGTTGATCCGGTGCCTGACTGTTTGGCTTGACAGAAAGCATTCCCCATGTATAACTAAGTCATAACTCCTAGAACAGTAAGAATTAAATAGTCAATATGTAAAAACTTACTTCCAACGCAACATCTGGATTGATATCTGAAAGGGTCTGGACAGCAGCATCTGTCTTGGTCATGCCAACCTATATGGGAGAAAATTGTTTAAGTGAAGAGGGCTCACCCCTCAAAGAATTAAATTTCAAAAGACAAGTAATTCTTGAACTACAAAAGTGTGCAAAATAGATGATCAAAGTTACATATACCAGATATCCAGGTAGACTATTGATCTCAACATAATGGGGGAAAGAACAGATAACCATAGTTCATCCCCACCCTCCGCCCTCGAGATAAATATGTATAGATAGATAGAGAGAGAGAAATCTTCAGAAGAATCAGCATGCCTGGTCAGGACGAAAGAATAACCTATTCATGTTAGCTAACTCCACTGTGTCATAGTCATACAACAACAGGCGACCAATTCCACACCTTGTAAGCATCTCTGCAGCAACACTGCCTACACCACCTATACCCTGTGGCAACAACATAAATTTCAACAATTGTGAAGTAACATTAAAAATAGATAATAGTACCGCATCCTAAAATTTCATGAAAGATTAAGAAATTAATGCTTCTTAATAAGAATTGGTCAACAAACTACAATGTAGATATACAACTTAAAAACTATGCGTAAAGATCTTAAGCAATGGTAATCATTGGCCTCCAAAATACCTTCCAAAAAATCTCAATTGAAAATCAAATAGTGCTTCATCCCAAGGCTTTAAGTATCAATTATGGTACCTCTACCATTATACAACTGGTCTAGTGTTGGTATGGCACATTTTTATAGTAGTGATTATAGTATGTTGTGCCGGTACTGGGCACCAAACCGGTTGCCCGGTGGCACGGGTCAGTACGGGCCCACGCTGTGCCGGGCCAGGCCTGTACCGACACAATAGAGAAGGCAGAAGAGAGGGCGAATGGGAGAGAGGAAGAGAGAGAGAGAAGGCGGAGAGAGGGAGGGAGGCCGGCGGAGGCCGATGCCTGGGCAGAAGGCGGAGGCCGCAGCCAGGTCTCCTATTTCCGACTTCACTTAAAAATTATATTTTTTTTAAAAAAAATTGAAATCGAAAACAAAGGACACAGCCGTAGCCTCCGCCTCCTGCCAAAGCGTCGGCCTCCGACAGCCCTCCGCCGACCTCCCTCCCTCTCCCTCCTTCCCCCGCTTGCTCTCTCTTTCCTTCTCCTTCTCCCCCTTCGGCAACAGATTTCATTTTCATTGCTGAAATTGTCCGAATCGGCCACCGGGACGGCTTGGTACGACCGGAACCGTCCGGTTCGGGACAGTTCCACCGACTCTGACACTATGTATGAGGGGTGTACCTGTTATTGATCCCTTACTAGTAGAGTATTGCACACCTAATATATACCAATACAGACTGGTACTCAAAAATAGTGCTTCCTCTACTCTCAAACCGTTTACTACCTCAATACCTTCTTGGGTTCATCATATACTTGGTTCCATTAATAAGTACAATGATGAAGCTTCATCTCTTCATACTCCATAGATGTTGATTATGCTAGAAATTTTATCACCCAGCATCTCACAATTCATTTCTTGAGCTTCATTAAAAAGGCCATTTGCCCTTTAAAAATTAAGAAGAGGGATCTCCTCTCTTACTACAACACCAATATATCACTATGTAATAACTCACAAAGTGAGCTAGACCTCACACTTTATCCTCTTAGGCCTTAATGTCACATTTCCCTCCCAAAGTGATATTCAGCTTGATAGTAGATTGATTTTCCATTAATAGACAAGGCATATTAAATGTATTTTATTTTTCTTCATTCATTATCATTATCTGTATTGTTATGCTCTTGGTTACACACCAACTATGACATTTATTTGCAAAATCTCCAACTGATCTACATTTCCAGTCTAAATCACGTCAAGTGTGAGAATATCAAGGTGCGTTGTACCGGTACTGGTAGGCGTACCGGTCGCCTGCCAGACCGGTACGATTTCGGTTCGGACCAGTTTGGCATTAAACGTGCCCACGCGGGCGCGCTACCCCGGAGAATCACGCGCGAGGCAACGCGCCCGGAGAATCGCGCGGGCGCGGGCGCTCTTCCCCACGCACGAGCGCGCTGCCCAGGGCCGGCTGAACCGTTAGGCGACCTAGGCGGTTGCCTAAGGCCTCGGTCCAAAAAAAGGCCCACGCCCACCGAACTTCCTATAGCTACAGTGAGTCGCAGTAGAGCTACCGGCTACGGGCTACCTCGACAGGACGTGGAAAAACCTACTCACCGTCCGCCTGTCCCAATCCCATCGCCCATTGGCCACGGCAAGCAGGAACCTATTCGGCAGCCTATTCCTTCGCCGCTCACCTACTTCTCCATCTCTCAATGGACCCTTCCCTTCTCTGCAAGAAAACACCGGAGAATAGGGGACTCCTTCCCCTCTCCCTCACCCTCTCACAGTCACTGATAGTGATCAAACCCTCCCATCTCTTTCTGATCCCTCCTTCCTCGTGCGCTCTTGTAAGAGGGGAGGGAAGAATCCTCCCGCAGCCTCGCCTGATAGAAGAATCTGTGATTCTTGCTCGTTGAGTGGACTCTGAAACCGTAAAGGGATTCTTGGTGCTCGCCGCGCCTGCCTCGCAAGTAAAGGGACTTGTCTCACACTCTCGCTACTATTTTATTCTCGATGATTTATGATTCTCTCCGGAGTTCGTTATCTTGGAATCTTTGATCTGACGCCGAAATGGATCTTGAGCCGCGGACGGCGCAAAAATGAGCTAGGAGGAGCTGCAGAGTAGTTTCTTTTGTTGTTTTTGTTTTTCATTTTGTGGCATATCAGACATTCAGATGTTGAAGTTGTTGATTTGGAGTTGGTCTTCTTATACACCTTGTTACTAACTTATGTGTGGTATTGTTCTATTGGTTTTACTACTGTGAGGAATATGTTATTTTTATTCGATCTGTATATCAGCTTGTCCATGTTGCAAAGACTAACTCCATTTACTGGTTTTGGTGTGTATTCCCCAGGTGAAGCCGAGGAGGAAGAAAAGGAAAGAAAACATATTACACTGCAAGACAAACTGGATAAAGAGCTCTAGGAATTCGATAAACGGCTAGAGCAAAAAGAGGTAAATGAAATTTCAGATGATGCTTAATTTGATTGTCGACTGTTTGACTGATACTGATGATAGTTTTTTGTGGATGTGTATCCTTTAGACAGTATGAATGAAGGCATAGTTTTTTAAATCAAAGAGATTCTTGCTTCTGTTGTGAGTGATATAGACTGAGAAATTTCAGTCTTTTCATATCAAAGAGCTAAACTACATTATCTTCCCTAGGAACTTCTTTCAAAGCACAACAGTGCTACAAGATACCATGCAACAATATGAATAATCTATATTTGCAGATATGTTGATGTTCAACATGTATGAGCATATTCTGGAAGCCTGACTGTTTCTGTTACACTCATATTTGATGCCTAATTTTGATCATTCTTTTCATGTACTTGAAGATTTGTGAAATTCCTTTGGTTGAAGAGTTCTGGGACACATTATTTCCTTGTTTACATTTGTAATCATGTCCACATAATCTGACATGACTTCCTCTTTCTCTGCAATAAAATATTGAGGTTCTATTACTTTTTTTTGTTTTGGTAATTTCCAAACTTTTTTCTTGAAGGTTTAAATGATGTTGTTTTTTTTTTCCGGTTTACAATTTGTTAAATTTAAGTGCTAGGCTGGCTTGCTTGACTTTGACATATAGGAGTTGCTTCATTTGTATGTGTTCATATATACATCTCTTCATTTTATCTACAATCTATCATTCTCTCGCTGTTTTTTTAATATTTCTATTTATCAAACAAATGCATTCCTTAATAGTAAAAATTCAGAACTACTTATTATGTTATTTTTTCATCATTAAAAAAAAAAGGCTTTCTCTAGTGAGTTCGCCTTAGGCCCCAAAATGCATTGGGCCACCCCTGGCGCTGCCCCGAGGGCGGGTACAAGTGCGAACTGGTCTGGTTCGCACCGGTACCGGGCTTGTACCGCTTGGTCCGGGCCCTTTGGAGCCGAAATCGTTTTCCATACTTAAACAGGACCGGTCCGATATAGGCTGAATCGGCTAGCATGGGCCGGTTCAGCATACCCTGTGCGAGACATGCTCAAGATTAGAATTCTTGTGGCTCATCACGATTCTCTAGTATGAGAGAGGTGGGTCTCTTTTAGATGTATATATTACATCCACCACACGATTTCCAGGCAAGAGTTAAGTTTTGAGTCTCAAGACTAGTTAGCTGATGCAATCTCAGTTTGCTCAAGTGCATAGAATGTGCTGCTATAGCATATTTGTCATAAGCTAGGACCCTAGCGCAAGCTTCAGAGTTACCCAGCGGAGGAATAAAGCAAGATATGTAATAAAAGTAAATCCAAACCTTAAATTTTGAAAGCAATTATCAAATTTAAATTAAATGCTGAGGATCTAGATGCAAAGAAAGACACTAGAGAAGGGATAAGTAATAGCTTCTTGCTTCACTAGCAAGGACTCATTGTTGTCAATGATTCCACCAACTGACACCTTTGAAAAGCTCCATGACTAAGGACTCCACCAACTAGCCACTTCGCGAATCCCCAAAATCCATAGGGTCATGCAGAATCTTCCACGACAAAAGAGAATTTCATAGTGTACCCAGTAAATAGAAGGTTTATTTATTTATCTATGATCAAAATTAAGTATGTGGGCAGTATTTATATAGATGGGCTGTTCACACCCATGGAAATCCTATTTCTACATGGATGCAATTTTCCTACAAAGAAAATAAATGATAATAACAAGAAAAGAGTTTTTTAGGTCCTGTAGGACTTGTAATCCAACTAACAAGTGTTTCTTAAAAAATAAAACAAGAAAATTTGACCAAAAATCTAGAAAATTGTCCTTAGTTCGAGAAGGCCATGGAATAGTATTTTCATAATTAAGCTGAATTTCATCAGCAATTTGTCAGCATGACATGTCTGCAACAAAATGGCCATAACTTTCTCATCTCAGCTCCAATTAAGATGATTCAAGATAATTGGAAAGCTAACTTGATATTGGACATCTTGGAAGTGATTTGGGCTTGAAATTCAACTTATAGTGATTATTGTGATATGATCTTTGGAAACTCATGTGTGGTGGATTGTAACTTGACCTATTATTGACTTATTTGTGAAACTTGAGTTCATTGAATATTAGTGAGTCAAGTATCACATTGTGCTTTTCTTTCATCAAGTTTTAGGGAGGTCTAAAGGCAGCCCAGGAGACTTGTGGCAGTGAAGGATGTAGAATTGGCTATCGTGCTTGTTCTAACATAGTTTCCTATGCGTTCATAACCCTCCCTTCAATATTGATGATGTTTGGCCATATTTACACACCCTTTGAGGCTTTCGATTGTGGAATTTGTTGTAAGAGGGTCCAGAGTTGAATAACCATAAAGTCGAGTATTCTGGTCGGCATTGACTTTAATCATATATCTCAATAAATACTATTTTTGCTCAATAAATCACATTTTTTTGTAGACCATAAGATATGATTTATTACAACCTCAAAATGACTTTATTGGTTACAGGTTCCTACAAAACAAGAAATATTCTTAAAGCAGGCTGTGAGATCAAAATTTTCAATTATTAAAGTCATTGACGTAATTTTGAACTTGATAAGGATTTGTTTAGAGGCATCCATATTTGATTGTTTTATATCTTACTCATTACTCATACTTCAAGAATCGTTGCTGATCTTGGTCTAACTCAGCATCAAATTTACTAAAGAAGCTCATGCAATTTAAATGCTTATAAGAATTAAGGAAGAGATGAGACAAATACACACGACTATTGCAACTGAGAATTCTCGGATCCTTTCATAGTTCTCCACAATGCCCATGCGCTGAAGGGCCATCAGCCTACTATAGGGGTTGCTGTCTGCCACCTCGGCACTCATATCCTGCACATCACTCCAGATGCATCATAACCACAAAGCAAAGTTAGCAGCAATTAGCATATGAATATGGGTTGAAAAATGGTTTTTGTAAGAAAAAGACCTTGACTTTGGAGCGCCGTGACGTCCCAAATTTCGTAACATTCATGATTCTCACTATTCGCTGTTGCATCTACAGTAAACACCATAAGAACCAAAATTTGATGGATATTCAACAATAAGCACATTAATGAGGAGTCTTCAATCTGATTTATTTCCAAAAACAAAAAACAAAAAAAGAAAAACTCGGGGAGGATAATGCCTCCTTTTGATATATAAGATTATGGATCCAGAAAAGGAAAAGAAGAGGAAACAATAGAAATCAGTTTATAATGGCATGGTTAAGCAATCCAACGAACAACGTGGTCTAACAAAGAAACTAACAAAAAATACAACAGAATTTATCAAAAAGAGAGAACTTTGCAGCGGAAGGCAAGTCAGGAGATCCGACGCATGAGAGAAACAGATGAATCGATACTTCTCCAACTAAGAAAAAGACCTGACATATCGGGAAAGATCAAATCAGATCGCAAACTATCGCGGCAAAAACTCCATTAAAACGAATAAAGAAAGAGCCAAGATTAGGACCGCATAAAGGAACGGAAAATACTAGAATCAAACAGAAAATTAAAACAAGAAATCAAAGAACAAGGGGAAAGAGTGAGAGAAGGGAGACCTCGTCGACTGAATGGAGGGATTTGGCATCGGATTGAGATCGCTTCAGCGATTCGATGTCCTGGAGCAGCGCCTTCAGCTCTTCCTCCATTGCCGCCATCCCTCGCTTAGCTTCGATCTCCGAAGATCTCAATTCCCAGATCCTCCGCTTCTTCTTCTCCGTCGAAGGGTTATTTAAGAAAGCGCGCAGTTTATGCGCATCCCTCGAGGCGTTCGTCCGGGAAACGGCGGGCGATTCGCTGGATCACCGCGAAGAGTAACTCGAACGGGTCTAGCCGGATTCGGCGCGGATCCGAATTGTATAAATGGACTATTACAGCTGAAGGCCATCAGCAACGGGCTTCTTCTTCTTCTTCTTCTTCTTCTTCTTCTTCTTCTTCTTCCGAATTGTATAAATGGACTATTACAGCTGAAGGCCATCAGCAACGGGCTTCTTCTTCTTCTTCTTCTTCTTCTTCTTCTTCTTCTTCTTCTTCTTCTTCTTCTTCTTCTTCTTCTTTTTGGTTGTACCAGCGTGTCACTGCAAACTATGAGAATGTCTATAATAATCAAAAAGCAAAACACACTCTAGTACCACCGGCACTCGATCCAACCCTCCATAGAATGGCCCCAGAGTGGTGTGCTGCAAATGTGGCGATCCAGTCCGTCGCACTGTTCGTCTCCGAAAAGACATGCGTGGCTCGGAAGGAGTCCAACTTTTCCACAAGATGGCAGATATCATAGACAAGAGGATGCAGATCTAGCCTAACACGCCTACTCCGAATCCGATCGACCACTATAGTTGAATCTCCCTCAAGTAAGATCCGTCGAGCACCCAAGTACATTCTAGTCTGAACTGAGGCCCTCCCATGCCGCTCGCAACTCCGCCACTGGGATAGACTCATCAAAAATACGCCGACCTCCAGCCGTAATCAGTCTAGAGTCGTGGTCTCTGATCACAAAACCCACACTGCATCTACTACCACCCTCTGAAATGCTACCATCAAAATTCATCTTGAGAAAACCAAGGGATGGAGGCTCCCACCCATTATTTCTTGGATATCATGTGTAGACAAACATGTTTTCAAAGGCTAATACAATAGTTGATTGGGTGGCTTTCTTTGTTGTTGATCATAATAAAATTAAGGTAAAAAAAATCTCATCTGCATTTTTTTGTTATCTTCAGAATTTATCGACGGTAGATATGAGTGGTTACATCTGTTCAATTAAACACCAATAAGGCCGGATTTAGATTTGGATTGGCCGGATATACTGACTTAACAATTGAACTCGAATTCATATTTATTTTTTTTCAATGTTCAACTAGCAAATAATCCGTGCAATGCAGCGGAATTTAATTACTAATAAAAAAATTCGTAAGGAGGTAAGAAAAAGTAAAATTTATAGTTGTATCGAATATTACATGGCGCACAAAAATGTTGGTAAGTTTATTTGAAATGATTGTGGCATGAAAAGCTGCTATTATATTTAGATGTGGATGGTATCTAGATATAAACGATACATTTTTTTTTTGCAAAAATATAACTACAATTAATACTTTTTATTTAGAGGTAAAGGATGTCTAGATGATATCTAGTTCGTTTGAAATGATCATTCAACGAAAAAACTGCTATTATATCAGGATGTAGATGGTATCTAGATACAAAAGTTATTTTTTCTTGGTATATAGTTACAGACTATGGGACGGCATCGTTTTGAGATTTAAATATACACCTGATTAGCATTTATATGAGAATTGATATGAATAAATGCAATAAATTCATAATGATAATCCAAAATAAAGTACAGAAGAAATTTGTTAGTAAATTTTTCTTAAAGCATGATGAACAATTTTTGTTCCCTATAAGTTAAACAAAATAATTCAGCACATTTTATTTGGGATAGAGCAAATCCAAGCCGTAATTAATACTTTTGGATAGAGCAACCCTTTAGGATTGTTGGTTTGAATCTATCCATAAGATCATTAACCATGGACTCATCCCCTGCAAGGCATTGAAATAGCATAATAATTTATTTAAGACATGCAAATAAACTACAGCTTTTTCACGTATCTATTTAAGAACCCATCAACCGAAAAGAAAATGACTTGAGCAAATCTGGTAATCCACTACAAAAAAAAAAAAAAAAAAAAAAAAAGAACAGAGAGGAGGGGTGGGGAGGCGGAAGAAACTTTATCATAGTCTACAAAATACTGATAAGTTTGTTTGTGATGATCACTCCATGAAAAGGCTAATTGTAGATGGTATCTAGTAAGTCCATGTTGAAAAATATCGATCCGCATAAATAAATTTTATCGGTCAGATATTTACATAGCTGCTAAGATAATAGTATCAAGATTTTTATATACATTATATTGAGGGATGCCCGATACCGATACAAATTGAAATCTCACCTAAGATTTCAATCAAGATGAAAACCTTGTCAAGGAAAACATGAGATGAAAACTTGTGCATATTTTAGCCAAAAGATCATGCAATCCATAGATTTTTTTTTGTTTCTAATGAAAAAAAATATGCAGAAACTTCAGAGTTGTCACAGAATCCTCTTCAAAAACCTTTAGTAGATGTAAATTGAACACTGAAACAGTGTTCACACTCTATGTAAAAACTAGGGGTTCCAAGCTTGAGTCTTGGGTGGTGAATCTCCTAGCATTTAGATCTATATAATTAGAACTCCATCTTTTCTCTAATTTTTTTTTAAAAAAATTGTAGCAATTGCTCAAGCTCTTGGAGCTATAGCTCTCATTTAGGAAGACACCACCATTTAGGACTCATTTGGTTCGAAAGAATATTTTCTCATAGAATATTTTTTTCGAAAAGCTAATGCCTGGATATATGACGTCTGAAAATGTAGTTTTTGTTTGTTTAGTTGACTATAGAAAAATGGCACATTTCAAAGTGGCTTATGTTTACTTGAGCATCTACTTTCTTTAGAAAATTATGCAAAATACCCGTTATGCCCTTAATAAAAGAAAAGATTTTATCTCATTCTATCTAAAAGCTTAAGAGCACTTTTGGAAAAAAGAACCCAATTTTCACCTTGTGTGAATTGGACTTTTCCATATCCCATATAGGTTTTTCTTTTCTATGAGATGTAAGAATCTTATTCCATGAAAAATCTACTTTTTCACATCTCTTCTTTAAAAACTCTAATTAAACACAAGGTATTTCTCCTTTTTTCTATTGACCATACTTTTTCTCCTCCTCTTTCCACGGACGAAGCAAAACTCTAGAGTATTTCTGAACACCAGTATACTATGTGGTCCCATGGTCCATTGCAATTTGAGACTCGAGCTGGCTATGACTGAATGCTTCACGAGCTATTGCTTTACTTTACTTTGGTACCTTTCTAATTCTCATAAAGATTAATTAGTTTTATGTTTTTTATGATGATGATGATGATTATCATTAATCATTATTAGAGAAGTAGAGAATGTCGGCTTGGAGCCTAAGCCTTGGGTTGGTCCAAGGGCACCGGATCATGTGCTAGCATGATGGGCAATGCACTCATCGAGGAACAAACCAAATACGTAAAGCAACATCCATGGCTCCATCCCCAAATCTTCTCTTCTATCCGATCTCCAAATCCAAGACAAGTTAACCATTAAATTCTTCAATCATATATTCAATATATCAGCGAAGGCAACATAGTATGCTGAATGAAGGAATAAAGACTTACATCACTGAAACTCATGTTTAGCATGCACCATTGTTATTAATATGATATTACCACTTTCTCTATCCTTACTCTTTTAAATCATTTTATACTTACATATGCATGGCTTAATTTTGAAAAATTACTATTCAATTATATGTCAAAGACCACGATCTCTCATATCGACTGATAATGATCGATGAGGTTCTAAGGAGTTGATCTTTAGAATATCCAGGCTTTTCTTCTTCGCTTGTGAACTTGTGAGCTATGAGAATGAGCTTAGTCGCAAGCCAATCAAATGAAAAATGTTATCCAACGCTGCTCTATTTCCCTCCTCATTTCCTCTTTAACGTAGCTATAATATAGTGCCCAATGATAGCCACGTGTTTCTTTTAATTTTTCTTTCCTTGCAGGGTACAAAGTCATCTTTCTTTTATGTATTGCATCAATCCTCAACTACACTTAAAGAGGAACATAAGCATAGAATACGGTTGTAATTGGTAGTAGCAAACTCAGCCAAGACACCCAAGGCCAACCTTTTTTTTTTTGGTAAAAATCAGATAAGTTAAATTATTCGAGTATAGATATATCTGTGGGATACAAAAATAAAATACTAAAAATTGAGCAATAAGATTCATAGTAGAGTCCTATAGTGTAGTCCTAATGTGAGTGTCCATATAAGTAGCCATCTTAGCTTCTCTATAGATATATGATACTTTAAGAGAGAGCAATATATATATATATATATATGCATTATTTGCAAGCAATCCTACCAAAAAGGATAAGGTTTGGCATTAGAAGATTGTAAATTTGAGAACCATCTAATAACTATCAATGAATCCCCCTCTAAGCCAATATAAAATGCCCTCAATATCTATATAGTATGAGTCAACCCTTCCCATATAGTATAAGGCCCCTCCCATACAACCGTAGTTCCACCATCGACGTAGGATCAAAGATTATGACACCACCTGCATCTAATAGAGCATCACTAGCACTCCTTATAACAAAGGCCACTCTACCAAAAGTATATCTTTCTCATGTACATTGCGATGTAAGTTGATCTCAAGAAAGTAGGAGGGTGATGGCTCCTGAGAATAATATGTTGTAAAGATGTAGAAACTGCATTGAAAGAGTATAGATTACTCTTAAAGTCAAAGTTGTTAACCCTGTTAGTTGGGTGTGACTGGATCCTACTCTCATTCTTATACATCTTAGAAGTCAGAAATCAGCAACATTATGTGCATTATATAGTGGGACCCACCTCGTTAAATGTCGATCAGCAAACCAAGTGAAATACTTGATATCATCACCACCAACCAACCAACTCCACGTCAAAGCATAGATGTGTTTGAATGTAACCTTGTATTGAATGGGTTTGGGTTGTATCTTTTGCGTGAAAGAATGATTGATCTTCTTTCACGATGTCGACCATTGGATCATGCTGCGCATAGATCTCAAAGCACACTGAACTTCTTCATTCATCCATCTATATAGATCTCAAAGCAACCATTGTGCGATCCAACGGTGGATTTGTGCAAAGGAAGGGAATCCTTCTTTTGTGCAAGAGATACAACTTTTGTTTGTATTGAACTTTGCTGGGCTTGGTAGGTGGTAACATGGAGAGGAGTATATGACATTATTCTAGTGTTAGGGAATAGAAATAGAGTTTGGCACGTGAGATCCTAATGTAAGTGTCCATATAAGTAGCCATCTAATCCATTGTACTATTAGCTTCTCTATAGATATATGATACTTCAAGAGAGAGCAATATATATATATACATTATTTGCAAGCTATCCTACCAAAAAGGATAAGGTTTGGCATTAGAAGATTGTAAATTTGAGAACCATCTAATAACTATCAATGGATCCCTCTCTAAGCAAATATAAAATGCCATCGATATCTGTGTAGTATGAGTCAGCCCTTCCATATAGTATAAGGCCCCTCCGATGGAGCCGTAGTTCCACCATCGACGTAGGATCAAAGATTATGACGCCACCTGCATCTAATAGAGCATCACTAGCACTCCTTATAACAAAGGCCACTCTACCAAAAGAACATATCTCTAATGTACATTGCCATGAAAGTTGATCTCAAGAAAGTAGGAGGGTGATGGCTCCTAAGAATAATATGTCGTAAAAACGTAGAAACTGCATTGAAAGAGCATAGATTACTCTTAAAGTCAAAGTTGTTAACCCTGTCAGTTGGGTGTGACTGGATCCCACTCTCATTCTTATACATCTCAGAAGTAAGAAATCAGCAACATTATGTGCATTATCTAGTGGGACCCACCTCGCTAAATGTCGATTAGCCAACCAAGTGAAATACTTGATATCATCACCACCAACCAACCAACTCCATGTCAAAGCAGAGATGTGTTCGTATGTAACCTTGTATTGAATGGGTTCAGGTTGTATCTTTTGCGTGAAAGAATAATTGATCTTCTTTCACAATATCGACCATTGGATCATGCTGCGTATAGATCTCAAAGCACACCGAACTTCTTCATTCATCCATCTATATAGATCTCAAAGCGACCATTGTGCGATCCAACGGTGGATTTGTGTAAAGGAAGGGAATCCTTCTTTCGTGCAAAAGATACAACTTTTGTTTGTATTGAACTTTGCTGGGCTTGGTAGGTGGTAACATGGAGAGGAGTATATGACATTATTGTAGTGTTAGGGAATAGGAAATAGAGTTTAGCCCATGAGATCCACATGATAATCACTATGATAGGATCTATACCTATCCATATGGATACTGTTGATCTTCCTATCTAATAAAAATTTATTGTTTTATAATTTATTCCTTTTTATATATTTTTTATTTGGAAGGGTGTACTTTGCTTTTTTTTGTTCTCAAAATTGAAGTAAGTGAAATATCACTTCTTACAAGAGTTACAGCGGTGACTAGTATCGAGATATATCATCAAATCCTTTCATATACTTCGAAATTTGCCTTTAATATTATATTATATCAGAGTAAAAAAATACATATTGAATATATTGTCTTTGAAACAAATTCTATCATATTAGATAACAAAGTGCATGTTCTTGCGATTGTTTTTGCGTGCTACTTACAAGTCATACACTAGCCCATAGTAATAATATTCTTAAAACCTTCAAAAATATCTTGAGTTATTCTTGATTTTTTTCCTTTAATGGATCTTCATATATGGTGTCCATATATGTCTTGGTGCCAAATAGGTTTGATGTAGTTTGAGTCCTACAATGGATATTTTCATTATTAGCATGCCACATTGTATGAGAGGCTTGGTGTGATTCAAAAGGTTGATAGTTTTGATGCACAAGCCCTCCCCCTTCAGCCCCTTTTCATGTTGTATGTCCTGCTTAAAGAATGGAGAAAATTTTTCATAATAGGAGTTGATTGCAACTAGATCATTGGCTCATAGTGACACAAGAAGATTGGTGTCGTATAATATGACCTTAAAAATAAAACCAATATGCTATTGTTAAAGTGCGTGGAAATATATCATAATAAGCAGGTCAAAAACTATGGGAAGTCATGATTTAGGATCATTCTGGTTTTTTATTTTCAAGTTATGATTTTAAATATGAACCTAACCTGTTGACTAATTAGATAATTTTGAGTCGGTGAAAAATTGTATAAAGCCATCATATCATTTAAATAATACAAGGTCTAACCTAAATATAGTAATGAGATGTTGAGCTGGTGTGACCAAATGATTTTTGTAATACTTTCCAACCCTTGAACCCTATTTTTCGATTCGAAGGCAACAAATGGGCCAGTGATCATCAACTATTTAGGAGAAACCACATGTTAGGGAAATGATGCATAAACATGTGCTGCTAAATGTTAATCATTAAATTTATAATGCCCCCCGCCCCCCCCCCCCCCCCCCCCCCCCCCCCTTCTCTTTTTTTTTTGAGAAAAGCCTTTTTAATTACATTTTACTTGTTCTCAAGCATTTGTTAAGTTCATATTTATTTAATCTGGTACAAATTTTCAACTTGAGTATTTTGACTTTATGAGTGTTGCTGAGTTTATTGCTACATTATGACAAAGAAAAAGACAATTATGTACATGGCATAAACAACCTAATTAGATTCCATAGGTAAAGCAAAACAATTTAAGAATCTAATAATTAGAAGTCACTTTGCACAGCAAGAGTCACATGAATTTATAGTGAGAAGTGCAAGTTGTCCAACTATTAACATCTTTTACTTTAACTCTTCAATCTAAATTGGTGGTTTTTTTGGGGTGGGATCGTATGAGCACTAGTGCACCGGATCCCACTTATATTTCCCAACTTCACTATAAAAAAAGTCAAATTTGGATGCTGTTGTGCAAGGGACTATAGAAAACTAATCATTTCACTTCAAATAATTGATGATAAGTTTGATAAAATAAATGATAACAATGACTAAACAAGAGAACCATTACTGTCGACCCATTAACCTAGTAGAGCCTCACTAAATCTTCCTTCTTTGCTTTCAATTACATCTGAAAATAACTTGTAAAATTTATTATGACCATCTCATATTGGTTGCCCCTGGATCCCATTATTAACAAGTGGATCCATAATTTCTTGTACCAATTATTCCTAACACATTACCAATTTTTCTGGCCTAAATCTACTTGTTGCTAATAGATTGGTAAGAGTACACGTGCGTAGAAAATCTATACCTTTACATGAATCCAAATGCCAAAACACACTAGCTATCATATTAGTATGTCTTATGATGATGTAATTTAGATTGATTGATTCTTGTATCCATCCACCATACCAACTTGTTTTAATTTCTAGGTACTACGGCCCATGGATTCGACATCCCCATCCTTATCCTCTTCTGTTACGTTCCCCTCAATGCAATCTTTCTTGCACATTAAAAGAATAGAAAGCAAAGAAAAAGCGAAGGTAGTCACAAAATAGGTAGGGCAACTCATCAATTGCTTCCATTCCTCCCACTTGCCTTCAACTTGGTCCCCACGAAATAGTTGAGATACCCTACACTACTAATATATCCACCAACTTGGTCTCAAGATGTTGATCCCCAATATAAATTAAATAAACTATGGTCAGCTAGCGAATATGTTTAGTCTACTCATGTTTGGACTAGCATGGAGCATGTAATCCTAGCAAACCTCCATGCTTGGTGTAGTGTATAATTTTTTTTCCTTTAAATTTTAAAATTTTTTGCTATTAACACAAAAATTTCTGTAAAAGAGCCATATATATGATATATAACTTTCTTACTGCTTGTCAAACCAACAACCTACATAGCTCTAGTTGAAAAGATAGTTGGGTTACTCATGAACTTTGAAAATTTTCTTCATGTGAGGTTTCTATATCATCCTAGATCTTTTTTTTGTTTCTTTTTTTTTTTTAACAATTGTCTTCGATGAAGGCATTAATTGTTTGTTTGTTCTTTAAAATTATTACTGGTAAAGTAAAAGCTTATCCCCTTGCAAAGAGTTGGTTGATGTAGCTCAAAGCTCACATATATTCTACTAATATCCTTGTTGCTAGGGCAGGTGAGGTTTGCTACTTTGTTGAAAACAAAAAGTAGTTCACTGGACCAAGTTGATTTGAGCTTCTTTCTTATCCAATTCAGTTTTTAAAACCATGAAACTCAGCTTACTTGGATTTTTAGTTATCCATTTGGATCGGTATTTCGAATGAATTAGCTCGCAAGTCAATATAAAAATAATAGTATAATTTTAAAATAAAAAATAAAGAAATTTTTTATATATAGAATACATTTCAATATATATATATATATATATATATATATATATATATATTAAAATCAAATAATAACAAAAATGCATAATGATTGATAAAAAAATCCTCTTCATTATACAATAGCTAATACCCATTTTTGATTAAGTAACTATATAAATTATTGATTGGCATTTCACCAAAAAGAGGATATATTAAGAAAAATTTAAATGCTTGAATCTTCTCCTTATCTAGAAATTAGAGAAAGAAAGAACATTCAATTCATTGTTGCTTGAAGTAGAGATTGTAGTTTATCTACAAAGAGGACATGAGAGTCAAGTAGTGTTCCGAGAGCAATTAGGAGAGCAGAGGTCTCTTAGAAAATGAGAGGATGCGAGTAAATAAAAATGGAAAACAAGAAAAAAAGAGATAAGGATGGAAAGGACGCTCGAAGTCTCCAATTGCCAAAATAATCCTGTTGCTTTAAACTCCTGTAGAAGTATTTTCTTCTGCAAATTTTAATTAGTAGTTCATTCGATGATTGAGTGATCTAGACCATCAAGTTTTAAAACACTTGCGAATTAAAGCAAGCCAGCAATCAATTCCATTAAAACACCATAACTGAACTTCCAGCCATGTTTAAAAATAATGAATGTCATAATGTTATTAAAAGTTAACATGATATCATTTTATATCATCATTTTTTTTATTATAAACTAAAACATATTATCAATTTTTGCATCATTCATTGTAATAAAATAATATTCCAAATTAAAATTTTGTAAATTTTTAATAAATAATACTATAGGACAAATGACTCATTTTATTCCTATTATCAACCTTTCTATTATGAATATGAATAGCAACCTTTCTATATTCATTATTTTAATTCAAATAATTACAGCTGAAGCAAAACAAGTGAACAATGACAGCCATAACCCTTGTAACGGTCAGCAACAGTTTCAAATTATCTTCTTTAACAGGATCATAAAAACATTGGTCAATACAAGCTTCAACCCACACCCACAGACAGGCCATCGAACTGATAAAGCTGCAATTGTTTTCTTTCACAAGCCCCAATCATTCCGGTGCCTTAAAAGGTGAGACTAGTGTCCCCAACCACCAATTAAAAAATTACACCCATCCGGAGGATCTTAGATCCCAGGGGAACCACTCTTGGTGGCGAGTCCATCTGAATCCGTACATATGAGTCATGAATCCTGGCAATCCAATCAGTGGACCCTCACCCAACTAAATGTGCCTCAGCTTGCCCATTTTCCGGATTCAATCTCTCAACCACCCTGCAAGTGTTGCGAATGGCTTCATTATTCAAGGCCGGGGCCAATTTTTTTTTATTATTATCAAATAGTAGTAGCAGCAGCAGCAACAGCTACTGAGATTGAACCTCTCAACAATATTAGATACATGCGTCCAATAGCATCATCAAAAGCAAGGTAAGACAACTATCTAACAAAGGAAGAATTCCAAACTATTTGTGGTACTTTTTAGATGATCAGTTGCTTGATTGGCTTTCCAAGATGATAAACCTTATCGGATGTTTCTGGTAAAATGGTGAGCTGGATGACCAGTGACATTGATCCAGAAAATTACAGTTGTGGAGTCCCTTTCAAGAATGATGATGTTAGCTCCTGATTGAGTTATAGCAATCTGCGCATCGAGCCAACCAATGGTTAGGCCCGATAGACACCAGAAGAATTTGGCTCATAACTTGCACAGAACCATCAAAATTCACCGTGTTCCTAAGAGATAAGGTTGGAAGAAGGGACACTCTTAAGGAGAATGGAGTGGAATGGCAAGAAGCTCCTTGATGGACAGGATATACTCCTATTTTGTGCTTTAGAAAGTTTCAAGAATGAGAAGTTTGATAATCAAAACTTTGAGGGGCTGGAATGTGCAGCAATTTTTTTTATTCTGCTTTCTTAGGAGTATAGTGATTTGTTTATTCTAATATCTAGGAATAAGATGCATCTCTGGGACTACTCTCTTTCAAAATTTTCTTCTCGTCATCATCTCTTGTTCATGACTGACATCAAATTTATTAGTATCTTGTATATACGATGTCCATGAAAGTAGATTTTATGGAGAGAAATTTGGGGAAGGAGATGCAACCCCAAAGTTTTAGTATACTATTTTTTTGTTAAAAAATGGAATGGGAGGAACTCGAGCTGAAGATTGGGTGAAGGACGGCGGATGAAGCTTGAACCCAGATCATTAACACTAATTTCCAAGAACTTCACCAATTATACTAGTTGACATCCTTATTTTCATTACAATAGTGAAGATAAATTTATTTGGTATCTTGCCAATGCTTGGGCGATTGATGATGAACTCTTGAATCCCTTTCTTTCCATCTTTAATGGGGGAAAATTTTCCATTTCCAAATAAATGTAAAATAACCAGAGTATATACATCCTGTTTGCTCTTTATGATTTACATCGTATGGACTAGCATATTATATGATGCACACAGAGATAGACTTGATTGGAGTGAAATTTGGGGCGGAGCCGCGACTTCAAAATTTTCACTATAAATTAGAAAAAAATATATAGATACCTTTCTAAATTTGGGCCATCTATATATAGGTTCTAAAAATTTTAAAAATATCAATTGGCCGCTAAATTTTAAATATATTGCAATATAATCCAGTCATCTATCTCTGTTATAAAAAGTTATTACGATAAGGTCATCTAATAATTAAGCTTTTGTAAAATTTCAAAATCACCCTTTCTACTAACTTAACAAGAGAACTCTTGTTTTGATGTGAGGAGAGTCACATGTACATAGTACTTTGAAATTTGTGCAAGCGGATAACTTATAAAAAAAATTAAGCGCTTTGAGATCCGTGCAGAGGGACGAATGATAAAAGATGGTATGCTTTGAGATTTGTGCATACGGATGGATGACAAAAGACAGATTGCTTTGAAATCTATGTAAGCGGATAAATGATAAAAGATAAAGTGCTTGGAGATTTGTATATGTGAATGGACGATATAAGATGGAACATTTTAAGATATATGCAGATGAATAGGTGATAGAGGTAAAAAAAAAAAAAAAAAAAAGGGATAAAATAAAAGCATCAAAATGTCTGAAATGACCACAGTATTCCGCACGTCTTCCACTCAACTTGCAAAAGATATTTTGTCAAAATCCAGACCCATTAGATACGCCAGAATCTTATCCAGCCGTTTATATCCGTGCGATTGCCATTTCAGATATATCTCTTGCTGCCATTTTGGTTACGTAAGTATTTAGCTTGGAGCTGAAGACTTTGACTGTACAAGATCACGTGCGAGCTCGGAGGCCCATGCAGGGAACAAGCCAAGTGCGTCAAGCAACATCCCTCCCTTCCTCCACTCCCAAGTTTCCATCTCTTTCACAAGTCCCAACTAAAAGGAGAAAATAAGCATTCTTATACACTTAAATATGCTGTTATTTAACTACTTAATTAAAGATCAGAGGAATATGGTATTAGGGAATGAGGAATGAAGAATTACCCATAATTCCACAGAATCCCAAGGCACCACAGGCACACCTATTTGTGCATATGTGTTCACAGTCTTCCCCCTCATGACAATAGAATGACCATACTGCCATCCTTCACCAACCATGCACAAGAGGACTCATGGCTACACTCACAAGATTTAATTTTAAGTCAATCTTTTAATCATAGATCAACACTAATGTGAGTGCATTAAGTATTGATGTATGTATACGATATGCTAATTAGCCTTAGAATGCAACATTTAGATGCTACTTGGGTTTCTATTAGCTAATGTGTCTCATATGACTGAAATTATTAGACAAGAACCCTTGTTGTATTTATATGAGTTACTGAAAATAATAATTCCTCATCTATCTTAACCTAGAGCTTTTATGGACGTTTATATTAGTTACTGAAATATAATATTTGCAATTATATTGACTACTTGGATATGTAGCTAAACATTTCCGCAAGAACAGATGTGATTAAACTACGTAGAAAAGTTGTGTAATCATATTATATGTACTTAGCTACAAAGGAGTCCAAATTACATGCAACCAACCAACCAGACGGTAGTGTGACGTTTCATAAGCAACTCATAGTACACTAGGCTTTCTAAAGCATTGCCTTTTTTTTTTGTTGGGACATTTCTTCCGGTCCTTCAAATGTCCTTTTTGTTTTTGCGCTTTGGACTCTTCCTCCATCCATTGGCTCCTTCCTCTTTTCAGTTACGAGGTCAGTGCATTTTAAAATATTACATAGCCATCTTTGTAAAATTAAGTCAAGAACACAATAAAAATCAAAACTAAACATTACATGGACATCCTCACAAGATCGAATAGCGTATTTATGCAAAGAACAAATTTGGGTGCATTTAGTGTTAAAGCATGTATATTTATACATATGTGTGTGATCGTTTGTCTGATGCTACTCTAAGAAATACATATAGATGAGAGTCAAGTTTAATTTATAATAGCATGGAGATAAGTAAACTTTTGTTTATTGATTGCAATGGCGACTGATGTAGCTTAAGCCAGAAAAAGCTGAACCGAGCCGAACCGGCCGATTCAGTTCGAATCAAGCCGATCAGGTCTTCAACCAGGTCGGTTCGGCAGTAGAAAACGATTCTGGCCTCTAGAGGGTCAGAACTTGATTGTCTCTGATCGGAACCACTGGAATCGGCCAGAATTGGAAAGAATCGAACGTTTTTCGTCCGGTTTGACTCAGTTCGAAACGGTACCAACTCGTACCGGACGCCAACCGGTACGAGTCTCGATACCGGTTCGGCCAATCTTGGCTCAAGCTCGTATGTTCGAAACAACTAGGTAGTAATGTAACAAATGTAGCAACTATATAAGGCTTAACATTAACACCTAATTATTTTAACCTAGACATTTTTTTAAAAAAAAACAAAGGTTGTACAGCTATTGAAGTATAATCCATAAAGGATATCAATAAACAACAAAACAAGCTTAGTTGCCATCGTCATCTCAAATGTACCCAACTACAAAAGAATCCACTTACATGAAGATCTATCTAAAATCTTACAACCATGACCATCTAATAGTACACTAGCCTTATGGAAACCATCCTCTTTTATCCGGAACAATCCTTACAGTACTCTAAGGCTGCAATTGGGTTGAGTTGACCTGCGACCCGACCCGATCCGACCCAGTTAGACCCGATCCAATCCCTTTTTTTTGGAGGTCAATTTTGGATCGTTTACCCAATGATCCGATTCGACCCGACCCGAACTCGAATTACCCATTAGACCCATAGCTCACAGGCACCCATTTGCCCTTGTTAGTTTTCTCTACTAATTCTTCCCCCCTCCCTCTCCATTCCACTATAGCCTCTACTAAATTCTCAAAACTCAACCCCACGGCCGCCAAAGGTGTCGTGCCTCCCTAGAAGCCCCATGTCATCTCTAGAGGACTAGAACCCTCCTCCACTATGCCATCCTCCTCGACAAGGGTTTCGGCGATGTCCACTCCTCCTCCACGACCCTTATGGAGATGACCACGTCGCTAAGCAAAACCCTTACCTCTGCCGCACTTAGATACATGTTGAGGACCTTTCAGGCAATAGAGACAAGGATCATCAGTCGCTAACATGGCTGTTGAACGAGAGGAAAGCCGTCGCATTGAGGGAGTCAATGATCACCCACACCAAATTCGCGTGCAAGGATAGCTGCCTTTGTGTTGGGCATTCCAAAGCCATCATTGAAGCCAGAGGGACCAAGCACCTCTTAGCTCATGTATCGGGGGGTAGGTCTAGATTGATGCGTTGATCATCCTCTTGTGCTTCACTGCCCTTAACATGCTGGACAACGAGGAGCTTCCGAGAGCCGAAGTCCTTGCAGTGCCCACCTAGGCGCTTCAAAGCAGGTGAGGGAATGGAGAGATAGAGTTGGAGAGGTGTAAAGAGGGGAGGGAGGTTGTGGCAGATGGGTAAGAGGCAGAGGAGAACGAACCAAGCCAGATCTTGCATGCATAGAACTTCTGGTGAGATAAACTCCAATAAGGACTATAGAAAAAAAATAAAATATACTACAAATTTCTCATTAAAATTCTATGTTAAAATTTTCTGTTATAACCCAGACCTTGACCTAGACCCAGACCCGACTTCGGCCCAGACTAGACCCAAACCTGATCGGGACTCGAACCAACCCAGACCCTTTTTTGGGTCAAGTCCGGGTTATCCATGGATCTGACCCGATCCAATCCAAATGACTCGTTGGGTCAAAAATTATAGTCACGGATCCGATTCGATCTGATCTCTAATTGGGTCGAGCCTAGGTCCTAAATTAGGACCCGAACAAAAAATAAGATTGGATCATTCAAGATCTGATCCGATTCAACCCATTTGCACCCCTACAGTAGTCTTCTTCCGATGTCCTTTCAGTTCCTTGATCACTTGTCTGTTTCCTCCCATTCTTCGCTCATCTACCGTTTCTAAGTTGTTACAAGGGCTACCTTCGTCCCGTTAAGACTCGAACACAAGAAACCTCGGCAGCCAAGCCAAATATCGGCAGCCAAGCCAAATAACCTCGTCAAAGGCTTCGAGGTTTCTGCTATTCAAAAAGGAAAAAAAGTGCAAAGCTACAAAACCAGTTATTCCGTGACCTGGAAGGAATAAAAAGGGGATAAGGATACCGGAATAGCGGCCGCACGGTCTCTAGAGCCGGCTCGCGGTCGTCCGGTCCGGTCCGGGTGAGGGTGCCGTACCGTGCGGTTAATGGCGTTGACCACTACTGCGGGTTTTGCACGCGGCCTTCAATGCGACCGGGTGGCACGTGATGGTGGTGACACGTGTGGGGATCTAACGGAGCCGTGTCTGTTCGGCTGACGACAGGAGGGCTGTCGGTTGACAACAGGACATATCACTTCGGGGATGACGTCACCATCAGCTGACTATGGGTCCCACCCTTACTAACTCGAGACTGCTTCGAGCGCAGGCGAAGGGGAATATCTCACGTCATTCATTGGAATAATCTCTCGCGAGAAATTGACTCGAAGATTTCTTTTTCTTTCTTTCTTTTTTTTCTCTTTTTTTTTTTTTTAATTCTCCACCTCCCTTGAGTTCCATCTGGGTGCTAGGTTAGGGTAGGGTGCTTAATGGTTACTTTGAGAGCTATACAGATGAATGAATAAAGTATTTAGAATGCTTTGAGATTTATTTATAGAGTGATCCAACGATCGAGGTCGGAAAAAAAAAATCAACATTCTTTGCATGAAAGATACAACCCAAACCGATTAGGTTATGGGTGCAAGACTTGTGGAGAAAGATTAGACCAAAAATGCGAGGTTGGCAGGGGATGCGTGTCTGCATGGAAACAAAAGCGGATAAGAAAGTGCATGTGACGGTGTACAACATGCCTTCGTTTATAGTTTATACACACACTCTCTCTCTTTCTTTATGTGTTTCTATGTAGTGCCAGCATTTATATGAGTATCATATTGCTTCCTTTATAACTGATATCTCCATGTTAAATATATAAAATTGGATCCCTTTATGTTGTAATTAGTTTTGAGTTAGGTTAGACTAAATGTGGATTAACACTCTCTTGAACCATCCTGCTCTCTCTACATGTAAGTGTATATTCTTGCGCATGCATAAATGTATATATCCATTTGTCATATCGCTCCTTTTACGACATGCATTCGCACCTTATATATAACCTTTTTCATCATTGTAGCTATAGTTATTACAACAATTATGCTTAAATTTCATTAACTCGTCTATTACCCAAAAAATAAGTATTCGTCCAAAGACTATATGCTCAGCGGACAAAGGTCATTGTTTTGCTTATAAATGCCAATAAAGAAAGAAATCCAATGCTACCATAACAAGATAACAATGTTATTGGACTGTTTTGGTGGTCGAAGCACGGTTTCAATGATAAATAATATAATGAATTTGTTAATTAATTAAGTACAATTTCAATTTTACATATAGGAGTTGATAACAATCTAATTAATTTCTTCAAATGATTTTAAAAAATGAAAATATTTCTTGACCTTTTATAAAAAAAAATCCTTGATAACTATTTGTTTTCGGCATTATTGGATAATCCATACAGCCAGAGGACATAAATGGTGTATCAAAGTCCCAAAGTAGTTGTTTCCACACACACACACACACACACACACACACACACACACACACAGAGAGAGAGAGAGAGAGAGAGAGAGAGAGAGAGAGAGAGAGAGAGTTTCTTATAAAATTAAAAAAAAAATCTTTGGACAGAGCAGTGCGCATACAAAATTATCCCCCAAGCGTGTCAAGGACCGACTTGGTGGTGCCAAGTTGCAGGAGTCCACTTCATGCTCGAGTCCACACGAAAACCATTTTATGAAATCTCCATTGAGCCAAAGGTGGCTTACAAAGCCAAGGAGAAGATTTATGGAATAATGAGAAGATGGCGTAAGAGTTAGGGGTTAAACAATGAAGTGGAGTTGGGTCTTTGTCTTGGGGCAATGGGGACATAAAAAAATAAGCACAGGTATGATCTCACCAGTCTCACTCAAGGTGAGAAGAGAGGAGGAGCAAAATCTGGGGAAAATCTTGGACTAATGGAGAATAAAACATAGACAAATGCTGCATGTCTTTGACTCGATTTGGTTTAATATATAGTTTAAGATGCTCTTCCTATCAACCAAACAGATAAGACTGGGGGCTGGAATTAAAGGTCCCCTGCTTCTAAGTAAAGCAATCAACTGCTCCTCTATATAGAAGAGAGAGTTGCTTAAGCTACCTAGGGTCAACCTTAACTTCATGCACTGGGGACACAGCTTTGACAATGATATAATGGTGGCTGAAGCATCTAGTTTGCTTCAATAATTTAAGGCATGCAGCTTCAAGGATGCCGTGGATGCTTTATGATCACATCACGGTCTTGCCATTTGCTGATAAATTGAGCGTGTCAAGGGCATTAGATAAATGTTATATATAGATATTATGACTATGACAAACTCAAAGGACTCCAATTGGGTCCAAATAATTACTATCTCGATTGGAGGCTCATCCTCTCAAGACGCAAAGAAGGATTTAATTGACCTTGATGAGCTCACCATGAAAGAAACTGCCGTTGGACGCAATTTTTCTTTTCTTTCACATGAAACTAGTAACAACCAATGTGGCCCGGCTTAAAGCATGCCATCAATTAATGTTTAACTAGCATCACTTCTAAAGGCATTCAGAGGAGATTGAAAAAATGTATATAGAGAGAGATTTTGAGAATTTTACTCGTGTCACAATTTAGGTAGTATAGAGATCGATTTATTAAATCCTTCACCTACTTTTCTAATTCATTCTCTTGTTTAATTTGATTTGGCTTGTTATCACTTTTTATTTTATTTTATTTTATTTTGGTACTGCGGACTACGGTAGCTCACGTCAGCCTGGCGTGAATTCTACCATTAGCGTCAAAAGAAAGAAGAGTATATAAAGGTATAAGAGCAAAACCAGTCTCTGTCCATAAAAACTCTTTCAAGTTGTGAGCAATAAAAAACATGATCCAATCTGCTGCCGTGTTCGCCTTCCGAAACACATGGACCACCAGGCTCTAGATGTCCCTAAATAAGGGGTGGCCATCACCCTATCGTCCGACGTCACGAATCCACTCAGTCACCGTAGTCGAGTCTCTCTCTAGGATGACATGTTACAGGTGCGCCTCCCGCCTGCTGCAATCAACCTAGAGTCGTAGTCCCGGTATAACTTTTCTTTGAAAAAATAAAAATCATATGAGATACAATGCACAACGAAATAGAAAGAAAAATGTCATGAAATGATTGATATTTTACACCATTAATGTGAATTGTATCAATCATCTTATGCTGCATCAAATTTCGTGCAGCATGATTTATGGGAAATTGGTTTTTCCTTTTCTTTTTTTTTTATTTAACGTCTCATGCACGTGAGCGCCATTCAGTTCCGGTTTCCCAAAGGGAGGAGACCAGTGTGGACGCAATAAGCCGTTTGCGTACGAGGCTCGCAATCATGTGACACGTGGGACCCACTAACCAAGCAACAGACTGGTCCCACGTGGAAGGTTAGGACTGGTTGTTATCTACCTATAATGCCATGTCATCAACCCTATCACTAAGTGCCCCTTGTGGTCACCGAAGTCAAGACGCCTTTGAGCAACCCCAAGATAATATTTATTTATGAACAAGCAACGTGACGGGTCCAATGTTTCCGAGCTACGCATAGGTTTCATCATGGATGTCACGTTTTGACGTGAACTTCTTGTTATTTTTACTCCGACGTCACACCCCGCCGGCGACCGCCATCGGAGCCCATCGCAGTAATTTTGGAAGATTGGATCACAAACTATAGCTTTCTTCCATGTTTGGATGGGTAAAGTTGACTCCGGTGTCAAAATTAGAGTTCGTAACAATTGCATTGGCTGCAAGAGAAAATTTCAAAAGAGGATAAAAATATTTTATTTTTTTAAAATTTAGTTTCTATTTTTTTTTTAGTATTTAAATTCGATTCCAATTATAAACTTTCTCATTATTTTCTATTTTATTTTGGTTGGAAGATAATCTTTTATTTCATGATATAGAAAAAATAGAACTGGATAAGCTTATAGCTATATTAAACAGTGATTAACAATAAGAGTGGTGCTCCAAAAAGTTGGAGTTAGCTCCATCATATGTGTCCTTCATTGCCTAGTTTCAAAGAAGAAAATAACTTTTCCTGTTATGAAAAGGACTGCTTGATCTTGCAACTATGGAGAATTCAAGGTAGTCTGCATCCCAAGGAAAATGGAACATGAATTTCTATAGAAATATACCTTGCGGAAGTCATGATTAGGATTAATACCGATTTGGAACTATTAATTTGGAAGCTATAGGAAGGCTTATATCGTGTTTGTCACGTTGATGTTTATTTATTACAGATATCCTTAGGATGGGTGAAGGTGACAGCATGTTAGTTTCTTTCAAGATCAGGACGTAAACATGTTAAAAGTTTGGGATCCAAGGAATGCATTTTGACACGATATCAGAGTTAAGAACACGAAATTAATGTGGAAGAGTTGGATACATGAGTGGATATTGGTGGTTGAAGTGCGAAATCAATAATAACAAGCTTATGAGTCATTAAGAATTGTACTTTTAGTGTATTACGGAAACATCAAATTAAATGATTGGACGACAAGCAAGGCAAGATATGCCTCTTGCTTGTACCACATCCAAATCGGTGATGATGTTCTAAAATCAGATCAAATGACAAGCCTCAGAAGATCCTACAAAATAGATCGAGTAATACATCTTCAAATCGGTTGTGCAGATGCCTAAGGTACAAGATAAAACATTAAGAGTATAGACCGAGTGATTATAGTATAGACTCATGACAATAAGAGCTATCAGTCTAAGATGAGGATTTTAGTCAAGCGAAGCCTGAGGATAATAGTTGCCATATCTATGATGTGGGAGTAATAGTCAAATTATCCAAAAAATGAAAAGAGTGGTGGCACTACCTATATGCATAAAAGTAGTAGTGACATACTAATAAGGATAAATGGCAGAACTAATATATGACACTTATCTTATCACTACCTAAGACGTTAGTGAAATAGTAGCACTACTAACCACTCTTATTAATAGTGGCCCATATGACACATAATAATAATAATAACAACAAGTATAGAGATAGTAAAATGAGGGTCACCTATACATATCATATTGTATGCTAAAAGAGATGATCTTTTAACATTGAACATATCAATGAATTCTATTTTATTTTAGTATTTCTTTATCCCCCACTTTACTTTTCCATAGGACTCCATCCTATGAGTAGTATTAACTTAGATTTCTCCTAGCATAGCTTATGCTACAACCTATTTCAATCCATTTTCTTCGAACGATGGTGTGATGGTAACGAAAGTTCATGAAAGTTAAGACACTTAGACCTATGCTACTCTCGTAACTTTTCTTTGATTATCCTTTTTTTCAATTGCCCTAATACTAATATCACACTGCATGCCTATCTATCAGCTTTGCTATTGACTTATCAAATAAGCTTTCTAATATATCCATCTCTAAGCAACAACGAAAGCTTTGTACCAAACACCTCTACATGTATATCTAATTATTATTTTGCTTATTGAGCTAGTCCCATTCATTAGAATAATATGTATCATATATCCTCTAATTTTTTTAATACAGCCCAAAAACAATTTTTAGACACAAAAACATGTGAAAAATAAGAACTTTTATTTTTATCACTTTTTTTATTTGTAACATTTTGCATGATCAAATGTGGATAGGTTCATGCTCGGTGCCAATCGGATCCATGTATTTTATATTTAATATTTTTTTATAAATTGCATATAATATTTTATTGATATAATATATTTTTTTTCTCTTCCCCTTGCTCCTAATCTGTTTGGCCAAATCTCCATAAGAGACTGAAAGCCATCCGCTGCGGCAGCGAATAGCTGGCCACCGCCGCGTTCCTCCAAGCTCTCCGACCTCCTCCGCTCTAAACCCATCACGCAATCCAATAGCAAGGAAAACTTTCCCACCTCAATGGCTGCCGTCGCCTCTGCCACCGCCAGACACATCTACTTCTCCGACCACAAGGTCATCGCTAGAAATAGCAATGCAGCCATTTGTAGCAGCTCACGTCCAGTGTCATCTTCGACCACGCCACCAAGATTCCCTCGCCACCCTCGCTCACGATGAGAAGCCACCCAGAAGCACTGCAAGTGTTTGTGGAAATGCATGAGACGACAGCGGAGCCCGGCGACTGCCACTCGGATGCTCCCCTGGTCGCAGTGCTCCGGTCATGCTGTGTGGAGAGAGGAAGCTCCCAACTTCTTCTAATTTTTGACTCGGCCTCCGGTTTTTCTTCAGGGATTATATCTCTCTCCGTAGAGCATCAGACATCGATCCAAGAAATTTGCAAATTAGCAAATCTTATGCTTAGAATGGCATAATAATTTTTTTTATTAGCATGATTCTGTATTAATCTATATTATTTTTTTTCTTAGCATGATCTTGTTAGAGTAATTTTAAGAATTACATGAAAACTTGTATCAGTCGATAATATTTTCTATTATTAGTATGATTTTATATTTTTTTTCTTGTATGAAGTTTGTACATAAGTATATGTAACTTCTGATATGTACCGAATATAATGGAACAGAGAAACAAAATTATTTCTCTCTCTCTCTTTCTTTTGTTGTCTTCTTCTTATGCAAATATTTTAACAATGTATGAAACCTATCCAGTGTAAATACAACCATGGAAATCAGAAAATAAAATATTCTAAAATTTTAAAAAAAATATTCATCGTAGCAGTCCATAGTTCATGTATAATTGGCTACGTATATTGCCATCCATTCTACAACACTATTAACGTTACAGACCTTTAACTTTATAATTTAGGATAATATTTTCTGGATTGCTTTGCCAACAAAAATATATAGTGTATGGATAAAACACTCGATGTGATATGCGAAAAATTCCACAGCTTGTGTACAAATTTTCAAACTTTAGTTGGGAGACATTGTTTGTCCAGGTCCTACTAGGATTTGTATTTTAGTTGGGCTGGTTATGAAGTCAATTGGGAGTCCTAATTATTTGATGACTAACTGAGTCAGTTTAGGAGTGCTGGATTACAATTCAGGGGGAGCATGTTGAGGTGGCCAGGGGCAGGGAAAGGAAAAGGTGAGATGGGTCTCCTACTCTAACTAGGAGAAGAATATTATAATGATTGTGACAATGTGAGAGCCTGGTGTTTGCAGGAAGTGGGTCAAGTGCTTTGGTCTTGGAAGTCTTTTGCTCGGTGAACAGCCAGTGTCCTTACCGAATTTTTTGGCCTGGGATGGGGAGAGCCAACGCGCTGTCCTTTAAGTGCTTTGGTTTGAGTGTTCGCATTGGAGAATAGGCAAGGGTGTTTGGTTTCCTCTGGTACAAGTGGGTGGAGTTTATGGTCTTGTGCTTTAGGGCATCTTGGTGAAAGCTAATAGTACTTTGACAAGTTTATAATATTTTCTTTTTTCTATTATTTTTTTAATATTATTTTTTCCGTGTATCGATCAAATTATGGTGCTTGCTCGTGGTGCTTTTGTAGGATTTTCCACAAATTTATCATAATTTAAGATGATGAAAATTACTATAAAACTTTTTTTTTGTTTGTATCATTCGATATTATGTTTGTTACTCGTTCATATTAAATCTCTATAACTATTTTAGTGCAAGTTTCCCTTGATATGGATAAATTGCTGCATGTCACAATCACACCACATGGTCTTGCAATAACAAAATTAAATAAAGTTTTGTTTGTGATATATCTAAATGAAATTTCCAAGAGGAGTTATTATAAAATTAATATTTTGATACAATTTTCTTTTTTTGGGGAAAAAAAAGCAGGATAGTAGTTCTAAGACTGCTAGATTTGTGTAAATCATGGTGGCGAACAACTAAAGATCATGCATCAATAAACCGAAGCTAGCTTAGGGGCACATGAAGGTGAAAAATTTATGCCGGTAAGAAAAAAAAAAGGATAAAATATTTATGAAATTTTTTAAAAAATGCAACTTATATTTTAATAACCATGAAAGGGCCGCATAATCAATCATTTATTCAATTGACCATGTAAAAAAAAGCAATTTATTCAATCAACCAGTAAATATTCTACTAGATGACACAGCAAACAAAAGAATGTACGTAAAAAATAAATTATGCAAAAAAAGAATGAAAATTAAATTGAATGAATAAAACTAAGAATTTGTTTTTGTTATTAGTCATCAACACTGCAGAAACAATAGTAATCATAACAACTATTCTAGGGCTAGCAGTTGATCAAAATGGGCATTTAGTAAGTTCTCTCTCTGCATAATATTCTTGTTTAATCAATTCTTATAAAAATAATTTTCATTTTAGCATGGACAATTTTTGTTATAGGTCAATGCAGGAATATTATGCAACAAAAGCTGGATAAACATATATGGAGATCTACCTAACCTTATTCTAGTCATAGTCCAAGTGGGAAGAAATTGGACATGCCTAGCATCACCCCTTGAGTATTTTTTAAAATAATGGCAAGAGAACTATATTTGTGTCAAAAAATTAATATCCACCATTGAAATCCAATTGCTAATCATAATTCAATTTGTCTTACGAGCTTTGATGTTGAATCTATAGTTTAAATCTGCCCACCAAATTTATTATATATATCATAAACCAGTACATAATATAGGAGGCATACTGACACTCGCTATGCCAAAAAAAATCTCGTATCGTGTCGTACTGACATAGTATTAATGTGGTATCTGTACGGAATCCGGTACTAAAACAGCGGATCTTGATAACTACAATTTAGATCATTATGTAGCCAAACAATAAAATGAAGGGAGAACCACCAATGTTCTAAACATGCCTAGAAATGAGGAGAGAGAAAGAAGATCAATGATTTGGACAGCAGTTCTGATCTCATGGTCTCACAAGGCCCTTTCTTTATAGCACCAAATTTCCAAGACCAACCTCCTCAATTTTGTCCCCATGCTTGCCTTTTCCTAATACCATAATTATCTTCAGAAACTTTTCCCTAATAAGCTAATATATATGTCACAAAATTTGCCCTTTCCTTCTTTGGGTTTCACTCAAAATCTCAGTGGGCTCAATTGTGTTGTTATTGCCTAAAAAGACATGGAATCCAAATAAAGCCCCTTTCTCTTCCATCTCCATGCAAAAAAAAAAAAAAAAAAACAATAAAAACATCTGGGTCCCCATATAGCCGTTAAGAACATCTGGTGTCTTATTTCTTTCACGAGATCTTAGCCATTGATCTTGTGAAACTAGAGACCAGCATTTATGGTAGAATGTAACAGAATGGGAATGACTGACTGAGTTAGAAAATTTGACCGGCCCTGCCTGAGTTTGTTAAGGCAGTTTTGTTCCGTTCTGGGTCTGACCACAGTTAAAAAGTAACCGTAGTTGGTAGATCCAAACCAGAAATTTAACTGCTTTTCTCCCAAAACTAAACATCTCCCATAACAATGTTTAACTTGGCTCATCTATTTGTCTAAAAATAATATAAAATTTACTGCTTTACTTTTTGATATCAAGACCCTCCCTTGTCCTAATTTTACCTCGTAATTCTAGCCATTATGGTTTAGAAATTGAGTTGTATGTATGAAGCATATATGAACATATAAAATCTTTTGAATTCATTTGGTAAACATAATTAATGAAGGGTATGCGATATTCCAGATGAACGTATGATGTAATGTAGTAGATCTCGTAGTTTACGTAGTTATAATAAAAAAATTTTCATACTTTTTACTTAGAAATTTTTATTATAAGTGAATACTATATATATCTAAGGATATATACACAAGAATACTGGCTTTATACGGAACAGACAACTAGAAGAAAGAAAATATGCAAACTAGAGAACTATCAGCTTTAAGAATCATCATCATTTATTTATTAATAATATATAAGATCACAAGCTTTGCACAACTATTAACTCTATCGATCACTATGGTTTATTTAATTATGAACAGGCAACCCAAAAAATTGAAAAAAAATGAATAAATTAGATAACCATCGAGTCTATAAAGCATTGCCATTTATTTATCTATGAACAAACACAAGAATGCAAATTTTGGAGACCTATTAGCTTCATTGATCACTCTTCATAATTTATTTATGCACAGATAATGCATATATCTCGAGAAAAAAAAATAAATAGATTAGACAACTATCAAGCTTACCCATCATTGTTATTTATTTATCTGTAAACATTTATAAGAAACTAAGTGTTCCATGAGTGCCAACTCTATTTATCACTCTGGTTTATTTATTTGTGAATTTACAACATAAATAACTGAAGAGAAAATCAGACAAATCGATTGCACTGACTTGGTTTGCGCTATCTGGTGCAATTGAATTGTCCTTCGTTATAATGTTTATGAAAAAAATAGCACATCTAAACTAGATTCTCCTGTATATTTTTCAGTAAAATCTTTGAAAAATGGTTACTATGGGTAAGATGACATAAAGTAGAGACATAAAACCTAGGGTATAAGTATCAGGGTAGGGGGGCTTGGAGCCTTTCGCTGTAAGCGTGCTCAAGGTGGAAGCAACCAAGGCGACCGGTCAACGGACTTTGACCGTGCGTTACATCGTAAATACCGCAAGCCTCGGAGGGCAAAATGGTCCATCAAATGGCCATCTAGTGTTCTCCGTTAGGACAATATATATAGAGCCAGGAGCCTCGTCCCTTTGCTCCCTCAGGGGCGTGCCCTGAGATCCTCTCACAGAGAGAGAGAGAGAGAGAGAGAGAGAGAGAGAGAGGCTTTCACCTCCGTAGAAGAATCTTAGCTATGCGAACGAGACGCGGCCTCTGCTACCCCTGTCCAGATTCCGAATCCGGGTCGAAGGAGGCGGAGGAGGGGGCTGGTAGTGTCGGGATGAAGAGGAACAGGGGAGGAGAGGAGTCGGGCCGCCGGAAGAGGCCGCGCGCGGCGTCGGCGGAGGAGGAGGGTGCAGAAGCTGGGGGAATGATGGTGGAGGGCTTTTTCGACAACCTTCCTGATGATCTCGTGGTCTCTATCCTCTGCAAGCTGGGCCACTCCGCCTCTTCCCCCTCTGATCTCTTCGGCATCCTCATCACGTATGTGCTCCTAACCCTAGAAAAAAAAAGATTTTTTTTGTTGATTTTTTTCACCATTTTGTGCATTTTATGGCAAGAAACTGACGGTTTTTTGGTTTATAGATGCAAGAGGCTGCAAAAATTGGGGATGAATCCCCTGGTGCTGTCGAGGGTCTCGGCGAAGGCGCTTGCCGTTAGGGCGAAGAACTGGTCGGAGTCGGTGCACAAATTCTTGAAGCAGTGCGCCGATGCCGGAAATCTCGAAGCTTGTTACATCCTCGGCATGGTTTGGCCCCTTCGCTGCGGTTTTTATTGAGAAAGAAGGAGCGATTTTTAGGAGGGTTTGAAGCTAAAACGTTTATTTTGATTTGGGTTCGCAGATCCAGTTCTACTGCCTGGAGAACAGAGGGAGCGGGGCGTCGCTGATGGCGCGGGCGGCGATCGGGGCGCACACGGCGGCGCTGTACTCTTTGGCGGTCATCCAGTTCAACGGCAGCGGGGGGTCGAAGAACAACAAGGACCTCCGCGCCGGCGTGGCCCTATGCGCCCGCGCGGCGACGCTCGGCCACGTCGACGCCCTCCGCGAGCTCGGCCACTGCCTCCAGGACGGCTACGGCGTGCGCCAGAACGTGGCGGAGGGGCGGCGGTTCCTGGTCCAGGCCAACGCGCGGGAGCTCGCCGCCGTGCTTTCCTCCACCGCCGACGCGGCGTGGCAGGCCCACCGCCACCACCGGCTCTCGTCGGGGGGCGCCGCGTGCTCCTTGCTCAGCGATTTCGGGTGCAACGTGCCGGCGCCGGAGGCCCACCCGGCGAACCGGTTCATGGCGGAGTGGTTCGCTATGAGGGGCGCCGCCGGCGGAGACGGGCTGAGGATGTGCTCCCACGTCGGCTGCGGGCGGCCGGAGACGCGGCGCCACGAGTTCCGCCGGTGCTCGGTCTGCGGCGCCGTTAATTACTGCTCTCGGGCGTGCCAGGCCCTCCACTGGAAGCTGGCCCACAAGGCCGAGTGCGCCCCCATGGACCGGTGGCTTGACGCTGCCGCCGCCATCGGTGGCCCCGCAGGCGGCGGAGCACCGCCGGAGAACGGCACTGGCGCGGTGAACTAGACCAGATAGAGAAGAAGGGTAGGCCGGAGGCGGTTTTTTCTTTTTTGTTGTCCATTTTGTTTTTTGAATTTGTTTTCATGTTCTTTTTCCCTTTTTGTACAGCTGTTAAAAATGTTTTCTTTTGTTTTTTTACCAAAAAACTGTTTTCTTCCGAGTTTAAAGCACAATAACAGTAATTACGGTGACCATCTGACGAAGCCGTTACAGGAAACATCTTGCGTGCTTCGGAAATGCTACCAAGTAAGATGTGAAAGAGAATCGTTAAGGAAACGGATGCAGGGCCAACTGGTATTTTTTTTTAAATTTTTATAGTTCACTTCTAATTCTCCCTCAGGTATATTTTAAGATGTTCCCGTGTCCAGTTATTAGATCGGCTTATTATTTTAGTCTCAGCTAGATTTTTTAAAATTTAGCTATTTTTGATTTTTATCTCATCAACTAAATTTATCTTACTCGGACCAATTATATTTTAAATAAGATGGAAAATGAGACCTTTGTTGACTTTTAATTATGGAGATTTTTAGGGTATATTTGGCTGATAAAAGTTGGGAAAATAAAAATATTCTAGCCAAAGTTTTATTTTAATTCTAGAGCAAAATAAAAATACTTTAATTTTTTAAAATTTAATTTAAATTTTGTTAGTATTTAAATTTTATTTTATTTTTGAATTTGGTTTAAAACACGATACAAATACATTAGAAAATATGATTATTTTAATTTTTATTCCAATTCATTAGCTCCTGTTCGGATCTCTAATGGATGGATTGCATGACGTCCGTTGGATGGATTAGTTTTGCATATTTTTTGGCCAAGTCTCTTTTTTTGGGATTTGGACGCATTCTTTTTGATTTTTTTCTCCTTAAAATTTAGTGTGTGTGTGAGAAAGAGACAGAGGGAGAAGAGGAAGAAACAATATTGCGAAGGACGTGTTAAAAGAAAAGACATATGGGGTTGGCAACGGCGAAGAAAGGAAACTCCCCCCA
The DNA here is from genome assembly GCF_051530095.1 of Phoenix dactylifera. Lineage (NCBI taxonomy): Eukaryota > Viridiplantae > Streptophyta > Magnoliopsida > Arecales > Arecaceae > Phoenix > Phoenix dactylifera. Next base: position 19,856,031 of record NC_143202.1, on the reverse strand, counting down.
AAGCCAAAAAAAAAAAAAGAGAAAGAAAGGAAACTCCCCCACGTCTCATATAAGTGCGTGGCTCGTGAGCAGCTTTTATAGATAAATAATGTTTTCTTCTGAGCAACTTTTTAAAATACACTCACACGAGGTGGACCAGGTTAAAACGCCTTTGCGTTGGGGTTAAGCTTGTAACTCTGGCTGGAATAAAGTGCCCTCAGTCTCCATGACTTAATAACGCTCGTTTTAGGTTTTACCTGAGATTTGAAAACTAACATGGTAATACCAAAGGAAAAGGTGTGAAGGAGGCAAATGGTAGTGGGCGAGCGCAGAAGGAATCCTATGCTAAAGTGTTCTTTTATTTGATTATTTATTATTATCGACTTTAATGGTTTATCCCCAATCTAGCTACTATTCCATAAGCAAATTTGTGAAATAGAATATTTATCCTGTTCTATTCCAGGATCAAGTGCTAAACAAGCCATTTTTGGAAGGGTTGATCACTTGCATTATTGAGGCTTAGTTTGGAATGAGGATAGGTGGGATAAGGTATTTATCCTATCTTATCCCCGAGATAAATGCCAAACCGAGCAAAGGTTTCCTAGAGCTTCACGGATTCCACAACCCCTACTTTACATTCCCATACTTTCATTAGCAACCAAAAAAAAAGCAAGGATATGTTTGTCTTTTTTTTTTTTAATCTAAATGATTACTGACTAAAGGGAGTGAAAAAAAAAAACTAATTCTTAATTCAAATTTTATATTATTCCTACTTATCCCACTTTATTCCGTAAGTGGAATGCCTATTAAGGATAATAACAATAAACTTTCCCTGAATTTCTCATCCTACTTCCAACCTAGGTTTTATAGCTCAATTAAAAAGAAGGGTGGATTTTTCTTTTATCCAAAAAATAAAATATAATGTTAGTCATACCATTTTGTGGGTATCCTAGGATACAACTAATTGTTCAACTGCTTATCCCCTTGTGAATTAGTCCTTAAAGTTAGGGAATAGAAATTATTGATGAAAAATAATAAAATACAAAGCATTGCTAATTTAACTTTTTTTTTTTTTTTTTTGTCTTAGAAAGAGTGGTGGATTTATGTGATTCAAGGCTTTCTAGGGCAGGATCTGATTAAAAAGACAAAATTATGCACCACTAGTAGTTATTCCACCTAATTTCTTACCTATCCTGAAAGTGCCTCTTTGGTTCTTGCTTGCACAAGGTAAGGTCACCTGCACCCACCTGCTTCCATGCTGCAACAGTAGAGCAGTACTGAACTTGTACTGCTCACATTATGTGTTCTGTTGATTTGTTGGTAGGTGGATGTGAATGACACATTAATTGAATGGCCTAAAACCTTAGGTAAAGGAATTGCTCCAATTGAATTAATGAGTAAATAGTTACAAGTAGTGAAACAAAGACCAATCCAAGGGAAAGAGGCTAATATCTAATCAAAACATTGGGTTGATTGGAAAGGCTAGCAATATATGAAAGTAGGGATCCAACATGGATATCGCCTCCTTAGATTTGATGCGAATAACAAAGCAAGAGATATAGGTCAGATTTGATCATGAACCAATGTTTGTTACCTAGACTTCGGTGGTTCAAGTTTGCAAGACTTGTAACCGACCAACTATATCGAATTTTAGAAACAATTCATTGTCGATTTAAACCAATTAAAATAAAATCTAGGTCTAATAGGATCCAAATCTAACCCATCACATCTGTATTTGTCTTAGTAGGTGGGGTGGATGGTAGCTATGAAAGAAGAATTGAAACCAAGACCAGATAAATGAATGAAGACTTGACTTGTATTGAAATGAACACAAATGTTGATAGGCTAGTCCACCTGTATTTGTGGACATGGACCCTACTTGGATTTAGTGTTAAGTCATAAAGTTAGGCTTATAGGTCAGGTTTGATTCGAATCCTACCATCCTAGGCTTGTTTCTTCAATTTCAGTGGGTAGTTCAAATGTGCAATAATATATACAATGCTTAAAAATAAAAAAAAATCTCATGGTAGGGTTATAACAACTTTGATGAACCATAGGTTTAATAGGACCTTTTAATAGCCCATCACACTAGTATTGCTTGACTAGATTATCGATTAATAACCTTCGTGGTTCAAATAAAACAAATCAAGATGTTGGATCTTTGCAAGAAAAACAAGTTTATTTTTGAAAGTTGCAATGATGTAGTGACTAAGAACAGATAAAATGGTTGGTGCGAAGGACATCTAAATATTATCAACAAATAAGAACCTTTTTTTAATAATAAAAGACATAGAAATGATACAAGACTCGAAGGAAATTCGATCATAGAACATCTTTTCAACGGAAGACGGGTGGAGTCATTAGTATAAACTTGTTTGGCTGCTCCAACAACCAATAAAAGGTGCAGGACTCATGATGTAGTTCATATTGAAGTAAAATCTAAGAGGAAATGTGGTGTTATGGTGCTATTGTATTTCTCAAGAATAAAAGTTCTAGGAGAAAGTCACCTAGAGAGGCTTATAAACATAGAATAAGTGAAGTACATGTTGCTCTTCGCCGATCTTTTTATTAGGATATTAAGTTTGTGATAACTAATGAATCTAGTTTATCATGTAGCATATGTCCTTCAACTTTAACATTTTC